>NW_025953565.1:551535-858701 GCF_022495145.1 Xylaria bambusicola
GTTTTCAATCGAGCGGCTAAAAGGACTCTTGATTATTTGCTTTGTTGGTCCTTTTTTTTGTTTTTTTTTTTTTTTTTTTTTTTTTTTTTTTTTTTTTCCCCTTTACAGTACAATAACATTGTTCAATTGGGTGATGTCTTGGAATCGAGTACCTACTGTAAGGCACGAGGCGCCATAGACACCCCCGAGACCTACCGTAAACGGACTAGCGCGTATCTGAGGACGCGGCCTTTCCTGATTCGAACTCTATTTTCTGCCCATTCACACCCATTCCACCTTCTCAATCCCCACTTTTACTTTTTGCCCTGACGATTCCAAGGTTGTGGCCAGCTTTTTATTTCTTCGGTCTGCCTGCCTACGGACTTGCACTTTTACCACCTCTCCATCACCACCGTCGGCCACGTACATTTTCTCGCGTTCTCTTCACTATTTCTCCCTCCTCGCCAACAACCGCCGCAAACCACTTCTCATCCGTTTCTTCCAATTCGTGATTGTGTACGAAAGGCAAACTGCGTATTTCCTATATACTCTTCTTCGCTTTAGAAGTCGAGCAGCAGAAAAGCATCAACGGTTCCATGCGCTGGCAAATTTGGGATTCGTGACTAGTGATTCTCGTCGTCCTTGTCGTCGGCATCGTCATCCATCAATCATCACCCCGCCATCCTCAGAAGCGCTTCTTCTTCTCCTTGACCGTCTTGTCTAGTCGACCTTGCCTCGCTCACTCTGCCGTTGACCAGAAGATTGATGATTGCTGCTCCTGCTACATACCTATTGATGCGACTGCAGACCCGTACCCGTCCTGCACACAGCGTACATAGTTGTTTGCCATCAGTCTAGTCAAAACCATCTAGCAAGAGACGCTCCTGCTCAAGTACAAGTATTCTACGAGGACTTTACGTCCATCTCCGCTTGACTGACTTGGTAGTTGAACTACTTTGAACACTTTTTGTGGTCGCTTGGTGTACCTGCGTGATCTGCAAGTCCTTTGGACTTTCACTTAGCAAGTCGCTGTCCTCAGTAGCGACCCCTGTTGCTTTGGGTCTCTTGATTACCGTCTAAACGCTACTACACACTACCTGCAGGTATCGGTTGTGCGCATAGCATCGTGTTGCGTCTCCCGGCGTGACTCTCTTCTTTTTCGCCTTTACCCAGGATTCGACAACTTGAATAGGATCTGGATATAATGGCCGCCCCAACACCAGATATTCAGGCCATCTTGGCTGCTCTGGGTTAGTAGATATGTTGTTTGAAATGATTGATCATGCTATGTGTGTCCCTCTAACATTGGTATTTCGTTCTAGCTTCCCAGCGCAATGTTCCCACTCCGACTCAGACCCAGCCGTCCCATGCTATTCCTTCTTATCAACCACCTCCGGCGCCTCCAGGCACGTACCCGGGCATGTCTCCTGCAACACAACCGCAGCAGTATCCACCTGCGAACTATGGTATACCGCCGCCTTCGGCAAGTGGAAATTTTGACCTGAACGCTCTTAGACCCGGCAATCCGGGTGTCGCCAGTTTCAGTGATGCTCTTGCTCAAGCTAAAGCTTATGCTGCTGAGAAGGGCTTGACTTCGTATGAGAGACCACCACAAGCTGCTTATCCTACCTCGCATGATGCTCGTGCTGCCGATTCCAGAAATTATGGAAGACGCTCTCGTTCTCCACCAACGCGTCGTGATGCCTATCGTGACAACTTTAATCCGTACAGAGATGAACGACGTGATGATCGTGGTAGCCATGCTCGTGATTACGGCCGCGATCGCTCTATGTCTCCAGGTCCTAATCGAGGCCGACCGTCTGGTACTTTCTCTCCTCGTGGAGGTGGCCGTGATCGGCCTGGGGATGATAATGACGAGATGATCGAGATTGAATCCAGCCTTGTCGGCCTGATTATAGGAAGACAAGGCGAGAACCTGAGACGTGTTGAATCTGAGACAGGATGCAGAGTGCAATTCATCTCTCCTTCGGGTGAGCCAGGACCGTACCGTCAATGCAAAATCACTGGTCCTCGTGCTAGACGTGCTGAAGCCAAGTCTGCGATCAATAGAATCATTGAAGATAGTGGGATGGGAGCTATTGCACGTGCAGGCCTTGATCCTTCTCAAAAACCGGGCCGAGGCCCTACTCCTTCAGTTGCTGCTGGTGCTGGTGTCCCCGCCACATTACGTGATGGTGAGGATTGTGTGCAAATTATGGTCCCAGACCGCACCGTTGGGCTTATCATTGGCCGTGGCGGAGAGACTATTAGAGATCTCCAAGAGCGCAGTGGCTGTCATATCAATATCGTCGGTGAATCTAAGAGCGTGAATGGTCTTCGTCCTGTCAACCTCATTGGACCTCACCAAGCAGCTGCACAGGCTAAGGAATTGATACTGGAGATTGTTGACAGTGATACACGCAATGGCAACAACCCCCCCGAAAACAATAAGCCTTCGCGGCCACCCAAGAATGAGGGCTACAGTCATGACAACGCGCAAGGCGGCGGTGATAAAATCAATGACTCTATTTACGTGCCTTCCGAGGCTGTCGGTATGATAATCGGCAAGGGAGGCGAGACCATTCGTGAAATGCAAAGCACCACAGGTTGCAAGATCAATGTTTCTCAATCTTCAGGGCCTGGTGAGGTAGAACGCGAAATCGGCTTGGTTGGTTCTCGTGACGCAATCGGAAGAGCCAAGCGAGCAATAGAGGACAAAGTTGATGCGGTAGTAAGTGTTGATTCAATGAAGGTAGACTGTTGCATTTACTGACATACACATAGCGACAGAAGAACAGTGGCGGTGCTGGCGGTCGTGGTGGACGTAACCAGAATCGGCGTGATTGGGATAATCCTAACTCTAACTATGGCTCTCAGAGCTCTGCCAACCAACCTAGTATGACGGATGCACAGAATGCTGCACCCCCCAATGGTGCTGCTGACCCATATGCTATGTGTAAGTTCACACTCAATGAGCACCAAATCCGTGTATTAGGCTAATCATGGTATTAGATGGCGGCTATCAAGCGTACCTCACGTTATGGTACCAGGCTGTCGCTCAACAGCAAGGCGCAGGCCAACCAACCGGTGAAATGCCCAAGCCGCCAGGAGCTTAATATACCTACCCGTATTATAGCTGGTGAATCACGACTGGCGAGAAAGCAGGCACAACGGGCTTACGATGACGCGTTGACTACATGATACGCCAGATACTCACGCCAGAGGAGGTCTGCCTATATGATGAGGCCATCACTTGTATTTGATTCGGCGTTCCGGATATAGTTCTGATACTAGTATCTGATGGTACGGTGCCATGGGTCGTTTGCCTCCCATGGCTGGAGGGTTTTTAACGTTTGCCTTTGGTGGATTTGATTAGATCCTTGCTGAGGCCCTGTTGGTGATTTTTTGTGGCTGTATTTCTCTCCACAACGGCGTCATTTGGACCGAAACTTCTGGCTCCCGATGCTTGACCAGAAAACAAGGCTTGGTATTTATTGGAAGCAGTATGGTTAACGATTTCTATACCCGAATCTCTGGTAATGGTTGAAACACTTAAGGAATGGCTTATAGTGACACGAGTCCATGACATGGATTCACTTGAAGAACGGTGATCCTCTATTCTGGAAGGGGAGCTGCAGGAGTTCGGAAAACTAGGAAAATCGTTGCTTGTGTCTTCATTTTGTATTCTCACGGGGTTTGAAGCCTACCACGGAGATGGGCTTTTTCATGGGAACTCGACATTTCGTGGTACAATAGACAAGGTCGGGCAGAGCTCAAGCTAAAAGTATTATTTAGTAGTGATGGGGTGGGGTTGGACTCGGAAAATTGACTGTACAGTAGTAGGATTAAGAGACCGAGGTCACAAATGGAACATCCATTGCATTTTGCAATCTTTTTTTTATCGCTTTGTATTTACATACTGAACTGTGCCATGCTGCTCCATTAAACGTACAGCTTGGGTGTTCTGATGAGCTATCTACAATCGATACTAAAATCATTTTCTATAATGCTTTTTTCTTTTTAATCTGATTAGGCGTCCCCCCAAACTTCCTTTGCGATTTCAGCCTGAAGCCGGAGCTTAGCCCACTGCTCTTCTTCCGAGAGATCGTTGCCCTCAGAAGTAGAGCTAAACCCACACTGGTGGCTCAGGCATAGCTGGTCTAGACCGCCGGGGCAGAATGTGGCAGCCTCGCGTAGTCGACTGATGACCTGGGCGCGGTCGTCGAGCGCCGCGGTCTTGCTGGACATGACGCCAAGGACCACGATCTTCTGGGGCGGGAGATGTCGCAGAGGCGAGAAATCGCCCGACCGCGCATCGTCGTACTCGAGGAAATACACATCGACATCAAGCTCCTTGAACAACACCTCGGCAACGGGCTCGTAACCGCCCTGCGCGAACCACTGCGACCGGTGGTTTCCGCGACACAGATGGATGCCGATGGTCATGTCTTTAGGCCGCTTGGAGATGGCAGCGTTGATAAGCGAAGCGTACTGTCGCGCCAGCACGTTGGCGTCGCCGTGACGCTGCTCGGCCTCGGCGCGCATCTTCGGGTCGCAGAGATACGCGAGGTTCGTGTCGTCGAGTTGCACGAAGCGGCACCCGGCCTTGTACAGATCGTCGAGCTCCTCCTGGAACACGCGCGCGAGGTCCGCGAAGAACGGCTCCAGGGTCGGGTAGGCCTTCTCGTCGATGGTGTCGCGGCTGTTCCGGAAGTGTATCATTGTGGGCGACGGTATGCACACCTTGGTCGTCGCCTTGCTCTTGTCGATGTGCGACTCGAGGAAGTTGAAGTCGTCGACCTGGATGGAGGCCGGGTGCGAGATCTTGTCAACGACGACGAGCCTTGGGGGCATGGTCCCGCCGATGCTGACGTTTGTCGACTGCATGGCGCCGCGCTGCTCGACGCCTGCCAGGTGCTTCAAGAAGTCTACGTGGAACCACCGACGGCGGAATTCGCCATCCGTCACGGCGCGGAGGCCGACTTCCTGTTGTTTCCGTACCACATCCGCAATGTATTTATCCTCTAGTTCCCGCAGCTGCGCGGCTGTGATCTTACCCTCTTCGGCCTCGTCACGGGCCTTGAGAAGGTCCCTGGGCCGTAACAAGGAACCGACTTGATCGGAGCGGTAGACGCCGGTAGGGAGAGGCATTATATCGGAAGGGTTGGGGGGAGGACAGTGACGACCGAAAGAAGAACTACATACGTACCATTCACCACTCATATATACACGGCCAGCGGCTATAAGTGGGAAGAAAAGGGGACTATAGATATGAAAGCCCACTAGAAGGATTACGACGGCTAGTCATGCGTTGGACCTAAGACTTCCCCCCTAACGTTTTTTTGCTAAGCAGTAACTATCAACGAGACGACGGGCTTGCGATCCATCTTCCTCACGGACCGCTGCACTACGCCATATCCGGGAATACGGCAAGCATTTCCAATCCCATGGGCCCAAGTGATGGTTCGACAGTCCCTGCGCGCGGTGAGTGGGGGATCCCAAGCTTGAGGGGAGAAGAAGAAAAAAGGATGCGTCAAAAAGTATCTTGCCATTGTTGGGTCCCTGCGAAGGCACAGTTCGTGCGTCTGGTCCCGGACCGAACAACCTGATCATCTCCATCCAGTCTGCTCCAGCGCGGGCTGTTGGTTCTGCCCGCCACATCATCGCCCTTTCAAGAACGGGCCTTGCTAGGGTACCCTGTTTCGGCATGAAGACGACATATTTTTTTTTTTCCCTAATCTGTTCGGTGATTGAAAATCGTTCACCGGTGATCCTGTATCGAACTTGGCAGGAGCGATATCTGGGCAGCCAGCTTGAGGCATGCTGACCTAGACCGGAGAATAGTGATGCCCTTGAGTCTGCCTTGGGATTGTGAGAGCTTGTTAATTCTTGACTGCCGAAGCCGATCTGAGTCCCGGTGCGGAGGTGGTCAGCGCCGGGGCCCACTTGGGTCTCGGCTCGTCCAGTAGAAAGCTAGTGTAGGCACGGAGGGGGCGGGCTTTTCTTTGGTCCTGTACAGTAAGAGAACCAAGGGGATCTATTTATCTATCTGTAGGGGACTTGGGGTCCTGCTCGGACGGGGTCCGAGGCGTTTGGGAAGATACTTCTCCAATGAGAACAAACCTCTGGACTGTCCCTTATCAGATGAGTTTAATTTACAATTTTTTGGTCAACGGAATGGTTGACTTATATGGAGCTCAGTTCCCCGTCTCCTCTATCACTTGTGTCTTCTGAATAACTGTTCGTGGAGTGGTGGCCAGAGACAAGTCTGCAACCATCGTTAAACCCTACCTAGTAAGTATGAATTACATAAGGCAAATTGGGGAGGTTTTATGCAACGGCTGGTCGATGCACGTGGCAGGATCCACTGTGATGCGGTAAGCTCACGTTAGTTGCAACATATCTCCTAGCTGCCTAAGACCGACTCCCGATATATGCAAAAAGGAGACGGCGTCTCACTTCAATGTGCATCCGCCGACGCAATGTTGCGGCAAAGTATCTCGCAGCCTATCTGGGCTGAAGTTGGTTATCAAGCAGCCTAAAGCTCCCTATTATCATCTGGATCCCGCCAATTCAAGCCCAAGCAAAAACAACAACATCGTACTCGAGGTGGCGTAATTCGTAGTGTTGACCACGTTTTGGGGCTGATCTGTTTGCATCACCTTGCCCGTATATTTGCTTTTGGTCGGTTGGTTGCCGAACCTTCCGCCTCTCAGCTCCTCATCAACCGTCTTCTTGTCCCCCATTTGCCTCGGAACGTTAGGATACCTACCTAGAAGAACGTCGGCCGGTTGTCATCATGGCCAGCGCGAACCAATTGTTTCTACTAGCCGACCACATCAAGCTATCGCTGCTTGAGCGACAGCGAGCTCAGAGTCTCGATATCAGTGGCGATTCAAATGATGGACATATATCGCGATCATTAGACCAGTTTAAGGACGGTTTAGCAGCGTTAGAAAATGAGCTCAAGAGATTACAAGAGGCCGGAGATGAAGAGTAAGTCAACCCCTATTTCGCAGCCTTTCTCAGAATACAGCTTGTTTCTCAGTCGTAATGATAGAGCACTCAACTGACTGATATATCGGTAGTGCGGCCCTCGACATTTCGGATTCTCTGCCCGGCTTACAGAAGCAGTACGGTGATCTGACGGCGCAATTCCACGGCTTCACTTCACCCTCGACTACCGACACTTTAACACACGCGAACGACCCCTCTCTTAACGCTGACTTCGAACACGCGACCCAGAAACCCTCTACTTCCAACTCGAGTCTCAGACCGAAGAATGCCCGCACCGTATCGAAAACCGTGCGCTTCTCAGATAATCCGTTGAGCCCCAGCGCGAACCCAGACCTCGAGGCGCAGCTCTTCGGCAGCCGGTATCGCGACAACCCAGACGATACTATGGGCTACCGAGATGAGGCCAATGGCATGAACAACGTGCAGATTCACCAGTATCACCAGCGAGTTTTGGAACAGCAGGATGAGCAGCTCGATCGGCTGGGCGCCAGTATAGCGCGCCAACGCGAGCTGAGCATGCAGATCGGGGACGAGCTGGATGACCAGGTCGCCATGCTGGACGATGTCGATGTTGCTGTCGACCGCCATCAGGGCCGGCTCGACCGTGCCAAGCGCCAGGTCAACCGGATCACACGAGCTGCGGGCGAGAGCAAGCAGATGATTGCCATCATCGTCTTAATCATCATTCTGGTCTTGCTGATTGCGATCTTGAAATAAGCTGGTCAGTGGACTATACGAAATGGAAGGTGATAAAAGCTTGGTTCCGACTTTTTTGCCTAGAGGGGTGTCCCGTGGGTAAACAAATAGCTGGCTGCATTAGTAGGAGAAGGGAGGAGCAAAAAGAGACGAAGCAGCGGGAAGTCATCATTGCATTTGGCACGGCGTTTACGGGTAGATTCTGTACTTGTTACCCATATCTGGAGGCACAGCACATAACTCTCTTTCTTATCGTTTTATTACCTGCCTGTTTCTTTGGGTCGCCGGGTTTATCTGGATTCTGCTTTGGCTGTACATAAGAACCATTCGATATTTTCATTTGTGCAGAGGGGTGCCTTGAAAAGGAAACGCCCATCGTATTTATCGTTTTGAAGTCCACATTTATTACTTATTATTCCCCAGTGACGGGCCGGGCTACGAGTCAGAGCTTACAATGACAGATACCTGTGCTTAATATGTTTGAGGCTTCCTTCGTGATGCGAATGATGCTTTGGATTTATTCGTGGAATGTACACTATCATCCTATTATGGACAGGCTATCGTGAAGCCTCTGTGATTCCTGCCAGTGAAGCAGACGGCAGAAGTTCTCGCACGAAATCTCAATTATGAACTTTTTTTTTTGTGCCGTTGGTTTCTAATGATACGGTTTGAGGCTTTTCAGTACCACGTCACAATGGCAAGGCATCTCATCCCATTTCACACCAGGTCCACTCTCATCACGTACACTATTGCCCTTTCCTTTCTTTACAATCCATCATGCATGCTGGTGCCACCCTTGGACGTTTCTTCAGCGGTGGCCTTTGTGCGGTTCTGGAGCGTGGCGATGTCCTCGCCGTTAGTACGGTCCGCCTTGACGGCCGCCTCGCTCTCGGAGGCCAGCTCCGGCTTCCAGTGACCCTTGCCTGACTTCTGCTTCGAGAGCAAGTCCTGCTTGTGCTTCTCGGGGTCGTAGCTCTCGTCTGTTGGGGAGGTCTCAGCCAGCTATCAAGAATAATAAAGGCAGAGCGTGAATGTGGAGATAAGGCGGGGAGGTCTTTGGGTTAGACTTACCGTGGCCCTCCTTCTGCTTCATGCTCATGGCACTGGCGCTGAAGCCGCGCTGGGCTGTGACGGTTTGTCTGCTGACTGCGCTCGCGGCAGGGCGAAGGGCTGTAGATAACATCCTTGACGCCATTTTTGGTTGTTTTTGTATGTGTGGGTGTGATTAAGCGGTTGTTTGGATATAGAAGACAAAGATACTTCGTATGTATCTTTGACGCGAGGAATTGAGGTTACAGAAATATTAGAAATGCGGGAACTCCCAATGGCCAGCTCAGACTAGAAGTACTTTGAGAGAAAGGGGGGAAAGGTATTTATTTCTAGGAGCAAGTTTCTCGGCTCGAGGTGAGTGAATAGGGACGATTTGGTTGATCTTTCAAGGTCGAAGAGAGGACTGCATGACGTCACGTAGTCGCAAAGATTCCGCATTCACTTACCTAAAAGTACCTACAAACCCCATACGAAGTATGCCAAAATCGCCATCGCACCAGGTCATCGCGCTGACCCGGTTCCTCGGCTGAGTGGTGATTGGACAATGAGGGAAATGCTATGGAGAGCTTCCAGCGACGCTAAGACAGCTCTCTTACGTCTGCCAGTCTTTCTTTTTTGTGTGTTGTGTCAGTTCTTGGATGCAGCTTGGTTGATCCACCGTTCATCCACGCTCACTTACTTGCCAACAGTCCACGTCAACTTTGCCGACTTGTCGCCATAAACCGTAGTTCTCGGCAATGTCAACGTTATTATACTGGGGTACTCGATTCATGCTTGACGCTTATCCGAGACTACATCTCTATTATCATCGTTCACGATGGTGGGGATCGGGGCGGAACATCGTGTGAATGCAATTGCTAACTGAGCTCCTTTCATCGTAGTACTTTTGCTTAAAGCAACCTCTCCAGTGTCTGGCGCGTTGCCTGATCGTGCCCGATTGCCTCTATTCACTTACTTCACTTTTACTCGTCACTCCTCAATCAATGGGCCGTCGCAAACAGCCTCCAAATGTCCTAGCATCACGAAGAGCACTTCGCCTAGTTCAGCGGGAGGGGCACCACGTCGCAGTGATATTCTCATCACTCAGTTGCTCGTTTATGATCTCTAGACGCGTTGCCTGTGCTTTCTCGTCCACCTGCTTCCCTTTCAGTTTGGATTTAAGCCCCGCTGTATACGATGCGACCGTCCCTTCGCCTGTTATATCAGCGCGTGCTGTCGTCGATGTTTGATTTGCCCTCGTGGCCGAGAAGTTAGGGTTGGTTGGCCTAAGGGTCAGATCTAAGTTACGAAGACCAATATTATCCAAGTGCGACTCCATCTCCAGTACGATTTCTGCTATTTCTTTGAACCTGTGAGCTCCGCGATTGAGCGTCGCTTGCTTTAATTTTGAGACCTTTGACAGCATAGGACACACAACCTCTGGCACTTCTGTGTCACCTCCCGGGAACAGTAGTCTCTCTATCATCCGGGTGGTCCAGCGTTCTTCGTCTTCCATGTCTCTTTGGAACGAAAAGAGCTCCCGTCCGGTATCTCTTAAGAGCTGTTGCACCTTATTTTTGCGTGTAGCAATCCTGTCGCGTTGAAGCTGAGAATACTCATTATAGGTATCCAGAATGCCTTCCGCAGAAGAGCAAGGAGGCGGTAAGTCGAACCTCACAGAGATGTCGAGCGTATCAAGGAGACGCAGGCCTGTCATGCCAGTAATTGTGTGCTTGTCGTCTCCGTGCGGCTTACGAACCCCGTCTCTTAGCTTTGCCTCATGAATCTTCTGTCCGAGTGCAACCAAGCCATCCGTTATGTTCAGGCACTCTTCTCGCAGACTGGTCATAATAGCTGCGAATTTTCCAGTCTGCCCTCCGCTAGACTGCTCCTGGAAAATCTTGTATCTGGTATGCTCGTCTACTTTATGTTGCAGGTCATGAAAGTTTCTCTGGAGCTGTTGCCATTCCTGGTTAAGCGACACATTTCCTCCATTGCCCTGCAGCCCACAGATACGCTTTCGAAGCTCGACAAGTTCACGCTCTTGGTTTTGCGTGACAATGATGAACATTTCAAACAGCTTCGCTCTAAGTGCCTCATATTCTTTCCGCTCCTTATCAACCATGGACTTTAACCAACTGATGTTTTCTTCCTCGGCTTTGATGAGCAAAGCTATGGGATCTTCTTGTGCTTGTGTCTCTTCATCATGGTCTTTAGCCACATTGGGTTCCATGGTACTGATGCTAGGCTCATGACTGGATGGCACTATATCTTGTGACACTGAGAGCGCGGGATAATAGAGATTATATGTGGCTGTGGGAGTATGGTGCACGTCATTCTCAAGGCCTACTTGTCTGACGCCATGTTCTTGAAGCATTGCTTGCCATGTGTGATATTCCGGAGAGTCTTCAGGGTAATTGTCCTCCCGGTGGCCACACCAATTTGCGTCGAAAGTACCGCCGTTAATCTCGTAGCTCCTGGCGTTGCTAGGATCCAGTTTTGATGGGGTTTTCGAGACCATTGTGAGGCAGTACCTGTGGTAATGTATATCTTTTGAATGTTTTCTGGGCCGGGGATACTAGAAGTATTGGGAAATCGATCCAGGCAGGAGTGTGATGAGGAGAGATCAGAACATCACTACTATCGGAGCAACTTCTGCGTTTATATATGCGGTCATAGCTCTGTTGCCTAGTCAAACATCTTCGAGACCTAACTTAAGGGATCGCGCTTGCCCCAGTTAAATTCATGCGTCTCAAACATGAGAAAGGGCGTTCTTTGGGAGGCGTTCGAGATCATGATCTGGCGACTTCTGGAACATTTGGCATTAACTGGCGTAAATCATTGATATTCTTCTTAAAGCTATGCTATCAAGAATATATCTAGGCACCCAGCATACGCCGAACCTCTTGAGAACGCTCACCCTAGGTACTAAAACAGTCTATGTTCATTCAAACACCCCCAGTTCTACGAAAGAGACAGTCTAGTCTATTCTATCCCATACCCCAAACTTCCATTACCATTCCAGCACCTCGCCAGTATACAAGACGGCTTTACCACCGTGCTTCTCCTTCGAAGTCGTCCTCAACACCTGGACCAGTCCATCCGTCACTTCATCTACGCTGTGCGTCGCTTTCTCAAGACCGAAGTTCCTCGCCGACTCATTCCCCATGTCGGTCTGGGCCCAAGCGGGGTCGAAGACGAACGTGTTAAGCCACTCCTCTTCGGCGTTGATCCTGATTCCATACCAGTATACCATGGACTTGGACGCACCATATGCCGAGCTAGGAATATCGGGTTGTCGTCTGTTCTCTGCGTTAGTCTTCACTTTTCTACATATGAAAGGGAAGTATGCCAAAGTGAAGGCAGAAGAAGAAGGAATGAGGGAATTTATGCTTGAGTTCTCTGCGTTTACGTACCCTAGAGCACCAGCGCCAGATCCCATAGGCGCAAAGATAGGTTCACGAGCTGATTTCTTCAATAGCTCGCGCGTAGCCTGGAAAATAGATACTACGCCCAGGACGTTGACCTGGATGTGCTCGAGAATGTCCTCGCGCTTGACGTCGCGGGCATACGGGAAGATCTTCACGATACCCGCGTTGGCAACGACGATATCGAGGTGCGTGATGCCGTGCTTGTCTTGCAGCTCCTTTACGGCATCGAATGGGCTCTGGCCGTCTGCTGCGTCGTACTTGGTCACGATGAGGGTTGTATTGGAGCCTCTGGGGAGCGCGAATAGCGCTTTTGATGTTGCGCCTTCGGGGTCGCGATTCAAGGCTATCACTGTCTGTTTTGTTGTTAATCTCAGTTACATGGGTATTTCGCTCAAGGGGCTGGGAGTGGTCGTACATGGTTTGGGAAGGCGAGGAATCGCTCCACGAGCGCTCGACCCAGACCGCGCGATGCGCCAGTGATGAGGACATTGGTTTGTGACATCTTCGTTATTCAGTTGATTTAGTATCTGAAATGCTCTGGGATATAGCTAAGTAGAAAGCTGCTGTTCATATTCATTTCTTCGGACCATCAGTGTCACCTCCATCTACTTATAATCACCAATCGATGCTGCCAGGACTCATGACATTGTCGTCGTATAGAGTACTTGGAATGTTGATTATTCAGGCGCTAGACTCACATAAGAAACGAATGCAAGAATCCACTCTGATTTATAAGTTCTCTTGAGTGAAGCCATATCGATTCAACTGGAACCTGGCTAGCTATATCCCAATCCGAACTACGGAGACTCACCGCGCCACGTTTAGACAACCTAATACGGAATCACCGCAATCACGCTGATTAATGGATCATAATGATGCTAAAATTTTATTAGATTTTGGCAGTAGGAAGGGTCACGTCGTGATCACAATTCGAGGTATTAGTGAGATCGTTGAGGCTTTAGGGGCGGAGCTTACGGCAGCAGCAGTTACGTGATCGGTGGAATACCAGCGCCGGCCCTAGTTCTCGCGACCGGCCAAGGCGCTGAAGGCTTTCTGATGTATTGAACACGTGGAGAAGGAGAGTATTTTAAGATACTCGTTTATAATGTCACGAATTCCATTTGCTTAAGTCTAATAAAATCAGATATGATTACATAAACATAGTGGACTGAATATTTCTCGCTTGACTTGAATGTGTGTAACTACAGTCGAAACTCTTTTTTCGCTCCTTTTCGGGTTACATCTCCTCGACAGAGGTTCGGTACAGGGCCACGTAACACGACGCAACTCTATGGACTTGGGGACTTGGAGATAACATAAAGTTTCTATGATAATGAGAAAGATGTATATTGTCTTCACAGGAATTGCCCGCCCTCATCACGATAGGCACCCTGTTGGGTAAGGTGGTCTTGGTTCAGGGCATTGACAGTATTCACTTTGGTACTATTAGCCAGATTCCAGGAGGGCTTAATGACCTTCATCACCATTGCAGAACATTTGTTGTTGAGCAAGCGTTGGGACTCAGATATTGGTTAGTAAGATGCTGGAAGCATGCTGCTTAGTCATAAAGGTAGGCAAAGACGACTGAAGCGTTCGAGGTCTGTATAGGTACTCGCAGGCCTGATTGAAATCTACTAGGCCCGTAGCTTTTGAAAAGAGAGAGAGAGGGGGAGAGAGAGAAGCTTGTTATTTAACATGAACTTAACGGTCTTTTCATATGGTGCCTTTCCAGCTTATTATATCCACCTGGTGTTAGTCGAGCCACGTTTAGTTCGTGTACATTGGTGCTGGTTCATCGCTCTAGTTCACTAACCGCCTCGCATATAAATAGACGCGTCTAAAGCTTCAAGATAGTATTTCGCTTTGGTGGAAGATCAACGGGCACAGGCCTCCGAGAGACTGAGAACCACTGCCCCCAAAATGCCAAGTCAAGAAATCGAGGGAGCGAGTTTGATATGGGCTAGCGTCGATTGAAGCGACTGGGCAAGGGGCACTAAGAGGCGCATTCTTCGGCACCAGATGCTGTAACCGCCCAAAGGAATTTACAGCCAATCATCTTGTGATGTCCGCTCTGCCGAAAGAACTGATGCTTGTTCCCCTCCCTTGCCTCAACCTGGGAATCTCGTGCCAAGATGCAGTTGATGGCCTATCAGTGAAGACCAGGTTCGCAGATTTGTGTCTGGGGGCGCGAATTGTATGCACCAATCGGCAATGGAATGTAGCTGGCCTACTGACCTGTTGTGAAGCCAGTGAAGTGCACAATTGAGGGACCTTGTGTAAATATATGAGGTTATGCCAAGGCTGTTTCTTGGGGTGAGGGAGGGGAAAAGAGGCGTGTCAAGTTGAGGGTGAAGCCTCCCTTTACATCTTCCAGCCTTGTGCTCCCAACAACATCGGATAACAACAATTGCCTACCTATGCATGCTTACAGACTGCTGTTAGGTAGATCAGGAACTGATGATAGCAGTGTCTATCTAAACTTCTAAGTTGTGCTATTTCTCCTCCACATCTTCAGGGCATGTTCTTAGTAAGTAATCAATCTGTCACCACTAAGTACTAGTCTAGAAACCCAAAGCTGAGTTGTATTTATCGTGGAGATGTAACACGATGCTGCAACTAGTAGGGACAGGTACCGGTATGTGTGAAGGTATGCGACCCTCGATGCACACTTAGCCATCATGCGTAGGCGGGCCGTTGCAGGGATAATGATGTATCTGCTGCACATTTTCTACTGAGCATACCAACAGCATACATACAGAAGTATATCTCCTGCACATATACCTCATCGGCATCAGAATTGCAAAGACAAGAAGATAGAATGAGAGTTGTATGGAAAGCTATCATGATGCACTGCTTACCACTACTCACTCTATCATTTCCGCAAGGAATTAGCGACGTAGTTCAGTTCGTATAAAGGGCTTAGTCCTACTCACTCAACCTAGGCCATAATAAGTAACAAGGGCGCTTCCGTAACGCGGTGAGGGCGGCTTCTCGTCTATCCCTGGGCTCTAGCCACCTTGAACCGACCTCTTCTCGCTCATTACTATGTACAGTCAGTATGGGTATCTTGACCGGATGACCTAGTGACGATCCCGCCAGGTCACCCCTGCTCATCCGGTTAGCTCCCGCTAGAGAGATGCTGGCAAACAGAATCGATTGGTTCTTAACTAACCTCAGCGCTTAGCTAATACCCCGGTCTACGCGCGAGGGCCTCTTCTCTCCCTTCTATCCATTCGACGATACGATAGCATACAAAGCACGCCAAGAGAGCAAAAGAGAATGCCAGTGGTGGTGACTAGATGAAACAAAGGATATTTCTAAATAACAAAACGACCCATCGCACTAATGAGGCCTTGCTTTGCCGCTGGTCACTTGAACCTTTTTGTTCTTCGTAGAGATGGCGGGCTCTAAGGAGTTGTTGCGTCACACCCGAATATATATCTTTTATGACTGGGTCCGTCTCTTCCATTCTTGTTCAGTCACTGCAACACCATTCTGGAAATGGGCTTCTGATTTGCTCGGTACGCTTCTTTGTCGCCTCCCGTCGTCTATCATTTCCTTTGGGGGCTCGCCTCTTTCTGCACTTTTCATTGTCCCATTGGGGTATCTCGCCTCACCCCTCCTTCAGTGCCATATCAACAGTAGATCGTGGCCGGCACTGCTATCGTTGTTGCATTCTTTTTTGGTGATTTCTTCAATCTATCGCCTATTCGGTCTTCTTGAAACTAGCTATTCATTCCCCTTCGACCTTTCTAGTTCATACTCCTTTCCATTCTTGTAGGCTCGGTCCTGCTTTTTAATTATCATATCTGAACCATACATTTAACTATCTACACGTTCCCTTCGACAAATATTACTTACCAATATGCATTTCCCTTGGAAAGAGAAGGGGGACTTTCCTTCTGTACCCCCATCACTCAACGCCAATGGTCAGAATGCATTTGAATTTTCATCGATCCATAAGCAGGGTGGCTCAGACCATATCACCCTGACTCAACCCCAGTCTGAAAAAGATATTACACCATATCTTGGTTTACGTTCGAGGTTATCTCAGGTCTGGTTGAACAAATGGACTATCCTTATCCTCTTGGTGCTGCTACACTTCCTACTCACTGTTGGAAGTCTTAAGGAAAACCTGGACGAAGCCCAGACGAAGGCTCTGTCCGCCTGTAGCAAGGTCGAAGATGTGGGCAGCGCGTTTGCTTCCATGCCACACTATCTTTCTGTTGGGGTCAACCAACTGACTGCCTCGAGCATCACCAACGCGGTCCAGGCCCTCATGTCCGTTGTCAACATGATCCTGACTGGCATCGAGCAGTTGATCCTCTTCGTCATTGGCATGATGACGGATACCTACGTTTGTCTAATTTCCATGGTCGTTCACGGCGGTCTCAACGCATCAGCCATCGCCGTGGAGAAAACGACCGATGCCATAAATAAAGTTATCGACGGTGTTGCTGACGGCATCGCCTCCAGCGCAGATGATATACAAAAGGTTATCGATACTGTATACGATGTCGCTAATAAGGCTGGTGATGTTTTAAATGATGCCAAGGACGGCGCCGGCGATGTCATTGGAGACATTGGCGACATCTTCAGCCGCAGTAACGAACTTGCGCTGTACCAGAGAGGTATTCTGCCCGATAAGCCAGATCTCGAGAAAGCCATCGTCGACAAGATGAAGGAACTCAAAGACGTCAACGTTGACAGCAGCGGGTTCGTTCAAGGGATCAACGAGCTCAACAAAAAGCTTCCCGATTTCGACGAGGTCAAGAACTTGACGAGGCAAGCTGTCGCTATTCCCTTCGACTTGATCCGAAAGGAACTCGATAAGGCATACGGAGACTGGAAATTCGACGACTCCGTTTTCCCAGTGGCTCAGAAAGAGGCTCTGTCATTCTGTTCCGACAACGATGGTCTTACCAAATTCTTCGAGAAATTATTCTTGATCACGTACAGAGCGAAGATCGCGGCAATCGTGATACTCGCTATTCTCGCCGTTGCCGTCTGCGTCCCGATATACATCATGGAGAAGCGCCGCTGGCGTAGACAGCAAGAGTTCGCTACCCGTGCCGTCGATATCTTCGATTACGGCTACATGTACTCGTCTCCCCTCGCAGCCCGCACCGGCATGGCGATCTCCAACAAGATCGGCGGATCGAGCAACCCGCGCAAGATCATGACGCGCTGGTTCGTGGCTTACTCGACGTCTCTCCCGGCTCTCTTCGTGCTCTCCCTGGCCCTGGCAGGCTTCTTCTCCTGCGCCTGGCAAGGCATCCTGCTCCGCACCATCGAAAACGAAGTCCCGGCCCTCAGCCAGCAGGTCGGCGACTTCGCAGAAGACGTCGTCAAGTCCCTCAGCGACGTCTCGCAGAAGTGGTCCGACGACGCGAACGGGGTGATCCTGGGCTTCAGCAGCGACATCAACGACGACATCCTCGGCAAGGTGACGAACGCGACGTCCGCGGTCAACGACACCCTGAACACGTTCCTGCACGAGATCGACACGGGGATCAACACCGTCTTCGGGCAGACGTTGTTCAAGGACCTCGCCAAGGAGGTCGTCCGGTGTCTCCTCGGGCTCAAGATCGAGTCCGTGCAGAAGGGGCTGACGTGGGTCCACGACCACGCGCACGTCGACTTCCCGCTGTTCCCGAATAACATCTTCAGCGTGGGCGCGAGCGACTCTATCCACGGCGACTCGGACCTCACCACGTTCCTCGCGTCGCCGAGCAGCGTCACCACGGACGAGATCACGGGCGCCGTCGAGCACGTCACCAATTGGCTGCGCAACCAGATCATCCAGCAGGCGCTCATATCGGCGGGGTTATTGCTGATATACGTCCTCGTCGTGGTCCTGGCCGTCATGCGCGCCATGTATGTCCTGATGACGCCGTCGAAGCATACTTTCTCTGACGCGCCGCCGCCGCCGCCCGTGGTCATGGAAGAGCAGCGGTCTAGTGGTGAATCGTCCGGCTTCGACGCCTTCCAGGGACAGGCCAAACCTTACCCGCCTGGCTACAGGTAGCGAGCGTATAGTTGCTTCCTCCAGCCACGGCGCCTGTGTAATTAACTTGCGTAGCTGGCGGACGGGACACGGAGGAGCAAACAATGTATAGATCCTCGGGACCGGTTTCTGGGGTGTATAAGCAACTAGCATTTATCGAGCACGGCGCAACGGCCTTGGACATACCCCTTCACTTGCTATTTACATCTTCATTCCACCTTTTTATTTTATTTTTCTTCTCCTCCTTTTCTACTTATTCGTCGATAGAGAACGGCGTTTACGGCATTAGCATAGAGAAAGAACGGGATGGCTTACGCCAAATGAATTGATATTTACATTTGTATATTGGGTTTATTTATATCGCGTGCTTTCGCTGGGGTTGATGGGCATGGTATTATAAGGTAGGATAGGGGGATTCTTCGGAACAGTTATACCCAAGGTATCTATCTACTGTGTTGTCTAGACGTCATCTGTTTGCTTGTCGTCTGACGCTCTGGGATTTGATGTCTGGAATTACCTAATTATACCATTAGCATGTTTTTGGGTTTAACCTGGCTAGATATTTTGCACTTTGTATGTACTTTGTGTGATGGTGATTGATTAATAGATATATACTTATAGATGATGGCTCAATTAGAGAGCTGAAGAAGTCGCAGTGGTGCTCGTATATAGATATATTGTTATACATGATCGAATAATGATTGTGTACTGATTTCAATACGCTAGCTACCGCTTCGTGATAATCAAGAATTATATACATGAAGTGATTAATGAAGAGGATCATGTAAGGATATTTTTGTCCTTTCTCCTGACAACCCCCGAACCGCTATATCCGGTGTACGCTGGGGCTTGGAGCTCAAGGTAGAGTATTAGCGTTGACGAGAAGCTTCTCCAGATCGCACCGAAAATCATACAGCGCGGACAATTGGTGCTGCCTGTCAACCATAGCGCGGTGTTGGCACATAACGAATTCGATAAAAACTACCATCTCGCGGTATACTTGAGATAGCTCTGATGGAGTGTACACCATCCTAACGCCATAGCGATTGTCAATATCCGCGCGAATATCTTCGTAGACGGCAGATAGCATTGTTCGATGTAGATTTCTGAATACCATACGACGGTCGTCGCTATTGCAGTGTTTACTCATTTTGGCTAATATGTAAGCTCCCACCGTGATAGCATCAACTTTAACAGAGCCTTTGCTAAATATGCGCGATTTGTCGCCTATGGAGTGTAGCTCTGCCGGAGTATATCTTCTATAACTCGTGGTGTCGGGCTGAGGATTTGATAATTGACGCGTTAAGGCCTGTATATGCTCAATAGAAACCGCGTGACGGTTGAAAGAAACGAGCTGAGTACGCTTGGGTCCTATTTTACTCAAGTCGCTATTCATAGCGGTGCCAGGCCCCTCGTCATAGGAGCGCTTTAGGTGTTGACCATTTTGAAATGTCGGTATAGATGGGCCAGAAGCAGTCGTTTCAGCATCCTATCTCGTCGTCACTGCAGGGAAGCTTCGGGAGCTCAAGAAAAGACCCTTGATACTGCGAATTGCGTCCTTTGTCTTCTTGAACTCGTCATTCGCTTCCGTGCTCTGGCCGTAACTGAGTCCGCCATACGTGGAAAGGTCCTGAATGGGCGGATACGCCAGCTTGTCGACCTGGTCTCGGACTTGACCGACCTCTGATCTCACGTCGGCAATGCTCTCGGCCCTTTGTGTGTGCATGAGAGTCAAGTCGCGGAGAGCCACCCTGATCCTGGATAGCTGTTTGGCTTCAGAGTCAACCGGCTTTTCTTCGCTACTCGCGCTGGACTCGTAGAGAGAGGGAGGTGGTGACGTCTGTGTGCCAACATCGCGATGGAAAAGTTCGGTGGGATCACTGGTCACACTCTCATTGTCCTCCATATCGCGACCCTGCTTCTGCGACCTGAGTGGTCTTCCATTCTTGTAAGGTACTTCACTCACGGCGCCCTCGAGCTTCTCGACCAGCTGGGAAAGCTTTCCATTGACGTGATGGTAGTACTCAGAGCGCGCTTCATTGAGATTCTCGGCCATTGGTTTGACAACCAGACCAGCGAGGCCATAAATAAGGGCCCATATGCCACCCGAGACAGCGAGGATGTTGGCTAGGCGTGAAGGAGTTATGAGGGGTGGTGGACGTTGGGGCTTTGTGAGGAATTCGGGATACGTGATGATTGGTGGCGTATCGCCCGTGAATGATGCTACTGGCGAAGGGCTATCGTTAGAGAAGGAAGATACTGTTGATGAAGGACTGTCGGCAACTGTGGAGGAAACGTCGACGGTAACGTCTGCATCACCCGTCGTCGCTACAGGTTCGATGGCCGATGACGGGGTGCTCTCGTCCGCCGACTCATTGAGGAGCTGGTCGATTTGAGAATGCTCAAAGCCTTTGCTTTTGAGGAATGTACGCTTGTCTTCAAGCGAGGCAGCCTTCACGGTTTCATCGTCGAGGAATCGCCTGGCATGCTCTATAGTCGCGTGTTCGGGCTCCGAGGTGGCATCAGCTTCGGCGTTAGCCTGCTGCCACGCGGGTATCGCTGGCTTATTTGAATCGTCGTCCATGCCTAGGAGGATTTCGAGTGCGGTAGGGAGGTTGGAAATAAACAGAATTAAAAGATGTATGGAGTAAGTGAAGAATAACCAGGTGGACTACTATAGTTACTATGTATGATTCCTCACATATACGTAGATGCGACTTTAGTACTTAAGTAGATAGTTGCCTCGGCAAATGCGCCCGAGATAGAGCTAAGTACCTAGAGAGACCGACGAGGGCGGCTACCGTAGTGCTGCAGCTAAAGACCCACTGCAAAGTAGATCCCAAGACATGTACCTATCCACTGACTAGGTACCTAAGCACATACCTACATACCGTACGCTCGTACTGAATAATTATGTAGGTCGGGTTCATAGGGTCGCCTTAACAGAAGCTATGCTGCATGTTTGACAACCGTCACAGTATCACAGACAGTTTCCAACATATGCGTGTTTTGGTACTTTGGGATATTCTTGAGCCTCCCGAATGTATCTATTCTAAAGATGCTTTATGAATGAATGTACATGCCTCGGTATGTACATATGTAGGTATAGATGGTACATACCTACACCTGATCATGCGCCTGGAGACTACCTACTATGTAAGTAAGAGCGGGTAGAAGGATAAGTACAGCGTTTACAACGATTGCGCCTTGGAATGTAGGTAGCACACGTGACTGGCATATAACGAGTAATGCACCTAGCAGATATTCTAGGAAGACGTATCAATCAATCCAACGAGCACTTTGAAGAGGACGGAGAAGAACAGACCGTGATATCCGTTTCATTACTCTTATCACGTAACCTTGTAACATTTGCTATCCCAACTAAGAGCGGGTAGGTAATCTAGGTGGCTTATTCAAAGCTGTGGCAAGCCGCTGGTTAGGAGCTGCCAAACCCGTCGAACACAGCCAACCTTCCCCAGCCCTACTACATTGTTGTTGCTGACGATAGCGAGATAGTTCCAATTGTAATATTCCGCTGCCAAGACGAGACAAGTAAGAAGTAAGCAGGCAAGCAAGCAAGCATCCTTACATACCTAGTGTAGGCAGGACATTGGACTTGGACTTGGACTTTGGACATTGGGGTGTTTCCACTTGCGACCTATGCCGGTGGAAACCAGGTAAGCTGCTTGCTCGGTGTAGACGGTTACATCCAAGGTTGTGTGTCCGGCCGCGTCGCACGCTAATCGATAGCAGCAGCCTGCACCTCCAAGAATCTCTTGTAGCGCCGTCGAAGTACCAGCTGAGCAAGCAAGCAAGCATCCAGGCCCAAATCGACGCGACCGCCTCCATTTGCGCTATCACTTGTTCGTTACCGTGAGACTGCGCCGTCGGCCTATCCGGCTTCATATCACCTCTCGTAAGTCCTCTGATTCTGATTCTGTATCACCGTCGTCGTCATGGCTCTTGTCGTTGCTGTTATCACCACCATTGCCACCGCCCCATCTTTGTACCTCAGGGCAGGGGAAGAAAGGGGAGGGATTAGGAAGGGTTGTGCTCAATACCTTTGATTTCATAAATGCACAAAATCCATACTGTGTATGAAAGGTCCAGGGGCTAGCGGAAGGAGAGAAGGGGGATTGTTGGAATGTACCTGTCACGAAACAGGATGCGACTTGGGATGGTTGCGCAAACCCAAAACCTAGCCAGCGTTTCGTTTCCTACCATGTACCTCTCGCCATCACGGGCTTTGATTGATTGACGAGTGGATGGACGGGCCACCAGTCAGCCAGCCCGCCCGCCAGTCAATCATCGGTCATCAATCAGTAGACGGCCCCCGGTATGTAGTATACCGGTACGGGCAATGAAACCTCGATGCGCATGGCATGGCATGCGGCTGGGCTGATGGGCAGCTGGGGAGTGTTGTTCTGCGAGCTAATGGGCGTGTTGGGATGAAATAGCCCATGAATAGCCTTTGCTAAAAAACACAAGTCCAATGCGTTGTCAGCTCAGCAGCATGGAGAGGTGGAGCGCGTGAGGAGCTGGGTGAGGAGCTGGGTGAGGCGGAGAGAGCACGGAGCGAGACTTGTCATGTCACGAAGAAACCAAACCAAGTGGTCAAGGTTCCTCCAATCCCGATCCCGAGCCATTGAGACCAGACCCCCAATCAACGGACCATCTAACCTAAGCCCTGCGGCGACCTGCCTGCCGACCTACCTGTTAACTTGCCTGTGAACTTGCCTGTCGACCTGTCGACCTGCCTACCTCATCGGCTGTTTGCTGCGACCTTCGTGTCACGGCCCCTTCTCCCTCTCTAACTCTATCTGTCTCTCTCTCCTTCGCATCTCCGGCCGCGCACGAGCTTATCACAATCACCACATCTATCTTTGCCGCACACAAGCCACCTTTTAAAAATAACACCATCGTCATCATCGTACATCATCAGCCTCCATCCCTGGTCAACAACCACACATCCTTGCTTGATCAAGACCAGTACTGCCACCAGCAGTATTAGTAGTATCGGCAGAAGCAGTAGCAGTGGCAGCAGCAGTATCATCATCATCATCATCATCTTTGGCGGCATTGCCATCTTCAACGCACTCTACACTCCCCAGACCAATGCAGTAGACCACTCAATTTGCCCCAATTCCATTGTCCTGCACGCTACCACATTAGCCCCGTCATTGAACAGCCTACACTACCTTTTACATTACGGGATATTGGCCGCCCAACATGGCGTCTCGCCCTCGTCGCGCCGCTGCCCAGCGGGCAAACAAGACAATCACTGACATGGTCGATAGCGACAACCACATTAGTAGTCGGACTGGGAAGATCATGTCATCAAGAGCTTCGCGCCGATCTGAGGGTAAGAGCGCCGCGGCATCAATCTCGCGCGGCCCTCCTTCCTCACCCTCAGATTCTAACCACCATGTTCACTTTACAGTTAAGCTTCCGGCAAGCAAGCTCCGCCAAGCCACATCTAGCCAACCTGCTCAGTCAGCCCGCCAAGCTGCACGTGATAGTTTCTCGGGTGGTGAAATCATCCAGGGTAAGAGGAATCGATCTCAGAAGAAGAGTTATGTCGTTGAAACTAGTGATGACGAGGAGGAGGAGGATGACGATGAGGATGCCGAGGGAGAGGACGACGATATGATGGACGATGATGAGGAGGATGCCGAGGGCGAGATTGTTGTTGACGACACCATGGACATCGACGCAGAAGCGGAGGATGACGAAGATGGCGAAGAAGACGCTGAAGGTGAAGACGACGACATGGACATGAGCGTCATCCCACCCCCGGCTCCCGTCATCAAAGTATCCAAGCCACCCTCTAAGAGACCTAATAATAATAAGTCTCGGGCGACAAAGCCCACCACCTCGAAGGCTATGGCTTCTCATACTAAGGACAGTGACGACGAGGAACTCAGTGAGCTAGAGAGCGATGCTGATGAAATTCAAGACACTGTCAAAGTGGGTGGTGGTGACGAGGAGGATGCTGAAGGCGAAGATGAGGAGATCGAGGAGGCAGAGCCTGCAGAGGATGACCTCGGTAGTGATGACGATGGTAGTGAAGAAGAGGCTCCTGATCTGACGAAGATGACAAAACGACAACGCGCTCGCTTCGAAGAGAATGGTGATGCCCTTATGAAGCTCTCTGATGGTGAGTACTCTACTCTGATGAATATGATTCGGTCATCGTGTTAACAAACCCACAGAGGTACAAGCCAAAAAACACTTCACCGCCGAAGAGCTGTCCATGAGGCGCGCCGAAATGGCCCGTCGTCGACGAAACCTCAGCGAGAAGCGCAATGAGGAAGTCAAGGTAAGCTGATATCATTTCCTGAACTGTCACCCGTGATAAAAGGTCGACTTTTTGGTGAAATTGGATTAACACTCGTTACAGATGGAAACTATCAATAAGTTGCTGAAGAAGCAAGCACCAAAAACCAACCGCAAGGCCCAGGCCGGAATGGAATCGACGCCAGACATAGAAGCTCAGAAGCCAAATCCCATCTTTGTGAGATGGGTGAGCAGTAAGGATGGAAGTCGTGTTTCCGTTCCCGATGAGATGCTGGCCGGCCCCGCGGGCAAAGTTTTCGTTAAAGAGGAAATGAAACCTCGTTCATAGCACTACTATATTTTTAAGAGGACCCAAATATTGGTCTTATGGTTGAGCCGTTAGGTCTGGGGAGGGTATTAAGTACACTAGAAGGCGTCTGAATAATTAGACCAACAAGTTGTGGGAAACCTGGTAATATTATTATGCGATGATTGGTATATTAATACCCCGATTTATCGATGGTGCCTAATTTCGTGAGGATATACTACGTAGTAGATTAATTACCCAAGACCTTGCAAGGGCACTGGGCATGTGGTGAGCTACGCACCATGTCTATCTCTCTATGTGAAATAAATTTATGTTACTATGGAATAATCATATGCGATGAAGATTTACTCATCTTCCTTACACATGATACACGAGTTCATAGTCTACTGTACACTTGTAATTTCGAGATGGCAGTTCGACATGATTAAAGTATGTATTCAGCGAGTTAATACTCGTTGTGTAATAGTTTTCATCTGTCTACGCAAATCCACCCGTCAAGGGCATTGTGTCTAGCAAACTAGATCACATCTCTGCAACTCGCCATCAACAAGGTCGGTGGTGCCAAAAAATACTCGTGGCCCAACAAGGTAAGATGATATTGCATGTGCACAAATGTTCCCTCGATCCCAACGTAAAATCTGGCCGTGACACTGAAGTTGTTCCCTATTCTGCCCTGCACGTAATATCATGTATCCTTTGCCGTAATAACCCTGTGAATACATAGTATCACACCAATATGACAAATCTCTTTGTTCCGTAAACTTCATTGCTAGACAGTTGGTGGGCTGACTTGTATCTTCCAATCTCAGGGACCGCAGACAGTAGCCCAAACTCTCGGCGAACAGCGTGCGCGGGAACTTGAGATTACCAAAGGGCCGATTGCTGAGGAACTGAAGCTTGGCGAACATCGGAACCCTGATGGGCCTCAGAACCTCTCCATCCCGTATTACGATGACTTAAGAAACTTCGGCGTCACAATGACGCGTAAAGAATACGAAGACTCGTTGAGAGACTCTGGCATGCCAGAGCATGAGATACGAATAGCCATGGGGCCAAAGCCAACAAAAATCGTTGGTCAGTCAGTAAACGAAGTCAGCGAAGTAGAGACACCTGCGACTCAGAAAAAGCCCCGAGGGCGAAAACGGGCTGCTGAAACTCCAGCTGACGACAACGCCGCCGCTCCCCCCAAAAGACGCAAAGCCAATGCCAAGGGAAAAGGCAAAGCAGTCATGCCAGCTGCAAGCCTTCCCACACCCTCGCTATCTCTACCATTCGTACCGGGCTCGTCTTTTGATACTCCCATAAATCTCGACGACGACGAACCATTGCTTGCACCTCGCTCTACACCTCGTTCTCCATCGATTGATGAACTGGAGTCCCTCTTAACAGAGGAGGAAGCATTATCTGGAGCCACAACCTCAATGAGCGCTACAGATATCTCTGTCCAGGAAGAGACGCCTCCATCGGTTGATGAACTGGAGGCCCTCTTAATGGAGGAGGAAGCGTCATCTGGAGCCACAACTTCTACGAGCGCTACAGATGTCTCTATCCCAGACGAGACGCCTCCATCGGCGACTATTGAGGAGTTGGAAGAGGCCTTGTTAGACGAGCTATTCATGGAGGCAGTCGAGTTCGTGAGCGATGAGGAAGGAGACGTATGAGAGGGACACATGGACTCTTGTACTCTCGTATATTACCACCACTGTGCTGCTTCCTAGTTAGAAAGCGTGATGCTTCTTGTTCTTTCATATACATATTTTGGTTGAGGGTTGGCTATCTTAGGTCATATACAGGCGTTAGAGGAATCTAGATCTGTTTGTTGTAAATGTTGCTAGTGCTTGGCATTGCTTGGAGTCATTGGAGGCAATCTTGTATACCTATTGGGAAAATATTTATGGGAAAGCTTTGGTGCTAGATGATAACGGGTAACCTGTGTTGGGACGAATTATGTATTCATGAGATGAGATGAGACGAATTTATGATCGGGCGGGAACGACTTTTACGTCTGGATGAATTTTATTCCGCCTGCTGAATAACAAACTTTGCCTGGTACCAATCGTGATTCGCTGTGCAAACTTCAACAATTATCTTTAATATGAACATGTATTACCTTTAGATTGGCAAGGCTTTGCTACAAATAGAATCCCTACTCTCGACTATAACTTTCAATAGGATGAAATCCCGTTGACAATGGCGGAGAATGGTACTTCTACCCATGTAATTGCAGTTTTACATGACGCAAGTCGTACTTCGTAATCCATTAACTCATACAACATCAGTGTACATCGCGGCTGACGGGTGGTGCTCTCCAAAGTATGCAGCAGAAGAAGCACACTGTTAGACTGTTCGCCTGTAATGTCTCAGGGTATACATACGATAGGTATTCAGATGATTCTGTTGATCAATGAGCCGGATAAGCTCCATCTGTTCCCCAACGACCATCCTATTCTGGCAAACCGCTCCAGCTCTGCTTCGGCGCAGATCGCAGATGGCTCTAACCGGAGGCCGGTACTCACCTAGAAGGGGTTGCAGACCCACATGATGCCAATGGTAACAACATCAGTCTACATAAGTATACGTACATAACATGAGTAGGCTAAACATGGGTCATAAGATGGATATATGATGCCTCCAGAAGGAATATGTAATTGACACCGTCGGTTTTCATTGTCCGCTCTTCAGATTGAGTAAATACAGTGAAGAGCTAAAGTAATATATCCCCGTCTTGAGGCAGGTGGCCAAGGTCATTGTCAATAAGGCACTTCTTTTGGGGCCAGTAAGGTACGAAGAAAACTAGAAACACAAATGATGTCCCTAAGCTTGGCCATGTTTGTAGTACAAACCACGAGAGATAAGGAGTCGAACAGCTGGGATGGGCTGTTTCGGGATACGGATAAGAGACTCGAATGGTCCGGTCAACACGCCCGGCCCGAAGGCTAATGGCGTTGAGGGAGGCTTCAAATAGATTAAGATGTTTGCCAAAAATCGAATGCTATCCCTTTAGGGGTTAATGGTGGCCAACTCATAAGGTTGTTGATATCCAACGAATTTGTCAGTTATTACATCGACCGCCCTTTGTAATTATGTAGTTTGTTCTCAACGAGGGAAAGGGGGGGACCAATTCACCACAAAAGGAGGCAAGCATCTCCTTCACCCGCTATCAATCATGTCCTACTTGAACTAGAACTCCAGAACTAAGAAGCCTGGCCTTTACGAAGAAACTTTGAGGTAGGTCACTATCTGACCAAGTCAAATTCGAAGCATCTTCTGAACTGAATGATATCTAAACTATCACCACTAGATTCAGAACCTCTGTCCCTATCGCCTAACGACGACACTTTTCTCTTAATCATGTGTCGCAAACTTGTCCGGTACTACGACTGCGGCCATATGGCGCCAACAACACCAGATTCGTGGATCCCAGTCCGGTCAAAGAGGTGCAACGGTAAAGGATCGCGCTGTCCCATTTTTCGGGAGCTTTTGGAGGATCATGAAATATGGGAAGACTTTGATTGCCCAAGATGCGGAATTTTTGGCCGCCCGCCTGTTATAAGGCTGTAAGGCAATAAAGAAACCCTCCTGTATGTAGCCTCAGCTTCGCCCGCAAGAAGGTTAGAGAGACTATTGCATAACAATAGAAGTCATGAGCCAGGATAGCAGGCCCTGACATAGCCCGTTGATAATAACATGTAAGAGGATCAAGGGGATGGCTCAGGCAGTAAGGGATTGGGTTGGTTCGTACTGCCATGAAAACATTTTCCATTCGTAGTAATATATATGCCTCCCTGTCTCCCATGTTACTATTTTGAGTCCCGCTCACCTACGCACTCAGTGAAGAAGAGCAAATTCAAGTTTCCCCCAAGACCAGACTTAGTCAACTAGGTTCGACTGGCTAATCTCTTCTACCTACAGCGTCCATTTTGATTATACAGTGATAAGATACTCATCGATACTCATTCCTAGTTAGTAGCGGATTCTAGTTCTCGAACAGTTACATAGACAGCTATATCGAAGACTAACTTCACCCCCGGGGGCTTAGCTTTTGGTCCGCTGGTGTTACAAAATTACTTGGCGTAGTGGTGAGCAAATAACTAGCAGACGTATAATTATAGCCAGGAGAAGTCTAAACTTCCTCGCACCCTCGAAGCTTTTGATGTTTGCGCAATGATAAAAGCCATAACACATACACTTTATCAGGGAATCATCTCATACTAGGGTAGAAGCTAGGTAAAAAGGGGGGTGACTAGTGTGTAACTTGGGGCATATAAGTAGCAGGCCCTCCCCATTTCATCCAAAAGAAGATATAAATCAATAGTATTAACAAAGAGCCCTTATTTTCTCTGACTTGCGGCTGCTTACTGGCTGCTGGAAAAGTGCAGCATGGGGAATTAATTAGCAGCGGAGAGTGCGGCCTTTTTGTAGAAGTTATTCTGTATTTATAAAGATCACAATGATTTCACGGAGACATGGACACTTGAAAAGCAGCTATCGTGGAATTGCACGTATATTAAGAGTTATAGCCATATTCCTCAAGCTTTGAACCGAATTTGAATTGCCTTGGAAGCCTAGATCTGATCTTATCTCAACGTGCAATGAGATATGAGGGATCCCTGGGGCTCCTAGACTATCCACTTCACTACTTACTTCGCTTTGGACACCTAACCACTTGATACACTCGTAAAGTGAAATTGATCCCTGACAGCTGGTATACCTTGTACTCTGTCAGGGGTTTCAGGGTGGAGGAACAAAGAGATACACTGTATATAGTCAAAGAGGTCTGAATTCCTTCAGACATCTGACCTTTTAGACCTTGTACTACAATGGGAGTCTTACTATATACCTATCATACGGACAGTCCTATAAGACCTAAAGACCCGAAGATAACCAACGCTACCCCTAGCAAAAAGTGAAGCTATAAGCAATTAGATAAGAACAATCTATTAGCTATAAAAAAACTAATAGTTAAAGTATAAATGCCCAATAGAAGGAAAGGAATTATAGATTATATAAGGCTTAAATAAGTATAAATAGTAAAGGAATTTCCTATTTTAGGATAGGAAAAAAAGAAATTAAGGCCTTAAAGACCTTTAATAAATTATTAATAAATATAATTAAGTTTTAAGCCCTTTATATAAACCTTTATTATAAATAATCTATTATTTCCCTTTAAGATATTTTAATATAGCTTAAATCTTTATTTAATAAATAAACTTTAATAAATTTCCCTATATATATAATATTATTTTAAGTTTAAATCCTTATAAATATAAAATTACTTTAATAAAATATTTTCCCTACTTTTATTAAATAAAGGTATTTTAAAAAAGTTTATACTTTATATTTAATAATTTAAATATTATATATTATAACTTTAATATTTTTATTTAAAAAGTAAAAAGTAATTAATAACTTTATTAATTTAAAATATTAAACTTTTTTAAAATTATAAATATATTTTAATTATAAAACTTTAACTTTAATTCCTACTATTTTAATAAGGATAGTTTAAATTTTAACTTTTTAAAATCCCCTTTATTATATAAAAATTATTTTAAGGATAAATAATAGTTAAACTATCCGCTTTTATTACCTTTTTAAACCTTAAAGCTTAAAATTAGGGATATTTTACCCTTTAATAACTTATAAGTAAAATTAAAATATATAGGAATATTAAATAAATATTTTATTAGCTTTAATTAAAATTTAACCTTTATCCTTAAATAAGCTATATTTTTTCTATTATTATTTATTATATTTAAACCTATTTATTTTAATTAAACTATATTTTCTTTTTTTAAAAGATTACCTTTTTTAAAAAACCTATTTAAATTTATTAATTAATTAACTTTATAATAAAATCCTTTTATTATAATTCTTAAATTAATATTTAAAGCTATAAAATTTATCTTTTATAATTTAATTATTTATAAAAATATTAAAAATATAAAAATAGAATATATAAATATAATAATTTAAAACTTTTTATAATAGGTTATAAATATTTATAATTATATAAATAAAACTTTTTAAATAGTTTAATTTTTATAAAAATATAAATAAGGAATATTCTTTAAATAAAGAGAAATACTTTAAAACGTATATATTATTATTTATAATATATATAATATTTTAATTAATTTATATAAAATAAATATATAAATAATTTAAAAGTAAATGGAACGTTTTTAATAAAAAATTATATAAAGAAATATTACCTTTTTTTAAAATATATAAAGAACTATTATATATATTATATATATTATATAAAATACCTATTTTTAAATTAATATTATTAATTAATTTAAAAAGATAACGGATTATTATTATTAAACCTTTTAGATTTTTTAAAGTAAACTTATTAAATAAAAGGTTAATTATTAAAAGATTTAAAAAGTTATAAATAATTAAGCTATTATAATTAAGGGATAAATTAATTAATTTATAAACTATTCTATTATAAACCTTAATTAAATTAATAAATTATAAATTTATATTTAAATAATAATTTAAAAGATTTAAAAATAATTAAATAAATAAATTATATTTAATATAAATTAAATTATTAATAAGTTAAAAAAGTACAGCATTATAATTAGCTTTATTAACTATTTTATTATAAAGTATTTATTATTAAAAGTTATTTTATAATAATAAATTAATAATAAAGCATTATAAATAATAAAAGTTTAATTAATTATTTAAGCCTTTTAAACTTAATATATAATAATAAAAATCTCTTTAGGAATCCTTATTAAAGTTATCCTATTATTAAAAGGTAACCTAAAAGGAAACCCTAATAGTTTTAACGATAATAATAACCCTTTTAAAGGATAACTTCCCTATAATCCGCTTAAAGGATTACTTTAAAGGTTACTTTAAAACCTTAATAAAGGACCTAAAAGGGATTTAAATAATAATAATCCTTTTAACCCTTTTATTAATAGGTTAATATATATATTTTTAATTATATTTGGAAATATTAATTTTATAATTATAATATTTAATTCTATTTAATTAAATAAACCTTATACTTATAATAAAAAGGATACCTTTAAGTTTTTTTTATAATAGGTTAAAGTTAAAGATTATATATTTATATATATAGAAAGTTTTTTCTTTAATAAATATTATATTAATTAAATTAGCTTTTTTATAATAAATAAAGCTTTATAATAATATTAATTTTATTAAAAGTAAATTTATTATATTAATATTATTAATATTTAAATAATTTATTAAATAGCTTTAAAAGTTTAATTTAAGGATCCTTTAATAATATATTAAAATATTAATGCTTTAATAAAAGTAAAGTATTTTAATAATATTGTTTAATTTTTTATTAAAATCCTTAATTGGAATAATTTAATAAAGTAGTTTAGCTTAATATTTTAAACCTTTATTATTAAATACTTATTATTTAAATTTATAAAGATAGTTTATTATAATTAAAGCTATATTTTTAAAAATAATAATAAATTTTTTAATATAATTTAAAAAGCTAATATTATTTATAAAAATATATTAACGCATCTCCCACTTGACCTGGCCACCCAATTGACCTGGCCACCCCCCTAGCCCATACAAGAAACGTCGGTGCGCTAATCACGTGATAATTTAATAACTCTACGAATATTAATCGTATGAAATAATGAAATATACCATTAGATTCGTAATAAAAAGGGCTATTCAACGGTGCCCTCCATTAAATTCTACAATTTATATTCGCGGAGTTATTAAGCAATACGCTAAAGTAAGCGCTAAATTAATCCTTGCTTAGCGCTTCTTTAACGTATTGCTTAATATCTCGCTTAATAAATTTTATAAAAAATAGTAAATAATACCTCTGGATTCCCCTTTAACTAACGGATTTAACGGTACTAATTATTAAATCGTACGATTAATATTCGTAAAGTTATTAAAGATTGAAATAATGGGGTTTTATATAGGTTATTGGGGCGGCCAGGTCAAGTGGGAGATGCGTTAGTATATTTTAAGCTATTTTTAAAAGGTATATTTAATTTAATAAAGAAATAATTAAAATTAAGCTATTAAAATTAAAGTAAAGAAAATTGCTTTAGTTTAAGCTAAAATTAATCTTTAAAAAAGGATAAAGAAAGGAAAGCTATTAATAAAAAGTTAAATAAACCTAAAATTAATTTAAAAGATAATTATTAATTTAATATTATAACTATTTTAAAAGGAATTAATTAAACTATTATTAATAAATAAAAATAAAATAAAGTTAATTATTAATAATATAATAAGAATAATTATTATACTTTTATTTATTATATTAAAAAGGATATTAATAGGAAAAAGCTTCCTTTAACTTTTAAAAAAACCTTTTTTATTAAAAGGAAGTTTAATAAAGGAATTAAATTACCTTTTATAATAAAAAGAGTTAAAATTAATATTATTATTATAAATATAATTAATCCTATATAATATATAAAATTAAAAGAATTAAATTTAAATTTTTAATTAAGCTTTATAAAGTATTATATAGAAATTTAAACTTTTAAAAAGGTAACTTTTTTTATATTAATATAATTAAATAAATAAAAAATAAGCTTTTTAAATTAATTTAAAAAAAGGCTAATTTAAAGTTTAAAATAGGTTATAAGCTTATTATTTTTATAACCCTATTATATAATAATTAAAAATACTTAATTAAAGTACTTTTAAATATAAATAGTATTATTTTTATAATGTTTTTTTTAAAGGTTAAATAATAAAAGCTGCCCTTTATTAAAAAAGTATACCTTAAACCTATATTAACTTTTAATATAATATATATATAAAAAGTAAAATAATATTATATAAAATAAATTATTTTTTAATATTAGAAAAATTATTTTATAAAGTTTAACTTTAAATTAAATACCTTTAATAAGGATTATAATATTATTTTGCTTTAATAGTAAATAAAGGAATATTAACCTATTTATTTTTTTAAAAATATAAGAAAAATTATATTTATATTTAAATATTATTATAAAAATTATATTAGTTAAATTATTTTTAACCTAGGGATTATTAAGGTTATAATAATTATATTTTAAATAACTATTAAAGTAATAATAAAATAAATCCTTAAAGAATTTAAGGAGTTCCTTTTAATTATAATTAAAGTAATAATATAATAATTATTTAACTATTAACCTTAAAATTATATAATTAACCTTATAAATAGGAAAATTTTACTTTAAGGACCTTTTTATATTATAAATAATTATAAACTAAATATATTTAAACTATAGTTAAATAAAATACTTAAAATTAATTATATTTATAAATTTATTATATTATATAAAGCATACCTTATATTTATAAAAAAGAAAAATTTAAATAATCTATTATACCTTATTATAAATTATTAAAGCTTTAATATTATTATAATATTAATAAAATATCCTATTCCTTTTATTATAAAATTTTAAGCTAAATTTTAAAAGGTTAAATAGTTTATTAAAATTAATTTAAAATCTAGATTCTATTTAATTAAAATTAAAAAGGGTTATAAATAAAAAACAATATTTTATTATAAATATAAACTTTTTAAATATATAATAATATTTATAAGATTTATTAATACCTTTATAATATTTTAATCTATAATAAATTATATCTTTTAGGACTTTATTAATATAAAGCTATTTATATACTTTAATAACCTTTTAATCTATATAAAAATAAAAAAAGAATATAATAAAATAGTTAAAAAAATATTATAACGTTTTAATAAATATAATTTAATAATAATACTTTAAAAATATAAATAATATATATATAAAGTTAAATTCTTTAAATATATTATTAAATAGGAAGTATTAATTATTCTATATAAATTATAATAATTTATTAAATTTATAAACTTTTATTAAAGATTTATTAAAAAGTTCTTATTAATTATAAAACTATTAATAAATATAAATAAAATAAATTAATAATAATAAAAGTAAATAAAAGCTATAAATAAAGCCTTTTTTAAATTTAAATACTATTTTATTATAGCCTTTATATTTATTTATTTTAATCCTTTTAAAATAATTTATATTAAAATTAATACCTTTAACTTTACCTTTAAAACTATATTATTATAAAAGGATAATAATAATAAACTTTACCTTATTACCTTTTACTTTTAAAAGTTAATATTAATAGAAATAAATTATAAAATATATAATAAAAAGCTATTTATAATAATAAATAGATTTAATTAATAACGTTAATATTTAAAAGGCGTTTAATATTAAATTAAAATTTATTTTAACTATTAAAACCTATTATATTTTATAATAGTTAAAGTTTTAAATAAATAATAAATATATTAAATATAATAATTATTTATATATTAGTTTATAATAAATTATTAATCTAATAAATTAAATAAAAAGGTTAATATTATATTAAAATTAACCTAATATTACTTTTAAAAAAGGAAGAATAAAAACTAATTAATTAAATTAGTTTTATAAAATAAATATTTTTTATATTTTAAAAGATTAATATTTAATTTAATAGCATTTATATTATTAACTTTTAAATAATTTTATAGCTTTTTTATATTTAAATAGCTATTAAAGTTTATTAAATTTATTAAAAAAATAATAAAGGATAACTTAAAATATTATTTATAAAAAAATAAACCTTTTAAAAATATAAAACTTATAAATAATTTATTATATAAAAAGGAATATTTATAAATATTTATAACTATATAATAAAAAGTAATAAAAATAAAGTATAATATATAAATAGTTAAATATATAGGAATAAATAAAATATTAAAACTTATTATAAGGAACTTTTAATAACTTAATATTAAAGTAACTATAAGGAACTTTATATAAGGCTATTATATTTATTAATAAAATAAAGCCCTATAATATACCCCCTATAAATTACTTTAACCTATAAAGTTATATTATATTTTATAGCAATTAATTATAATAAACTTTATTATTAACCTATTACTATTTAATAACTATAACTTTATTTAAATAATAATAAATCCCTTTATAAAGATAAAATATTTTATACCTTTAAAAATTAAAGAAAAGAAAACTAAAAATTTTATTAAAATCTTTATTAAGCATTATTAAAAATTATATAATATACCTTTTAATATAATTTTTAATAAAAACTTTAAATTTATAAACTATTTATAAAAGGATTTTTTAAAGCTTATTAATATTAAACTTTATATAAATATAACCTTTTACCTTTAAATTAATAAATAAATAAAATAATTTAACTAAATCTTTAAAATTTATTTATAAATATTTATTAATTATTAAGTTTATATATAATAATATTATATTAACTTTAATATATATATCCCCTTTTTATATAAATTATAATTATTATTTAATTATATATAACCTTTTTATAATATAACCCTATAACTTATTTAATAAATTATATATCTATTAAATAATATAAATATATAAAAAAGTTAAGGAATAATTAAAAAAAGTTTAATAATAAATAAAAAAATAAATAAATAAAAAATAAAGGGTTCCGCTTTAATATATTAAAAATTAATTAATAATATTAAACGTAAAGAATATTAAAATAAAAAGACCTATTAAAAAGTTAAATAAAAAGATATTTAATCTTTTTAAAATTTATAAAGTAATTTTACCTATTATTATTAAATTTATATTATTTAAAGGGTAGAAAATCTATAATTTATTTTACATTTTACTTATTAAACTTTATTATATTAATAATTAAATATTATTTAACTTTAACTAAGCTTTATAAAAAACGCTTTTAATAAAGTTTAAAAATTATTAAATAAAAAAAATTAAGAACTTTTTAAAAACTTAAAAGAATATAAAATATTTAATTAAATAGAAAGGTTAACTAATTAAAAGGTATTAAATTTAAAAACCCTATAAATATATAAATAATATTAATATAAAGGCTTTTATTAAATAATTCTATTAATAAAATCCTAACAAATTAATAAACCCTTAAACTATTAAAACCTTAAATTTATAAACCCTTTAAGGAATTAATTACGCTTAAAGTTAAACATTAAAAGAAAAAAAATAATATTATATAAATAATCCTATAAAACTTAAAGATTTAAAAATAATTAATATTATTCCTAATAAAAAATAAAGCTATAAGCAATTAAATAAAAATAATTTATTAATTGTAAAAAGATTAATAATTAAGGTATAAATGCCTAATAAAAGGAAGGGAGTTATAGATTATATAAAGCCTAAATAAATATAAATAATAAAGGAATTTCCCACTCCAAGATAGGAGAAAAAAAAGATTAAGGCCTTAAAGACCCCTAATAGATTATTAATAAATATAACTAAGTTCCAAGCCCTTTATACGAGCCCTTGTCACAATACCTTGTATAGCCCTTCTGACATACTCAAATCAAACGCTATTGCAACAGGTGTTTATACTTCCTTTGTATATTAGTACTCAAACCTGACCTGTTATTCTACCTCGCTCCCTTCAAGTCTAGAGTGTAGGTATCGTGTTGTAGATACGGTGGCCAACTACAAAAGGCCAGTGTTCGTTCAACTTGCCTGATGATTCTTCATCTATACTAAAAATATATGCGTGTACCTACGGACTGATCCAAAAAGGTGGATAGCGGTGTTATGTAAATATAAGTAGATAAAATGAATGTATAGCACAATGCCGACAACAGAAAGTATCAATGTACTACCCCTTGGTTGCAGTTCTCACAGGTATGTAAGGAGAAGAAGACAATTTTGCAGTGCAGTGGTTGTACGCCATAGCTAAAAAGAACGTTTGACAATCCGGTGATTCCAGGCGAGGAGATACAAATGGAAGCATCGACACTATACTTTGAGCTTCATACTCTGCCTTGCGCAATGCTCTAGGAGGTCTCTAATACATCAGGCTCTAATTTCTAGCACAGAATGACGTTATGGGAACCTTATGTATTACCTAGTAGCTGATGAAGATGCGGGCCACAGTAATAGGAATGAGTATATTTGGACTCATTAGACGAGCTTGAGTAGTTGATAAGTGACGGTAGAATTAGGGGATGTTCCACGTAAAGAAGTGATTAAAGAACGCGTCTAAAGGCAACTTGATGTGTTACCCACAGTGATGGACCGCTCTACACATCGCCACTGTATTAAACTTGACATGATCGTTATATAATTGATCTTTTTCATCTTTTTAAATTGAAGGTTGAAGGCAACAGTAGTTAGCTATCTAATTTGGACAATCAAGGACCTTGATAAGAGAGAATTTTAACATCTGTAACGTACAAATGAGACTCATCGCTTCATCTTGCCATCTCAGACCCGTGCAGTGCTTCTGCCTAGAAGGACCACAGGGGGTTACTGCCCTCGAGGACGAGAATGATTATTGTTAAACATGATCATTAATCAGATATTTTCCCATAGCAAGGGCTGATATTAACAAGGTTAAAAATCGATCTCGTTTGCAATAAGACGAAAGGATAAAAGATTATGCTAGCATGACGCCTAAATTTTATACCAGATTGGTTCTTGTTCATTAAACCAACAGCATTAAATGAAGGACGTGACTACTATCACAATCCAGATGACTTCGGGGCTAGCTGGCATGCTCAGTTGCTTAAAGACCTAACTATCAAGGCAACACGTTGTCTCTCATTGTACGTTGGTTCTAAGGAGAATCTAGGAGCCGAAGGTAGTTCATGTTAACGTCCCATACTACGAGTTTAGAGAGCAGGCATGGTAAAGGCATATAGACTGAGAAAACCGTAGAGGGGTTTTCTAAGTACTTGGACCATCTGGAAACCCTTGTGTGCTTCTAGAAGACGAATTAGTTCACTTTCTGCATTGTTTTGATAGGCCGACCTACTGTAAAGGCTCGAGGTCCTAAGGAACTCACACCACTCCACGATATTTACAGTTAATTTCTGTACACCACAGGTTTCCATGTGTAAACAATGCCAACATATGCGGGGCAACACAACGCCGAGGACTGTTATGGGCAACGCCGACATTTTGAAGCCCTAATACTAGGTCAAGCTTTCTTCATTTTGATGTTTTCTACCTTTCAACCCTAGCACACACAATTGCCCCTCCCTTCCATTCCTTCACCACTCTTCGCAGGCTTTGTTTTGAACCCTCTCCTTTCCTGCCTTGCACCTTCCCACATATTATTACTTACTCAATTGCTACTATGGAGGGCAACAAAGAAGGCAAGACAAAATATGTTTTTGACGAGTCCATGCTGGACCCACGTCTAAGAACAGATTCAGCAAAGATGCTCGAAAGTGAGAGTAACACCAACACTCAGGCCGCATCTTCAGGACCTGAATCAAGCCCTACTGGGCTGACTGGAACAACACCAGCCCTAGCTCCATTCCCAGCTTATGTGCCTGAAGGCCAAGGTGAGGCCTGGTGGAATAACTTCGAAGATGACATTATGGACCAAGATACAGTCTTTCCCGAGTCTCCATATAAGTCGCTGGATTATATCATCGATTCTGGGGATTTGCGAGACGATGAGCGCACTTGGCTTATGGGGATGCAGGCAGGCATTGGACTCGGCATCCATTGTGCAAGAGAAGCCGTCCTTAATGAGATGCAGAACGAGAACACCGTGTTCAAACGCCAAATGCAAAGACACCCATCCGACCCTGACCCCTTCCAGCTGCGAATGGAGCTTGGCCGTGAATGCGAAAAAGGTTTCGACATACGCGTTGCCTATCGAGCTGGAAACCGCTACATCAGAAGCTTGAACCAAGTTGCTGATACGGTTGTTTACCATGGCCTCACCGACTGTCTTCCAGGAACTGGAAACCATTTCGTAGGAACTTCCATGCTCTTCTCCGATGAGGATGTGGCTCGTTGCCGCTCGAATTATCGGATCATGAGTGAAGCTGCTAGAATTGCTGCGAGTCAGCCGCAACCTTCCCTTGGTGTGGATGGCAATTCTAGCACCGACCAACCAGCTCCGCTCACAGCATCATTCTTGGGAGATGGCAAGAGGATTGGCAACGTCGACATGACTCGGCTTACTGGAACCGCTGCTCTCATTGCGAATGCTTTCACCTATAACCCTGTACCCCCAAGCGGGCAACACATGGCTAGAGGAAGACCCAATCCAGACGTGGCTTCACTCAGTCGCGAGCTCCCCCCATGGGAGAACAAAGATGAAGACGTTGAGGTAAAGTCCATACGAAGTTCTTATATGAATAAAGGGACCGATATTGTCTAACACTTTTAAAGACCGAACCCGAGCCTATCCAAGGAGTAGAGACGCCTACTCCAAAGCCGAAGGCAGAGCTAGGGCGTGAGAAAGCCCCAAGAAAAGCCACTAGAGCAGTGACTCGATCAATGACTGGCCGACGGGCCAAACGAACTTCTCGCGATGTCAATTCTCCGGAGAACACGGCAGATAGTGCGGGAGTCTATCAGCCTCGTGCCCCACCGACGAAAACAGCGAGTGGCCGTGGCGTGGTGAAGAGAATCCGCCTCGTAAATAAGAAGAAACAAGGAGAGAAGAAATGAGGAGGGAGGGCAGTCTACAGTACTCATGAGATTTGGTAGCTACACTGGGATAAGGAAGGAATACTGTCACGCAGATGGAGTCCTGTGTCCTGAAATGTCTAGCTGTCTCTTTATTAGGGTGCCGATGTAGCACTCGACTGCTGTACTGCTTCCTCTGACTTTGCACATGTTACTGTGCTATGGTATCTCGAGATGAGCTATGGAAGATGATTGCTGACGTTCAGCTACGTCTGCTCATAGCCGACTATGTTAGTGATGGATCTCGAGAATTCTATAGATAAGAGACATTGTTGAGATGCCCGATCAATCAAACAGCATGGAATTGTGACTGTTGTAGGTCTAGAGAAGTTGGATTCAAGCGCAGACATTGTCTTGTTGCGCATTCTGACGTTGATGGTAGTTCTAGAGACACGTGATGATAAGATGACACAACACAGTTCGATTTGTACAGTGTATTAACATCCACACACTATGTTGTCATCTTGACTTGGCGACTGGGAAAATTGGCTGTGTAGGATGCAAGCGCCAAGGTGTCATGGGCCGGCTATCTCAGCTACCTAGATCGTGTGCACACATATCTACTCAATTTCAAGAAATCATATGAGAGCAAATCATCTTGAATACCTACGTAGTTTACAGTCCGATCGGCTTAGTCGAAGGTAGGTTGAGTTTGACTTGACTGACAATCGAGCCGTCCTGCCATCCCCTCTCTTCATCATCTCGGTCCGAGATTTCCATTGACGCAAGCTCGCGGCTCTGTTCATATTCAAATACTTACTCTAGAAGCCGCTTACAGATATCGTAAACTACAAATCATCTCCGAGTAGTGTACTACCTAGACTAGGTGAGCATCCTTCGAATCTTGGTGTACTTCGGAGCCCCATCCATCTTCCAATCTCAGCCCCTCACCTGTTACTGTATTCTTCACCTTACCCTCTGCCATACTGTACGAGCGAGTCTGTTACCGGTAGTTTCGCAACGAATGCCTTTGCCCACTTACATTGTTTAGCTAGCATTCCGATACGGAGAGCTGTTGATTGTAAAGCAGTGCGAAGACCCGCCCAGCCAAGGCCGCAGATTTGCACTACCTTTGTGCATGGTATCATCTACGCTTGAGCGAGGTTGCATGCCGGTCCTAAGCACCCATCCAGGACATCTTTCCCGGTAAAGGCCGCATGTTGTACAGATTACAGTACATCTGTGCCCTGACTGCTAGGACCATTGCCAGGTTGCGAAAATTCTGTCTCACTACCGACCTCTCTACAACGTGCCCAGAGACTCTACAATACTGTACGGCGCGGTAGTGTCGTTTGTCTCGCCGAAGTTCGACTGGCGAAGACGAACCCTTATTGGCATTACGGACACTACTAAGGTGAGGTGCCGTCTTGATCCAAACCTAGTTGTACTTGTGTGACTCGGTGTCACTCGCGTCCCCGTCAAAGTACGTCTCTCCCCAAGTGTGCCTCACCTCTCGTTTGCCTCCATGACCGGCCTACTGTGCACATGTGCTGTATTTTGCACAAAGCGGACGATCCCCATCCATTCTCCATCCCTTGCCAAGCCAAGCCTCAAGGGTCTATCCGCCGAATTTGCATGCCTAGTGGGCCTGCACTGCGCTACGGTAGTGTGATGCAGAATGCAAATTTGGGCTTGCCGTCTTGGCACCCCAGCCGAGATCGTTTCCGTAAATCACACTTGCATGTGGTATTCAACTAAGCCATCGACAGAGTGCCCCAGCAGCCCGAGTATCGAACCATTTGCTGAGCTCATGCTGTGAGTGCCACTTCAAGTTTCTTCCTCGGGCGGTTGTTGTCACGCGCCTCTACTTACCTACGTACACTGCCGTATTGTACGCAAGAGGGTTCTACTCAGGGATTGATGCAAGAGTCGTAAAGCCCTTGTACCGATTTCATTTACATTGCGCTAGCACCGATCTTACCAGATGTCACACTACCTGGCTTCCTATTTGTCAACTCTCCATCCAGTCTGATCCAGTCTCGTGAATGAACCAAAGCACCGACTGATGTCACGCCTGCTCTCATCCCAGCACCAGATGTGGTTTTCAAGCCCTCCCCGTCCCGCATGAAGCTAACAAGGAACCCCAGCGAAATGGTACCACCAGAGCCGGTAAATGGCGCTCCTATTCCCGCCACCGCCAGTCGTAGTTCTTCCCCGCACCCCACATGTGAAGCTGCTCAGGGTTGTCAGACTATAACAGGCCAGCGAGCTCCTGCTCATTGTCCTCCCCAAGCTTACGACACCAATGCCGTTCTGACGCCACAAGCCACCTTATCTGGGGGTCATTCAGCTACAACACAAAAGATGCTGTTTTCCGACCTCTATAAATCGACCAAATTACCTCTTTCGCGGTTGCGAACACACTCACAGCAGCCAGTACCCGTATCTCGAGACTACGACCCAGATCTCGTGAGCAAGGACAAGGCAAAGCAGAAAGAAGCTGTCCGGCGCTTTCTAGCCGAAAGGATACGCAATGATTGGAGATTTCAGTGGCCGCCTGTATCTGGAGCAGGGGACTCGACGAAGCTGACCTCAGAAGATTCCACTCATGACGCGGATTCCTTACCGGTCCAGCCTGTTGTTAGCGAGATAAAGGGCACAGAGGAATCTGCCCTCGGCGCTGATGAAGATGGCTATCACTGCGACGATGACGATGACGATGAAGATGTCGCTTCCATATACAGCACCGTTTCTGAAGACCATGTTCATTTCTGCCCCCGAACTGAATGGCTATCCGATCTATCTGATGATGAACACAATGATTCCCCCTTTCCTTTAGCGTATCGCTTTGAAACACCAGATGCTGTAGGCTCAACTGTCAAGGCGACTGAGTTGGCTCGTAGTGCGAAACGGAGGAGAGATGCGCGTGCTGAGATGGAATGGAATTCCGGACTTGCTTGTTTTGCTGCTCGAAGGGATGCTTGGACTGGTGCCAAGGTAGTGCGTGTCCGTCCGAAGCCTGTTGAAACCACACCCATCTCGCCTACAGCTAAAAGACTATCATTCTGGCGGCTTTCGAGCTCTTCATCGCCATCATCGCCTATTGATTCGCCTGCTGAATCAACGGTTAGCACGGCACCGCCGCTTAGTCCCAGCGGAACGCGCACGTCAGGGGATACCACTGCTGTATCTTCTGTAGATACCGACTCCAAAGAGCTCCCAGTCAAAGAAGATTCTTCTGAATATCCAGTACAAACCCTCCTACCAACTCCTCCGCCGCTACTTCCAGCCGCGAATCCAATGCGAGCTTCTATTAATTCCACTAATTACGGCGCAATTTACGATAAGATCATCATCAATGCGTTAACACCTGCATGTCCTATCAATCTGGCCGACATGCTGCGCGTCTGCGTAGTGGGCTGGAAGCGGGATGGCGAATGGCCCCCACGAGCAGTTGAAGTCCCGCCCGTCGTAGCTCTTCGCAAAAAGAAGAGGAAAGACAGCAATACCGAGAAGAGCTCGAATGTCGGGCGACGATTAAGCTTCAATTTCCTTGGCCGAAGACTGAGTGCCGGCAGCGACCCGAATGGCACCCCGGGCAGCCCGACTAAACACGACGATGCAGGCACCACAAGGGGCATGAGGAGGAGCTTGCAAAGAGTCTTGGGACTAGGGTACGATAACTAATGTTCATACGAGAGTAACTTCGCGATGAGATTAGCTCGATTTGTTCGCATGTACAAGAGATAAAACTTCATGAGCTGGCGGCATATAGCAACGAATGGGGTCACATGTTGGAAGGCGTACGAAGATCTTGGATGGGATCATTCAGTTTCTAGGCTATGTTTACGGGCATGGGTTCTCATTTATTCCTTCATTTTGTTCCACGCATTTCATACTCTCTGGCTTCGGCATCAGGGCATACATATACCCAGCATGGCGGCGTTTCGGAAATTCCCCTTCTGCTGAGTTTAGAAATGGTCATGATTTATCATTTCTGTTGATACGAGATATGAGATATTTTTTTATCATTCATTGAGACCCTTTTAGCCCATTCGTGATGCAACTTATCTATCAGTGTATAATAGGTTATGCTATACTTTACGCGACACCGCACATCGAGGACACCCCATTATGCGAAAGCAATCAACCGCCACCACCACCGGGGAATAGTGAGGAATCATTTCCAGCCTAGTTTGGCTGCGCGTGCATTAAATGGTACTATATCTTCGGCCGATCGGCATGTTCGTTCACAGACAAGGTATGTATGTGTCCAGGTCAGGGTTGCTTACGACTGAATCGTAACCTATGCGGGGCGTCGTTAGTCAGCCGGCCTGTCTGGTTTCATCGATACCACGCAACCTCGACTCAATCGATCCCCGAACTGGATATCTCCGGGGAAGTAGATAATGTGATGGGTTTGCTTCGGTTCATCCCTCGCTGAAAACCTTGACATACCTATTGTATGTAAAGCAGGCTTGACTACTGTATGGCTTTGCTAATGATAGGTACTTGCAAATGCCGGGTTTGCGCTAGGTTTGCGCTAGATCGTGTTGCTTCGCGCAGTAGTCTGCTTTAAGTAGTACGCATGTATACATGCATCGTGGTTGGTGACATTTGAGGGTGCGCCGCATGTGGAATCATCGCGTCTACGTCGAGATGACATGTTTCCAAAGCGAGGGTTCCTTTTACGTCAGTCTGCAGGGACAGATGAAGTATATAATAAGAGCTCGTTGAGGCTGTCTTGGCTGTGTAGGTATATCTTGTCGAACGCATTCCTTGGCACTCTTGTGGATATCATTTTGTCTACCTAGTTATTCATTCTATATCTTGTCTAAGTATCTCCAACATTACCATCCCTTTGATCGAAAGTCACTACTTTGAGTTCATCCTATTTGTTATTTTACTACTATGATGCCTGAATCAATGCGCGCCATCGTTATATCGAAATTCGGCGGCCCGGAGGTATTAATACATCAAGATGTCCCGAAACCCGTGCCGGGCGCCGACGAGGTTCTAATTCGCGTCCAAGCTTTCGGTGTGAACCATGCAGAGATGCGTAAGTGCTATGAGTCCAAACTTTTCAAACTCCCTTCAAGTATCATTCGAGGCGAAACTCCTCAAACGAGGCTGCCCCTAGCGAGAGCCCCTCAACACTAACCCCTTTTTAAGTGTCGCTAACATCCATTGGTTATCATTCAGATATGCGCAAAGGCGAGTGGGATGAATGGAACCCAGTAACAGGCCTAGAATGCGTCGGCACAATAGAATCATATCCGCGCCCCTCATCACCAGCCCAAGCCGAGCGCTTCCCCATCGGCAGCAAAGTCGCCGCCGTAATGGGCGGCCTCGGCCGGAATAGACCAGGCGGATACGGCGAATACGTGACCGTGGCCTCGAGCAACGCCATCCCGTTAGACACCACTTTATCCTGGGAACAACTCGCCGCGCTGCCGGAGGTGTATTGCACGGCGTGGTCGTGTCTGTTCACCATCTTGGATGTGAAAAAGGGGGAGACACTCCTCATCCGCGGCGCGACGAGTACACTGGGGCAGGCGGCGCTGCATCTAGCTGTTGACGCTGGCGCCATCGTGACTGCTACTACGAGGCGCGAGGAACGCTTCGCGTGGCTGAGAGATATAGGGGCTGCAGAGGCGGTGCGTGAGGAGAGTGGCCTATTCAAAGTAGAGGGGGGGAATAGCAGGAAATTCGACAAGACGCTCAATCTCATCGGGAACAAAGTCCTCCTAGAATCCATCGCGCTCACGCGGGCTGGTGGCAGGATGTTGCAGGCGGGATGGCTGGGTGGTCTGGAGCCGGTGAGGCAGTTCAATCCGATGGTGCAGATGGAGTCCGGGGTGCATTTCAGCTTGTTCCATAGCAAGGTGTTGGGTTCGCCGGAGTTTCCGCTGTCGGGGATCCCGCTGCAGGAGATCGTGCGGAAGATTGAGCAGGGACGGTGGGATGCGAAGCCTGCGAGGGTCTTTGAGTATAAGGATATTGTCGATGCACATCGTGCGCTGGACTCTCACGATGTAGGGGGCAAGATTGTGATAAAGCATTGAGGGAACGGGGGCAGCTTAGATATCGATTTGTTTGACGCAGTTGGTTTATCATTGGAGATTGTGACTTGCATTGAAGAACTCCTAGCCAAAGAGCCATATCATAATACTAACAGTCCTTCCACTTCATGAGTATAAACATTCTCCATAGGGTAATGTGCAGTACCCTCAAACCCAACCCAACCAAAATCGCACAATACCAATTTCAACGCTCCCATCAAGTTCGCCATAGACAACGCCGTCATTTATATCCGCCTGATGTAATCCAAACCAATGTAGGGGTATTATAGTTGTAAATTAGATACCAAAGCTGAAGTCCATTGAGAAGTTATTGAAGTCGCCACGTGACTGTAGGTCAATGCTTCCACCCCTCGACTCACCCCTGAGTAAGTTCCCCTCTACATCATAGTTTACAACCGGATCTGGTTGCAACAGGTAATTCCATTGTGCATTTAGCCCGAATTGTGATGAGTGAAAATCGTGCTGAAGATCATTGCCCATCCAAGAAGGAGCAGGGTTGATCAGAGCCTGCTGGGTGATCATATCATGTTGGGTTGCAGGGTGCACACAGATCATGTGCTCATCGAGATCGATTTGCCTGAGGAATCCAAGTTCACCAGCTCTCAAGCAGCCTTGAACTTGACAGGGGTATTGAGGCAAGGATTGAGGACATGTTGAGCTTTGATCATCGTGATGGGTAGTGGCGTTAAATTCTTCAGGGATCTTGCCGGCGGGAATTCTATGAAATGTCCTAAGGTGTTGGGACAAATGGTCTGCGCGAGCAAATAATTTGGGAGCTTCATCTCGTGCACAGAGTGGACAGGGGAATCTGTTAACCTTGTTCTTAGATGCGATATGTCGCTCTAAGCCATCCAGACGTGAGAAGGCATCGCCGCAGGTACAGCCATATGGACGATGGCACTCCCTTTTGCCATGTTGCCGAAGTGTAGCGTTGTTCGAGAAGGGTGTAAGACAGGCAATGCAGACACAGACATCCTGGTCACTAGAAACACAGAGCCTCGTTAGCCAAGGGAAAACAGAGAGAAATAGCTTACTAAGGCCCTTGTGTAGTAGAGTCCTGAGGGAGAACGGCCTGACGGGCATGAGGGCCGATGGTTGGTGGGGGCCTAAAGGCATCCAGTGGCTCGTGACCAGGAGTGTCTGTATTACTAGCATTGCTGTCTGTCTGCGACGAAACGCTCGGCTGAAACTGCTGGGCCATGATGGCGGGATCAGGAAATGCAACTGGGAATGCTCATTGACTGAGTGAGCGTGAATTGAGAACATAAAACCTCCGGGGATGAGGGTTGCTTTTAAGTTAATGTGTCCTGGCGTGAGAACCAGAATCTCATATGGTGACTTATTCAACGAATTTAAACAGCAAGATTCTATCTTGGGTCCTGAGCTCACCATAATAGTACCAAGGCCAGTTGAAATACCACCATAAGTGAGCGCTAATGGTAATGCTCGGTAAACATGAACAAGGCAATCATCATGGAATACCTAGGCCGCCTGTGATGGATCAACTGGATCAACTGGATCAGATTGGATTGAAGTTATAGAAGTGAAGTCTCTGGGTCTGCCAAGGACCACTGTAGGAAACTGTATACCTATAGCTACGTATAGTGGGTTATACCTGTTGGGCTAAGTGTTACAATCTGCCCCTAAAAGAAAACCTAATGCTACATCCCCGTGGTTCTATAGAGAATACACATTTTTCCGGGCTAATTATCCTACGAATAAATCTGGTCCCTTATATTATTCCCGGGATTTTAACAATTTTAAAATAAAATCTATTACTTTTATAACCTTATAAACTTTTTAATAAAGTATAAATCTAATTTTAATTATTTATATATAAGCTATTTATTAAATTTATAATTTAATCCTTAATATTTAATTAAGTATTATATTTATTTATCTTTACTTATAATTTTAACTTTAAAAATCTTTTTTTATATATAATTTACTATATATATAAAATTAATTAAAGGAAGAGATTAATTATATAGGTTAAATAAAAGCTTTAATTTAAAGTAATTAATTAAAATAATATTATAAATTTATATATTATAATTTTTAAAGTTAAATTTATAGGTTAAAGTATTAATTTATTTTATTACTTTAAAAGGATTAATATATTTTTAAGCTATTTTATTTTTTATATTAATTATAATTTTATAACCTTTATAAAAATATAATATAACTTTATTTTTAATATTAAAGAATTTAAGCTATTTATAAATATTATAATAATATTTTATAATTATAAAGGTTAAAGTTATAATATTTATAGCTTAAATTTTAATAATAGGTAAAAAAGTAAATTTGGTTTTTTTTATTAAATGTAATAAATGTATTAAATATATATTGTACCGGAATATTATATATATTATAAAGTGATATTATAAAGATATATAAGACCTATATTAATAAAGTTATATAACCTATAACAGCTATTAGCTTATATATATTTTTATATATACTTATATTTTAATTTTATCTTTCCTTCCTTTTTTCCTTAGCTTAAAATCTTTATTTATAATATTAATATAATTATATTTTAAACCTTAATTATAATATTATTTTAAGCTTTTCCTTTTTATTAATAAGCGTTATATAAATATATTACCTATATTTAATTATTATTATTTACGATTTATAAATTAAACCCTTCCTCCTTATTATTATATCCTATATTTAACGATAAATAAGTATAACTTTATAATAGACCTAATTAATAAAATTAAACCCTATACCTTTTAAAATTAAAAAGACCCTAATTAAAATAAATAACTTAAAATAATTTTAACAATTATTATTATATATTATATTTAACGTTCTTATAATTAATAAATAATTAATTTAAAACCCTATCCCTTTTATCGAAAAAAAAAAGACTAATATTAAATTTAAAAATAGCTTTTAAAACTTTTTAAACTTTAAACTAAAAGATATAATACTTCTATTATTAAACCTTAATTTAAATAAAGGATTAATAAAATTACTTTAATTAATAAATAAGATAAGCGCTATTAATTAAGCTATTTTAATTTAGTAGCTATAAAAATAAATTATTATTTTTTAAGCTTAAATGGAAAAAGGTAGTTTAACCCTGGTATTATAAAAAAGTATAATTAAAAATACCTTTAGTAAAATTAACTTTAAGTTAATTAATATAGTTATATAGGCTATTTTTAAAATAGTTAGCTTAATGGGTAACTTTATAAGCTTAAACTTAAAATATATAAAGAAGGTTAAAATTTAAAAAGCTAATTTAAGTACCTTTTTTAAAAATAAAGACTTATTTAATAATTAATTAAAAAAGTTAACTAATAAATTTAAAAAAAATATAATAATATATTATATTAAAAAGAGTTAAATATATTATATTATATCCCTTTTAAAGGAAAATATTAAAAAAGCGGTTAAAATTTACTTTTATTTTATTATTTAACCGTATAATAATTTAGCTAAAATGGTATAAATATTAAAAACCGCTTATTATAACCTAAATTAAGCTACTTAGGTATAAAATGCTTTAAATAAGTTTTACTTTAAGCTAGGCTTTAATATTTACTAATTTATTTTTTAATTTAATAACCTAATATTGAAATTAAAGTTATCCAAATTTAAATAGTTTTAATTCTTATAGAAATATATTAACCTTAACCTTAAAATTAAGGTATTTAAAGTTAATATTAACCTATTAATGCTATATAAACGCTTTTATAATAAGGTAATAAAGGTAATATATAATTATAATTATTATTATAATTATTAAAAAAAGAAATAAGTTGTTAATTTTATTAATTATAATTCTAATAATAAAAAAAATATAAATAAAGGAAATATTATAATAAAGCTTAAAGGGATAAAGCTTTTAAAAGAAAAGAAAAAGACCTATTAGAAAAATAATACTTACTTTAGTTATAATAAAATAAAATATTATATTATAAATTACTTTAAAAAAAGTAAAAATATAGCTTAAATATAAAATAAAAAAAGTAAAAAAGAGTTTATTAATTCCTTTTTTATTGAATTTAAATTAAAAAATTAATTAAATTATTAAAAGATTTTTTAATAATTTATAAACTATTTTTAATTTATATAAAAAGTAATTAAAATATTATTTAATTTATATACTTTATTTAAATATAAATAAATAATTTTAAAATAAAAGCTATTACGCTATATAATATTAAAGCTTAAATATATTTAATAATTAATTATAAATTAACTTACTATATTAACTATTAATTAAAAGCTAGGTTAATTACTTTAAAACAATTATAATAATTAAATAATTATTAAGAATAATTTATTAATATAATTAATTAATACTTTATTGCTACTTTAAAAATAAACGGATAAAGGTTTAAAGATTAAACCTTTTAAATTATTAATATTAAATATAATGTTATAATTAATTTAAAGTAGTTAGTTAAAAATAAGGTTACTTTAAATTATACTTATTAAATATTATATTAATTAAAAAATTTACTTCCTTTTACCCTATTTTTACCTATAATTAAAATTATATAAAAGTCCTTTAATAATTAATAAGTTAACCTTATTATTTAATAGGATATTAACCGGAAGGATACCGCTTTAAAAAAGAAATATATTATATTAAAGCAACTAGTTATATACTTTTAAAAAAATATTTAACTTAAAAGCTTAAAGATAAAGTAATTTTAAAATAAAAGGATTATTTAACAATTTATTAAAAAGATTAAATTAAACCTTAAATAGAAATAATAGAAAAAAAGGGTATTTTTAAAAGAATTAATATTTATTAAGTTTGTTAAAGCGGCTTTAAAGGTAGCTATAATAATATTAAAAAATTTTTAAAAAACCTTTAATAATAAATATATTCCCTTCCTATAAAATAAAAACCTTAAATATATTAAATTAATTTATTATTTAATTTTTAAAAAGTTAATTTATTTAAAAGGGTTCTTTTTAAAAATAGAAGTTAATAAATTACCCTTATTATAATTAGGATATAATATAGTTTTTAAAACTATTATTAATAACCCTTTAAATAGCTTCCCTTAATATTAAACTTTAATTTAATACCTATTATTAAAAAAAGAAGTAATAGATAAATTATTAACTTATAGCTTTATTAAACCTTATATAAAAATAAATGCTTCCCTTATTCTTTTTACCTTTAAATTAAATTTAATTAAAAAATAGTTTTATATTAATTATTAATAAAAAAATAAATACCTAAAGGATTATATTATTTTAACATTAAATTTAAATAGTATTATATATAATAGCTAAAGGGTTAAATATTATATTAAGTTTAATATTATTAAAGCTTTTTATAAATTAAAAATAGCTTTAAAATTTTAATATTTAATAATATTCCGGATTTAATAAAGGGTATCTTAATAGTTAATTTTACCTTTTAAATTAAAAATTAACCCTATTTAATAGTAAAACTTTATTAATTTTTAATTATATAAATTATTTAATCTCTTTATTAATATTTATATTAATAATATTTTAATATTTATAAATAATAAAAAAGAGCATTAGGAATAATATAAAAAGGTAATATATTACTTTTATAATATTAAATTTTAAGGAAATATAAAAAAATCCTTCTTTAATATAACTTTTATAAATTATTTAAATATAATCCTAAAGGCTAAATAGGGTATTTAAATTAACTTTAAAAAGATAAATGCTATTATTAATTGGAAATTTAAAGACTTAATTAACATTTAAACTATTTGTTTATTTTTAAAGCTATATAACTTTATTTAAATATTTATATATTATATTAATAATATAATTAAACCTTTAAATTATTTATTTAAAAACGGTATATTATTTAAAATAGGTAATAAATAATAAAAAGCTTTTAAATTAATAAAAAAGCTAGCTTATAAAGTATTAATATTAGCCTTCTTTTAATTTAATTAACCTATTAGAATTAAAATTAATACCTTCCGGAATATTATTAATAAAATTATTTAATAATAATAAAAAAATAACATTTAAAAGCTTATAGGATACTTTTTAAAAACTATATTATTAATTAAATAAGCTTATTTAATATAAAATAAGGAATTATTAACTATAATTTAAACTATAAAGTATAATTATTTAAAATTATTAAATATAAAGTTCTTTATAATAATTAACTATTAAGCTTTATTATATTTTATTATTAAAAGAGTTCTTTTTATAAAATAAATAAAATAGGTAAACTTTTTATTTAACTTTAATATTACCTTTTAATATTAGTTTAATTAAAAAAATATAATAATAAATATATTATCTTATAAAATAATTAATCTATTAACCATTAAAGCTTATAAAGTTAAAAAACGGAATATAACCTTAATCCTATTTAAAGCTTTAAATAAATTAATAATAACTATAAAAAAGAAAATAATAGCCCTATAAAGCTTTAACCTAATAAACTTAATTTAATAAAAAAAAACGAAAAATAAGGTTTAAAATATAAAAACTATTAGTTAATTATTTTAAAATTAACCTTTAACTTAAAGATTTATCTTTAAATAGCTTTAATTAAAGAAGCCTACTATTTAATAATTATTATTTATCCTAGGTAAAATAAATATATTAAAATAATTAAATAGGATTATTATTAACCCTTATTAAAATAGAATATTTAAATATATAGTTATTTATAATTGTTATAATTATTAATAAAATAAAATTTTTTAAAATAAAATATTTAAAATATTTAAACTATTATACTTATTATTAATTCTTATAATTATTTAACATTATATTATAATTAATAGGAAGGATATATCTTTAAATAAATATAGCTATAATTATATATAAGTATTTATTAATAAATTTAACCGCTTATTAATTATAATACCTAATAAAAAAAATAATATAGTAAAAAATATAATATATTAATATTATAAATATATCTACCGTTTCTTAAGTTTTTTAAAGGTATAGATTTTAAATAATATAAGATCCTTTATTTTATACTTTTTAATAAAGATTAATAAGTTAACCTATATTAAATATTAATATAAGAATACCCTTTATTCCTAAATATAAGGAACTATAAAGTTTATAAATTAAAAGTTAAATTAATAGTTATATTTTTATATTAATAAATATTAGGATAATTGGAGCTTTTATTTACCTATATTAAATTTTATATATAACGCTTTTTAATATTTAGCTATTAATATAATACTATTAAAGGTCCTAATAGGAATTAATATAAAAAACCTTTTATTATTACTTTTATTAAATACTATTAAAAAAATAGCACTTAAAAGGCTAGCTTAATAATTAATATAATAAATCTATAAAGTATAAAAGGCAGTTTATAAAGTAATAAAAGCTATATAAAAGAAATAAAAAATATAAACGAATAAAAAACAATGTTTAATAAACTTCTATATAGGAAATAAAGTCTTCTTAAAAAAGAAAGGCTTTATAATTAATAGCCCAATTACTTAATTAAACTTTTAATAGGTTAAACCCTTTAAAATATTTAAAAAAAAAATATAGCTATATATTAAACCTTTTAAAGTTAATAAAAATAACCAACCTCTTTTATATAAATTAACTATATAAAGTAAATAAAAACCTATTACTTTAATAAACTTAACCATTATTAAAACTTAAAAATATTAAAGGAAAACCGGAATAGGAAGTTAAATAGCTACTTAGGTTATAAATAATAAGGCGTAATAAAATGCTATAATTTAAAAAGGTTATAACCTTAATAATACTTAATACTTAATAAAGAATTTTAAAAATTTATTAATTAAAATATAAAAGTTTTATAAAAAATAGCTTAATATATTAAGGCTGTTTAAATAGTTAAACAAATGGATAAAAGCTATAATAGTTAATAAATTTATTACCAATTACTCTAATAATAATATTGCTATATAAAATAGTATTATAATTAAAACTAAACGCTATAAATAATTTCTTAACCTATTTTACACCTATATTTTAATTTTAATAAAGGGATGTATAATAAATGCATTAAATATATATTATATTAAAATATTATATATATTATAAAGTGATACTATAAAGATATATAAAATTTATACCAATAAGGTTATATAACCTATAATAGCTATTAGCCCGTATATATCTTTATATATGCTTATATTTTAATTTTATCTTTCCTTCCTTTCTTCCTTAATTTAAAATCTTTATTTATAGCATTAATATAGCTATATTTTAAACCCTAATTATAACATTAAGCTTAAATTTAAATAATATCCTTTAAATATATTAATAATATTAATAGGGGTAAATCCTTTAATTAATTTATTAAAAGAAACCCTTATAATAGCATTTTTAATATTATTATATTTAAATTATAAATATAATAAAGCTAATTCCTATTTAGTTAAATTATTTAAAGTATAAATATAATACTTTAAGGTTAATTAAATAATTTAAATAATAATTTTTAACTATTTATTAATTTAGGGGTAATATATTATAATATATAAAAGCTTAATTTTAAATAATAATTAAACTATTTATTATAATATTATAAAAAACTTAAAATCCTTATTGGATAATATAACTTTAAGGATTCCTTAATTAATTAAAAAAAGTTAAATAATAAATGCCTTTTCCTAATTGTTTATAATTTAATCCTTTTATTTAAGAATAAGCTATAATTCTTTTAAAAGTTTATAAACTATTATTATAACTATATTAAAATCCTTTAATTTTAATAATAATAATCCTAAGATAAAATTAATTATAATTATATAATATAAATATAATAAGGATAAGATTAACTATAAGTTATTATATAGTTTATAATATTTAAGCTATAGGATTTTATATTAAGGATATATATTTATAAAGGCCTTAAATCTTTTAAAACCTTTATAAATATAAAAAATTTATATAAGGTATATAAATTTACTATAATTAATATAATTTAATTTATAAATAATATCTTAAACCTTAATAATATATAATTAAAAAATATATAAATAGTTAGCTATATTATTTATATATAATTAAAGAATTTCTTTATATATATAAAAAGGAAGCAATATCCTATTCTTTAAGGAAAACTATACCTTACGTTTAAACGTTTTAAATACTTTTTATATATATAAATCTTTAAAATACCCCTATTATAAATAGGTTTTAAAGGTAAGGTTAAGTTAAATAAAAGATACTAAGGGCTAAAAGGAATCCCTTAATAGGATTACTATATTTATTAAAATAATATCCTTATTAAGTATTAATATTATAAATGGGAGTCTGGTTTAGGGTTAAAGTTAAAGGTAAGGGTAAGGTTAAGGCTTAAATAAACCAATTTACTATAGGACCTAATATATAGCCTAATGCTCTTTGCATTTGTTTAGGAGTAGATCCAATCCCTTTAGGTTTATAGGATTAGGATTAGAGTCGCTTTTCTTTTAAGGTAATTAATTTAAAGCATTTAAAATAATATATTTCTTTTTAAGCTTATATAATATATAAACTATAAATTAATTAATATATTTTAAAGCATATATAATTTTATAATTAATATTATTAATTATAATTATATTAATTATATCTTTACTATAATTATAAAGGTTAAAAATCCTATTATAATTTATAAATATAATAAGGGTTATTTTAACTATATTAAACTATTATTTAATTTTCTTTAAAAGTTAAATAAAAGTATATAATTTTATCTTTATAGGTTAATAGTTTTTTTTTTTTATTAATTAATAGTTATAAAAGAAAGGTAATCGTTTATATTATATAATATAAAAGATATTAAATAATAACCTTATTTTACATTATATATAAAATAACGTTTTCCTTAACGTAGTAAACTTTAATATTAATACCCTTTATAAAAGTATTAAAGTTAATAAATAATTATTTAATTAAGGAATAAAATATTAAAGATATATTAATAAATAAGGCTTTCTTAATTTAAGTAAAAGCTTTTTACTTAACTTTTATAAAGTATATAAATGCTATTATTATAGCTTAAATCTTTTTAACTCCTTTATTTTATTAAGGTTTTAAAGATAAAGCGTTTAATCCTTTTCTTTATTTAAAGAGCTATATTTTTTTATTTTAAAGGAGCTTAATAAAGATCCTAAACTTTAATATTAAAGTATATAGCTATATAATAAAACCTATAAAGATTTTTAAATTTTATAAGGTTTTAAAGAATTTAAATCTATAAATAGCTTTAAGTTTTTTTGCTATAATAGTTATATTAAAGGAGTTAACGAAATAATTAAGGATTATTATTTTAAGGAAAGTAATATAGCTTTTAAAAGGGCTAATATTAATATTATAATTATAAAAAATAATAAAGACTTTATATAAATAATTAATATATTCCTATAAAATATAAAATATAATAATAATATTATTATAATATATATAAATAGCTATTTTATATAATATAATATTTATTTATCTTTAAATATAAATATTATTATTTTTATAACCTATTATAATATAAGTAAAGGTAAATTAGCCTTAATGTATTATAATAATAAATGTTATTTAAAATTTATAATATATATATTATTAATAATAAAAAGTAATAATATAAAAAATACTTTAAAATAGTTTTTTAATAATATAAAAAAGTATTTTATCTTATATTTATTATAGGTAGGCATTCTTAAGGAAGATTTTATTATTAAGTTAAATATTAATAATTATTTATTCTTTTCTTTAGGGTAGCTTTATTAATTAAAGGACTATTTATTAAATTATAAAAATAAGGAAAGAAAACGGAACTTATTTCTTTATATAGAAGATTTTCCTAATTTTTTATAATTTAGTTAAAGTATTCTTTATAACTTTTTATATATTAAATTTAAAGGGATAAATATAATAATACTTAGGGATTTTTTATTATTAGTTATTTTTAAGGGTTACCTTTATTTATTTATCTTATAAAATATTTATAAATCCTATATCCTTAAAGATAATTTTAAATTTATTTAAAAGATTTAAAACTGCAATAATAATCTTTAGGTTATTATAAATATTAACTTTTATATATTTATACTTAATTATTTTTTCCGGATTATATATAAAAAGTATATTAAGGGAAATATTTTTAATTAGTTAAAAGGGATATTAAATAATAAATTCCGCTATTATAGCTACCTAGTTATTATTAATATAATAGGTAACATAATTAAAATTTAAAGTTATAAAGTATTTTAAAACCTAACCTTTAAAAATAATAATTTCCTATATAATATTATTATAAATTAAAATATTATTTATATTTACTATAATAAAGGTTATAAAGGTATTAAGTTATAATTTTATTAGTTTAAAAAGTAGGTCCTTATTATAATCCTTAATGCTATAATAGATTAAAATTATATTATAGCTATAAGGTTTAATAAATATAGCGGTTAAAGTTTAAACTAGGGATTTTTAAAGTTTTCCTTTAGGAATTATATTTATAAAAATAATTATATTATAAATATTAATAATAGCTTTATATTAGGATATAAAGATATTAATTTTCTTTAAAATAAGAATATTTATATTAATAAATACATTAATGCTTAATTTTTTAATAATAATAACCTTACATTTAAAAAAAGCTATAGCAGGTTATCCTTTACTATCTTTTTCTTAAAAGTATATAGGAATAAAGGTATATTTATTTATAATATATAAGGTTACCTTAATACCTTTTAATATAATAGGTATAGCTTTTTATTATTATTTAATTTATAAATAATTAATTATTAATTATAAATTAAAAGCTATACATTTAAAGTACTTAATATTATTATAAACGTTATCTTAATAATTAGGATTATAAAGGTTAAGTATAATATAAAACTTAAAATAGCTATAAAAATAAAAGTTATATTTTCAACCTATATTAATTAATATTATATTAAATAGGTGGACATTTAATAGTTTATTTAATAAAATAGGATTAAAAATTAATTATATATTTATATTATAATATATTACCCCTATACCTTTATATAGGATTTTATAATATTCTTTTAAGTATTAATATAACTTATTTTTATTAGGGAATTTAAATTAGCATTTCTAACATTTATATTTTAGTTTTCCTATAAATATAATATAAAATGCTATATTAAAATCTTTTACGTTTAAAATAAATAATATTTAATATAAAGTATTTAAACTATATAATTTAAAATTTATATTTTATATATAATATATAGGATTTTTAAAGGCCTTAAATAATTCCTTTAAAAAAATAGGGTTTTTAATGTTTAATATTATAAAATCCTCCTAATTGAAATTTTAAATAAAGGATTCTTATAATTTATATATATTTACTTATTAATTTAAAGGTCTTTTTAATATATTTAAAAGATCCTTATTATAATATACTCTTTATAGGGTATTTTATTATTTTTAAACTATAAAACCTATTAAGGAAGGGGTTAATAGTTATCTATTTATTAGGATAAGGTTTTAAGTAGGGGTTTAACCTTAGGTTTATACCTAAGCTTAAGCTTAATTTGGTCACCAGGTTTAACCTTAACCTTAAAGCTAACCCTAAAGCTATTTTTAAGATTAATATTTACATTATAGGTTTTAATTATAGGGGTAAATATATTAAGGGTAATTTGAACCCTAGGAAAAACCTCTTTTATAGCTATTAATATTATTCCTATATTTATATATATAATATATTTACCTATATTAATAAGGTTAAATATTAATTCTATTATTAATTTAAGGAATATATAAATAAAAAGTAAAGGGGAAAGTATTATTTAATTAAAACTAAGGGAATATATATTTATTTATAGTTAATTTCTTTAAGATACCTTTATACTTTTAAATTTAAATAAAGAAGTTATTAATTCTTATTTTTATATTAAGGATTATAAATTAAATTTAAATTTCTTTATTAAAAGCTTTAAATATTATTTTAAATTAATTTACTTTAAATTAGTTATAACCTTTAATATTATAAATAATATATTAAATAAACTTAAAGATATTTTATTTTTAATAAATATTATTTAACTTAAAGTAATATAATTATAATTATTTTATAGTTATAAATAAAAATAATTTAAAGTATTTAATTAACTTTTTATAAATAGTATTAATTATATTTATTTTTAATAATTCTTTATTTAATTTAAAGAGAACTTATAAGTATTAAATAAAGGTTAAGCTTAAAAAATATTAAGTTTATATATATTAAACCTTAATATTTTAAGTATAAGCTAAATGTTTAAATTTATTTATAAAGGTATATATATTAATATATTTAATAATTTTCCTATCCATTATAAATCCTATAAATATAAGGTCTTTAATATTAGGATTAAAATAGTTAACATTTATTAATTATAATAATATTAATTTCAGTATTAATATTAAAGCTATTATTAATCTAACTATATTAAAAAGGTTAGCTATATTTTATATATAATAATTCCCTTAATAGTTAAGTACTTTATTAAGTAAACATTTAGCTTCCTTTAATATAAGAGGAACTTTATAATTATTAATTATAGTTAATAACTTAAAGGAATCCTTAACTTAAAGGATTTTAAGATTTTTTAAATATAATAACATTATAGATAATATATATTAATATATTAAAGTTAATGGTTTAGGATTATTAACGTAACAATTAATAAAATTAACAGTTAAGTTATTAAAGTATAAAGGCTTAAGTAATGTAGGGAGATTTATTTAAAAGAAGTAAGGCTATAACTCCTTTATTAGGTATAGGGTAATTTCTTTAAGTAGCTTATGTAACTAAATCTATATATTACTTTATATAGCGGGGAAGGCATCCGCTGGATTGCTTTAGGGATTTTAAGAACCTGCTAATTAAACGGCATTAGTCCTTTGCTTTACGTAGCCAGTCTTTTCCCCGCAGTAGCTTAGTTAACCTACCTGGCACGCTTTATCCGTGGCCTATATTACGTTTATACCTTCCGTATATACTTTACGTTATTAATTAATACTAATTTCCTAGCTTTATATAAAACGAACTCCTATTCCTTATATTAAGAGAATCCTTATATTTCCCTATCCTACTTTAGCTAAGGTGGATATGTTGCTAGCTAAATAGCTTTTTAGATTTTAAGCTACTATTTATCCTAACGTAAAGCTTATTAGTTAGGAAAACCTATACCTAGCGGATTATCTTATATAAGGATAGAACCTTAATTATATAGCTATTAAATTTGAAATTAAATACCCTTTAGGTTGGATAGAATCCAAACGCTAATTTAACACTTTTCTAGCACGTTGGCGGAAGATTTACAAGGTTTATAAAACTTACGACTATTACAGGTTAGATTTATCCGGTTATGTTAGTAATCCTACACCCACGTCCAGCTCCAAACCCTCTGGATCTAACACTTCATTTCCCAAGGGGAAAGGGAAGGGACCCATCCCATAAGGGAAAAGAAAAGAAAAGCAAGACGAGGCGATGCCGACGATCGCTAGCTACCACTTTGTAATGGATCAACTGGATCAACTGGATCAACTGGATCAGATTGGATTGAAGTTATAGAAGTAAAGTCTCTGGGTCTGCCAAGGACCACTGTGGGAGACTGTATACCTATAGCTACGTACAGTGGGTCACACCTGCTGGGCTAAGTGTCACACCGCCCCAAGGGATACATGGCTGACTTTGGCCCCCAGCAAACAATGCAGGAGGATGAGGAGCCGGCTGCGGCTGTCTCTCGCTACCCGAGCGTGACATCCGAGTACAAGTGCAAGTGTACTTCCCTTAGGCCACCCCCCCCAAGAGACTCACCTAGCTTCTACATCTTCAATCCAATCCAGTCAGTCCATCACATCCTCTCCCTGAAGCTTGTGAGCAGAGATCCTCCCCAGATCTCAAAACTATTGCCGTCCCGCTCACCCTTTAGCCCCGCAGAATTTGGCCTTTGGTAGGAATAAAGGGGAAGTCTCATTTAATTATTATCAGCAAAACAGAGTTTGGTTAAAGACCGAGGTAATGACTAAGTTGAACAAGCTCAAATCAACCTTTTCGTTGTTGTCTGATGATGTTGTACATTGGCAGGGTGTTGGGATGTGCGGTTCCTGGCTGGGATGGTGACCAACCTCTGGTCCCGCATGCAACCTTGAAAAAGATGGGGAGCAACCCGTGATGATCTGGGCTCACTGGGAGAGGACATTTACTTCAGCTGCATCTATCGAGCTTTAGGATAGTCCACCATGTACGGAATGTTTCTAGATAGAGCCTGATTTGATTCCAAGTAAGGCAGGCCCACTCATCGGAGTTAGCTGGATAGGCGGGATGACAATTATCTTGTAAAGAGCGGTTCGCCGATAATCTATATGGCGGTCAAGTATATGGATCCTGCGCCACACACACGCTGTTGTCTGTATAGAAGGTGACGAGACTCAGCACATGCCAGAGGTTGCATACGCGCTTCCGTGTCACACACCTTCACATACACCCAACGCATCGCACGCTCCGCCACAGATGTCTAGTACAGGCGAATCCCCCCCCCCCGGAGACAACGTTGTGGAAGGGGTGGAAGGGAGGAAGAATGGAGTATGGTAGCATAGGATCGAGAAAAGCCTGCAGTAGGGAACTATGATAAGATCCAAATCGCGGGTGGCTGCGCTCATCGAACGTTACCGGCACCCCCCTATTGTAGCCACCCTAGGAACAATGTCACCTGACCCACAGTGGTCACCCCCACTATAAGTAGCATCCTGTAAACAGTGGTACTGAGGTTAGCACACTATCTCTTCTACAACTACATACAAATCAATACATCGGATGCCCAGATTCCAAGGATCGTACTACAAACAATGACAATGACAACGACATCATTGGCGAAAGTGCTAGGTATCCTCCAGGATTTCTTTCTCTAGAACCCTGTCCTCCATTTTCCGCGTTCGGCCCAAGAGACCCAAGAGACCCATGGACCTGAACACCTCCGCTCCCAAGCTATGAACTAAATTATATGAGCATCAGTATCCATTACTCTAGTCGCTTCAAATGCTGGAGCCTTTGCTTTCCAAGTTACATTCTGTGACGTCCATCTCCGAGTCATACGACGCCTTTGAGCGCGGACGATATGGAGGTGAGCTGTCTAAATGCGCAGCTACTACCTGCTGCTTACCTATCTTGGCGCCGTACCATTTGATAGAATCTAGCAACGTCACCGTCACCATCCCGAGATATCTTCGCTTGAGCTAAATTTCTCTCCATAGCGATCCTATGTATGGCCAGGAGTCCTACACACCAACTCAGGAATAATCCAGCTCCGTCCGTGTCATACTTAACCAGGACTATTATCTTGAAAATTGTACTTCCACTCTCACTCAACTTGACTACGCTGGATCTCAATGCAGTACCACCCGCTACGAAACGATGCGATATACTAGGAAACCACATCCCCTAATCTTCAAGAGGGAAGTTATAATGACCACCAAACGTGGTGCTAGGCCTACTTGCCAGTAGCAGTCAACAAGGCCGAACAAACTCAACTAACGCTTGACGGAAAAGGGGGCCCCTGAAAGCGATGTGGAGGCTTGCTCTGGTTTGGTTAAAGTCACGTTTGCGAGCATCTAGGCCAGAGCTAAGTTACCCACATGACTTGGAGTATAACAAGGAGTCCTGTCACCTGGGACTATGTTCTACGCACGCTGAATACCCTGTGCGCAGTCTACCTGCCCGCGTTGGTAGGCATCAACACACTTACACTGATACCGAGAGACGAAGTCGGCGTATAGCATTTACTTCTTTAACACAAGCTAAGAGAGTGAATTTGGAAAAGATGCCATTTCTGACGTTCACGATCCTTGTGCAACGCTCGCCTGGGAACTAGAATCTCCCCGGCCCCCTACGGCCAGCATCAGCGCAAGCCAGGCTGACCCAAAACAAGGTTTACACCACCAACCTTATACCAGCCCATTGCCCCCAAACACAGCAGGATATATTCCTAATTAGATCTCCGGGCCATTGGCCGCGTTGGTACGGCCTAGCGAAGCACCTCTCACTGTATCTTTACCTAGCGGATAGCGCTGCATCCTTACTTTACATCCTTACTCTATATGCTTACTCCGCATCGTTAGGTCCCGGGGGTTCGATCCCCTCGGTGGCCAATATTCTTTTCTTTCTTGCCTTCTTTCCTCCCATCCCCACCCTTTATCACCATTGCGTTTGGATATCAGATCTCGCTTATATGCTGTATATCAGCAAGCTATAGAAGAAGACAATAAGGTCTGGTCAATTTTATTTAGGACCAGGCCAACTCTCTACGTCTGAAGTGAGTGATCTGAAGAATATTACCTGGACTTGGTAGCTGTAGAAAACTGTTGTGTTGTAATAGTGTCAATTTCAAGCCATACACCACTAGCCAATTTTGTACAATGTTTACGTTCTCTTCTGCATCACCAAGACACTCGCGTGGCTGCTTCTGTCTGTTAACGTTAAGGTGGCTCGAGGTACTTAGGGAGGTTCAGTAACGGTAAGGTTGGTGATAGCTTCACGCGACTGTAGTGCTTCAGACGAAATAACTAAGGAAGCGGGGTTCCATTCAGGTGGATGTAGTTGCCTACACTTTCATAATGGTTTCTTGGAATACCTATGATCATACGGCACTTTGTTTGCTAGCATGTATAAATTCACCAGAGGGAGAATAATGTCATTTGATAAGTAGCATGATCTCAATCAGGGATCGGGTAATGCTACGAGTTATAAGACATCACTGGTCAAGAGCCTAGAGGCGATTGTGAGACCGATCCTTCCATTTATGAAATGAGCGTCGAAGTAATTCACTGAAGTTAAGAAACAAACAACGTAGTCCTTGCCCTGACATATTTGAATGAATGACAATAGAGCTACATAAGTCGGGTGTTTGACCTCAAACGGTCACCTCGTTGGCGATCTTGCAACGCGGATCTGAACCAACAAGCAGCATAAAATAGTAATTTTCCGTTACCCGAGGACCCACCTTCACGGTTGACCTATGTCAGCATGGTATATGTTTCCACGAATCCCCGGCACTATTCAGAGCTCATAGAACAAAACCTATGTCCTTTAAGAAGTCCTATGCCCAGGTTAGCTCATGACAATTACACATCTAATGTGCGCATATACCTACAAGACTCCCTGCCTTCAATTATTTGGTAATAGCAGTAGTAGAACCCTGTAGTCACTGGTCTCGAAGGACCTTACAAACGTGTGCCTCATGCCACTCAAGGATATCTAGGCTGGAAAGCTTCTTACCACATCCCACACAGTCGTACTCAGAGGGCTCTGGGGCCACATAGACATAACTCGGTGCACCGGGGTGCATCTTGGCAAGGTGTTTGATCAAATCTTTCTCACGCATGTACCCTTTAGTGCCAACTCGGTCACAGCCGTCAACAGGGCAGGGAAATGCGCTGTCTCCATGCACTTTTCTCATATGTTCATTGTACTCGGATTGTTTTTGGAACGGTCTTCCTTCGAACTGCTCTTTCCATGGCAGGGCCCTGAAGGAGTCATCTCGGTACGCCGCGCAATCGTTATACGGGCAACTCAGGAGCTGGCGGCTCTCAGATCGACGTTCCAGGGGCGCAATGTTGTCTATTTCCTCTGAATCCGTCTTGTGGTAGCCTTTAAGGTGCTGAACGAGGTGGTCCTTCCGGCGGAAAGCTTGCTTGCCGCGATAGCGCTTACAGAAAGGACAATGATATTGGGCACTTTCCTTGAGGAAGCTCTTGATGTGGCGGCCGAGTGCATCAATTCGGGCAAACTTGGCTCCACAAGAACATGCATATGGACTGTGTTTCTGATCTTTTCCATGTTTTATCAAGCCGGTTTCGTACTTAAAAGTCTCATTACATTCGGCGCATGCAATGGCAGAATCATCCCAAGATGGATGGTGACTTGGCGAATGTGGTAACTTTCGGTGTTTGCGAAGCCCTGTACACGAGTCGAAGCTGCTCTTGCAGCCTATAAGGCCACAAGTTCTTTTCGCATTTTGATGGCCTGTAACTATATGAAGCTGAGAATCGAAGAAGAATGATTTGTGACAAATTTCACACACTACCCTAGGTCGTTCTACTACACTAGTATCAAGTCCCTGATTTGACGGAGAGGGAATTTGAGTAGTACTATGAGATCTCATAGATTAGGTATATCCACTTTCTGTGGAGTGGGAAACTTACATTGTCATGCACATTGAGAGACTGAACACCCTTTTTGTTAGCAAGAGCTAAAAAAAAAAGCTCTCACGATTGGCCAGCCATAGCAGTGGCGTCAGGCAGCAGCGGCAGTGAGGGGTCAGGGTGGAAGCCGGCATTGAAATCGAAGTCGAGACTAGGGCCAACGCCTAGGTCAATGGCAGGATCGAAGTCATAAATCGCATGGTCCTGGCAAGCAGCGGCATCATTCTGGCCAATCAGGGGCGGGAGGTCAAGTAAGTTGAAGTCAAAGGCGTCTTCATTGGGGGCCAAGAGGGCGTCGAAGTCGAGGTTGGCGAAGTACTCGGACATCTTGGCAAAGGCAGTCGTTGAAGCGGCAAGGGAATGAAAGCGCGTGTGTGATTGGGTAGAACGAAGATTGTGTGTGGACGGTGCTGTCAGAGAGGAGCGTGCTGTGCTGTTGGAAGCTCTGATGATGGGAAGGGGATCAGCTGGGTATTTCTCTCCGCGAGGAGCAGAGGAGAGCTGTTAAAGCGGCGAGAGTCGGCGGTACATTGAGAAATAGGGTGGAAGATGTTCTGTACACCATTGGACGGTTGCGTTGCTGAGGCGCGACGCGTAGGCAGGCTGCGAACGCCACTTGTCCCCCTATTTGTATGGGAGGGCAGAGGAGGGGAAGGTTTGCTCACTGAGGCCAAAAACAGAAGAATCTTAGCTTTGCCTACCTGCCTACCCAACCACAAGGCAGTCACGAATGCAATAAGCGAGGCTGATGTTGGAAGCCGCGTGTTCATAATCTCAGGATGAACAGGAGAAACCAGTGGTAGGTACATGTATCTGTCACCGGCATCCCAATTGAGACAGATGTCTCAGCGAGGTAGTCATAGGTATGAAGAATGAAATACGGCGGATAGAAGCAAGCAAGTCCCTTGAAACAGCGAAATGCCCAAACATTCGAGTATAGATGATCTGAGAATCTAACTCACTTTCAATTATCAAGATGGCTATATTCCTCTATGCATGACAGGCAAAATACTCCAATGATGAATAGACCCTGCAGCCGACCTGACCATCCGGCTGCGAAACAAGTATTCGCTCGTCCATATATTGATTTTCCTGAGTACTAGGTAGGTAGTTTCATACACAGCTAGACTGCGGAAGCCGACCTAACAAATGCAATTCCGTTATATCATACATATATGGCTAGTAGGTGAGTATAGTAGGTAGACAGGCAGGTATTAAGATCTTACCGCCCACGTCGAACACGCGCCTGCTCCGAGTCACGTGCTTCAGGGACGACCTCGAAACCCATTCCTTTCCGCTTCTTGCGCGCCTTGCTATCGCCATACCGCTCGTCGAACTTCCTAATAGCCGAGAGCGTCGCCATATCCTCTGAGACACTGGCGCCAATCTCCTTGAGCCCCTGATCGAAGTGGCGGCGGTTGAGCACCCGCTTCTCTGCCCACTTGTAGGGCTCGGGGCCCGTGTGTCGCTCAGATGCCTCGAGCTCTTCCTTGACAGCGGCCATGGCAGCTGCCACGCAGACATTCTTGAGGTCTGAGCCCGAGTATAGAGGTGTGCGTTTGGCCATGTCTTCGATCGACACCGTCTCGTCCATGGCCTCGTCCTTGAGGTGAATCCGCAGGATGGCCGCTCGGTCCGCCTCGAGGGGTAGATCAATTAATAACTTACGGGGCAGGCGCCGGAGAACCGCCTCATCTAGGTCAAACGGTCGGTTCGTAGCAACCATGATGAAAGCCTTCATCTTGTCCATCCCGTCCCACTCACGGAGAAATTGGTTGATTGTCTCTCTTCTATTTCCGCTCTGGTGCCCGCCGCGGGCCCCGAGCAAGGCATCTGCTTCATCGATGAAGATGACCATAGGCTCTTTCTTCTTGGCAAGCCTGAAGAGCGCGCGCACGTTCTTTTCGCTTTCACCGACGTACATGTTATTAATGGAAGCGCCGCTAACCTCGATCATGTTTGCTCCACTTTCTTTAGCTACCGCTTTTGCTAGTAATGTCTTGCCGGTGCCGGGCGGACCATACAAGAGGCAGCCGGGGATTCGATCGCTTGCTAGAACGCCGTATGAGAAAGCCTCAGGACGGATGAGCGACAGTGTCGTGAGCATCTTGATCGACTCAATGGTCTCTTGAGGAGCATGTATGTCTTTGAAAGTTGTACGTATATCTTGTGCCTTCACCAAGCCGGACATCAGCTTCTCCTCTTGATTGTCCGCAAAAGGGTTCATCTTCCGCAATCCCGCAGCAATGTCTATGGGGTCTTTCTTGGAGTTTATGGATGCTTTTGAGCTTGTCGTCGTCCTCTCCCTGGCGGTGTCGGCGACTGACACACTGGTGAATGCAACCTCGAAACAATCTAAACTCAGCAAATCAACGCCAAGTGTTGAACTCATACTGATCATGGTTGTCGCGATTCGATAAATCTCCGATATGGGTAAAACGCCATGCGAATAATTCGTAACCGGCTCTCCCGTGGCTGATGTCCTATCAGATTCAGCATATCTGTCTAGTCCCAGTCTTCTCTTCGAGTGTGTCAAAGTAAAGTCACTCGACTCTGTTAATGACCATAACGTCCTGACGATATTCTCGTCGTTCTCGCGGAGATAGTCTTGCTTCTCCCATAGTGCCAACTCAGGTCCAGTGCTTGCACGGACTCGAGAATCGGTAGAGCGCAGGCTGTTTATATGGATAACACGGTCGCCTATTTCTAGACCCTTCATTGCCGTTAGATAGGATTCTGGCGCGTCCTTAGTCGAGCATGAGCCGACAAGCGCCACCTTCCGGCCCGACAACCACATTTCATCCACAACTTTTCTTATCTTGGTTATAATATTAGCCCCGGTTTCATCCATGTTGAGAGCATTAAAATCGTTAATGTGAATGATGAGCGGCTTTTGGTCGGACGTCTGATCAGCCATGTCTACATCTGCCGAATGAATGAGCTCATCTAGAGCTGCATTTATCTTCATGTCCTCCCATAGCTCTTCACTCTTTCCGCGAGTGGCAGAGTTCTGCAGGTATTCAACTATGGTTGATGTCTGTCGTTTCTTATCCTTTTCTGTTTCTAGATTGTCGTTATCTGAGTCAAGTGTCTCGGCCTCCTCATTCTCCTCTTCGAGGCCAGGGTAAGGTTTTAATCGTCCACTGTTCTCCGCCGCCCTATAGCCGAGCAAAGAGATATCACCGGCGGTCCTAGTGATATCCTGCCCAATGTAGCGTCCCACAATATAGGCAATATCATGAGCATGCAGGTGGAGCACATCAGCGCCTAACATTTGAGCAGCGTATTGCAAGGTGTCTTGAGCCACAGAAAACCCCGAGCAGTCACGCACATTGATGATGGTGACAGGCCGGCAGATATTTGCAAGTCTGGTATTTCTAGGTGCCCGGATGAGAAATGCGGCTCTAAGCGCCGTGATGACCTCATCGACCATGCATGGTTCGTATAACGCGACTCTATTTAGTATAATACTACCACGCTTAGTTATGTGCTGTAGTAGTAGTTTTGCAAACGGTCTCCTGTAGATAAGTGGCTTGTGGTCATCACTCGTTCTCTGCTCCAGAAGCGCTGACACCCAATATCGAGATTCTTTTGACGGCTGCGGCGTTGAAAAGACTGCTTCTTGCGTTCGATGGTCGATGTCGTCCCCGTCCTGACATAAATCCGCGATCCGACTTACCGCAGCCCAAGTAGCAAATACGCCTAGCGCTTCTAGCCTCCTAGCAATCCATCCAAAGTCGATGTTCCACTTCAGGGTTTGAATGGCCTTTTCCACATCCGCATCGGACCAGGAGAAGGTATCAAAATAAACGTTAGCCCTCAAAAGTTTGTCAACTGCCAGCTCTCGCTTGCGGTCACTAGCATCTTCTCCAGTACCGTTATATCGCTCGGCTGAGCCAATTGTAGCAATAGTATTTAATGCGCCGTGGCGATCTACAGCCACATCGAGAAAGGACTTGGGTATTTGGACAGGAGGCAGGTCGGACTTTCGATTGCGCGACACTCGTGATTTTAGACCGCTGGTAGGCCTCTTGCGCACCTGGCTCTCTCCATTTGTCGCCGTTGGATTCTGGCCAAGAAACTTTTGGTCGACGGCCTCGGGCTGGACTTGGCCGGCCTCGTTCTCAGACTTGCTCTCAGGCTTGTTCTCAGGCTTGGGGCCGTCGTCTCGTGGCGCGTCGTTGGAAGCGCGGCTAGAGACGGTTGAGTGGAAGGACCGTGTTGATCGGGTGGCCGGACATGCTTGTCGAGAATTCTGTGCCGCATACCGAAAGGCACGAATCCACTGGTTACTCATTCGGAGGGTTGGCGCTCGAATTGAGCGTGCAACGGCATGGCTTTCCGACAAGTGCTGTCGCGATGTCCGTCCGTCTATTTAAAAATTATAAAGAGCTTTTGTCTGGTCTAAGCGCGCGGCGTGCCCCACTCCACCTTATTAGGTGGTACCTACGGAGTACATACTACCGGTAGTGTAACTAGGTATTTATTTGCATTAACTAATTCACATGTCTTTCTGCATGTATCTGTAACTACGTGCAAAAATAAATTACAACTGACAATTTATGAAATGCCTCGTTATTGGTGTGGTGTTACTGTTGATATTACCATCCCGATCAAGCAGCAACAACATTCAAGTACTTAGGTACCTAAGTAAACAAGTCTCTTACGGGCTGGACGCCGTTTAGGCAGGTGTGCGGTCTATACTAACTTCTTAACTTGCCTTAAAATCTAAATTGACGCTGATTTTTGTTAATTTATCTACTCCATTATAAGCAGACACCATCCGACAACAAGGTTGCCGAGAAGACCTGCCTGCGAACTAAAACCCGATATAGCAATGGCCTGCCCAACGCTAGACAGGGCAAGAAACGAAGGCCGTCGTGCAGAGGCAGACCCCCACTCGTATATCAGTAGGTAGGGGGCAGGTCAGTTGTCTTGTGATGCAAATATGACCAAGTCATTCAGATGATAGTCCATTTCCATTCTTATCTACATGTCCAAATGTTTCTGCTTGGTTGGCATTTGACGCTCACATCATCGGTGTAGTTGGTTATTAAACTACTTATCAACTCTGCCTTGCATGCGTTACCAAATAGTTGCATATAAATGCAAACCCAGCAAATCTATCAATCCCAAATGGAAGATTCCTTTTATGCGGTCCTCAATATGGGACACTGCTAACTAGTATACATCAAGTGTACAAATCTGAGCTTGCGTAAGCACCTAGGTAGTATAGACAGCTATATTGGTACGGGATAGCAACTATAGACATCCTGAAACAACTGCAGCCACGTCGAATCTCCGAACGACATATATATACATGACTTTTACCAGCGCCAAACCAGTATGCCCGCTCAGTGTCCAAATGCCCCTTGATCAGCCTATGCTCGCCGGTACCAATAACGCCATGCTCCCATATGCAGCTAAAACAAAATCTCATCAATCAACGCTCCATGTGATGCTGTGTTCGTTATCATGTCATGGGCGTGGTTCCACGTCCTCATTTGCTCCCACAAAACTTGCAGAAGCTCGCTTTGCTTCCATTTGGCAAGTGGTGTTCCTTGTCCTGACTGAGTCGTCGACGGTCTTTGAGACCTCGATGGTGCCTTGATTGTGATTGAAGCCTCGCTTGATATCCAGTTGTTACGGATGTCTTGGATCATGTGACTAGAAAATCGGTCGACATACTCGCCGTATCGCAGTGTGGTTTCAGGTCCGACGATCCCTAGTCCCTCAAAGAGACGGCTGACCTCAGGTATACTGACTGTTTTCCCGCCACTCTTCTCAACAAGCTCTGATAAATATGCGCCTGCTGCGCGCGTGAATTCAGTGACCTCACTAATGATATGCGGAAATTCCTTCGCGATCGAAGATTCTGACTCATTGATAATATATGCTGTGACGGACGGAGACAAAATGTTGAGAATCCTCATCATTGCTGCCAAGGATATAATATCTCCATATCGAAATATGGGAGATGCCCTCATTTGGACACTCTCAGCGCCTGCCAAAACCATCTTGTGTAGTGCCAGGATGTCCTTCATCAAGTCTCCACCGATGACCTGATGAATACAGCCTATTGAGAGCCGAGCATCTATGGCATCGATGTATGTTTCCAGAAGAATCCAGCCCTCACATACTTGAGTGGCCGTCCTGATAATAGCAGGGAGCATTGTGCTTAGCATGAAGTCAAACACACGCCTGTGTTTCATACTCTCTTTTAAGATAATAATTTCATTCGCTAGTTCTCCATTCGCCAGAGCAATCTTGAAACTTGGAAACAGCAGGTAGAACAAACCTGACATTGCCTTGGACTCTCCTTCTTCAAGCTTGAGTCCCCAAGACAATATTCCTGCTGTCTGGAGCCGCGGATCCTCTCTTGAAGGAGAGTATTCTGGGCTGATTTGGTAATAGAAGGAATCCACTGGACAGAGATCCTGTGATCGAATGACGCTGATGATCAACCGCACGAACTTCACGTAATTCAAATGCTCAAGTGAATTTAACGTCATCGATTTCAGGTCAGCCCTCATCCGATCCATTGTACAGCGCAAGGCTTTGGAGAACATGCTCTGTAGACGCGGCTTTTGCTCCGCATCTGCCTGAAGCAAGGTATTTCGCATAGAAACAACGGTGTCTATAACTTGGTAAGCAGAGCGCCAGTTAACAGGATAATAAGCATCTCACAGTTGAACAAATCTCCGTTGGAGTTGTAGTCGGGCGTATTTCCAACCTCAATGATGGCAGCCTTCAAAAATGTTTCATCAAGTTGTTTGAAGCTTGTGGCTAGTCGATTCTCGTAAGCTAAGTAATTCAGCGGCTTCGTTATTTCTACCAGAAATAAGTCCAAAGGCGTAAGCCCGATGTCCTGATGTGTGATTAGCTATGACTCTTCAATTTTTTGAAGCAGCTCGCTCACCTTAAAGTCAGTAAACCCTCTATCGGCCACCGCAGCTAGGAAAAGAGGGATATATTTCCGAGATTTCGAAACAGCGGCCTTCGAGATATCTGGAAAGAGGTTATATTTTCCTGCTTGGAAAAACTGGCGGAAGCGCTACTGAGGTCAGTCATCAATATTTATAATAACCAGGATGAAAAACTAACAGCAAGTCGAGCTTGGATCAAGCATGCGCCCAACCGACCAGCAAGAGTCACAGCTTCTTCAACGCAAGCATAACGGTCACCGACTCGACCCACATCTGTGTCCGGAGACTTCAAGTTGACCACATCCCGAACAATAGATATGAGAGGCGAAGAAATTTTCCGTTCAAGTAGCTAGAGCCAATCAGACACTTTCTTTTCAAGACTATATCAGCTTAGCTTACCATGATCGCATCTTCTTCGTGCCAGGACTGGCCAACGTGAAGAGGTTCTGCACTCTTAAACCCATCAATTCGAGTGAGGAAGTAGTCAATGATGTTGATGGCGACGCGCAAAATGCCCCAATCCGAGTCCGCCATCGAGAACGAGAGCCGAGTGAGTATTTGTTCGAGTGGATCTAGTTACCTGGTCAGCAACGTCATGAAAGCGCAGAAATAACTTACAGTGATTTAACACGAAAGAAGCAGCACCAAGAGTCCGAGTGTGACGCATAGTGTCTAGGAATGCTTTCATCGAGAAGTGAAGCAAGTCCATAGCAACCCTTTTATTCTTACTGATGACGGCATTCCTGTGCTCCTCCGTGATTTTTCCAGATGCTTCTGCCGACATGCCCAGAAGTTGTTGATTAACTTCACTTTCGACGGAAAGAAATTGCTCAAGCACTTGTAGGGATATATTCCTTTGCCAATCGGCTAGGGGCTTGTATACAGCTATATCTTCGCTGGATGAAACAACAAATCGTGATAGCCGGCTCCAGGCACGCAGATTAATCAAACAAGCCTCTTTGTGAGAATTTCTTATCGCTACAAGCCCTTCGATACTCTGAACAGATGGCCTCAATTCGGAGGGGGCAGCCCAGAAAAGGGTGCAAAGAAGATCATGATGATTTCGAAGCGCAGCTATCTCAGCCTCATACGTAGCCATCATTTTGTCATATTGCCGGCTATGATTAGGTAGGAGGCGAGCGACCAGATTCCTAATCTCCTTGACTGATCCGGATTTTGTAAGCCGCTTGATAGACATTGCGATCAATTTTAGGTAAATGTGGAAACATCGATCCTCTGGTGACGTCGCAAGTGATGGTGCCTCCGAAAGCTCTTCGAGAAACTGTGGGGATTGGTATACCTCCTCATTTCGTAGGTTGTGAAATTCTAGAGCGGCGAAAAAATCGAAGATCGTTCCTAGGATCACATTGCACTTATCCCACCCCCACTGCTCTACTAGGTAGTGACAGCGACTCACGATAGCACGAAGGTAGTCGTTAAAACTAGGTGATTGCCGGCTGTTGTTCCGATATAGCTGAAAAATGCGCCGCAATAGTCGTTGAGGGATTGTCCACCCTTCCAATGGTGTCCTATGTCGCGTTCCAGGGATAGCAACCCCTGTGTTGTCAAATTCGCCTAAAGGAAGAAGTGTAAACATAGACCGCCAAGCTTGTTCAAGAACGGTCGCCTCAACAGTGCTGTCGGTATTAGGGCTCAAGATTGCTGAGGATATCACCGCCCAGAAACCAGCACGCGGCAAACGAGCTTCCTCGAGAATTCGAATCAATGTCACCCAACATATCACGGAGTACTCTTCGTTCCGGAGTCCCTTTTCTCGGAAGGACATGTGCTGTAGCCGACTGTACATATCTTGAACTTCTTTAAGTTGTGTTTGACAGAGAACCCCGGCTGTGGTTGCAGCAAATCGCTTCAATAACTCCTCCATCTGAAAAGTTTCTGCGGCTATTTCAAACTTCTGACATAGGCGTAGAACATGCATTATAATGACCAAGACGCGCGTGAGAGTCTCGATGCAAGATTGTGTGGCATGCTTGGAAACACTTAAAGTCTCTTGAAATCGACGCTCAAAGCCTTTCAAAACATCAACTAATCGGCTAGCAAAGATATCCAAGCTGTCAGATCCGGTAAAGGATAAATGATTCTGAACATATAGCAGGACAAAGTCGGTAGCTTGCACGGGCGTTGCAGCTCCTAGCTCGGAATCATTAGATGAATTGTCATCCAACCGATCTATCACCCAGTCAAAAATGATGCCAAGCTCTGAAGCTGTTTGGGCGTTCCACGGACCCCAACGGAGAGTTTGTTCATCAATAGTAAAAGTGCACCAGCCTCGATGATGGTGTAGGTTACCCAGCAATTTTTCATCTAGAGATTCTTTCAGTCGGCCTCCGCCAATGATTGTACTTTCGTGGAAGAATACACCACGGTCTAGAGGGAATACCTCGAAGTGTTGCGTATAATGTGTACCATATGGAGCTAGCCCAAGTAGCTTTCCAGTTACTTCATTCTTTGAAGAATCAGAAACCACTGTGGGAGGACTGAGCTCGCGCGGCAAAGGGTCGTTGGCATGCGTGTACTGAGGGGCGGAAACATCTACAGACTGTGGGCGATTTTTTTTCCTATGCCTAGTCCTCCTTTCATTCCCTTGCGGCTCACAAGCACTATTGCTCTCTGGTAACTGAGGGGATATAGTGTCGAGTGGTTCGTTGTGCTCTAGTACCTGTCTGCTGATTGAATGCTCGAGGTGTAGATTTCGAGGAGTAGGTAGTGTTTTGCGTGATTTTCGATATATTGCGTCCAGCGCCTTTTTTCGAGCATTAAACGTATTACTGTTGACAGAATCACCAGGCATCTCGAGTTGGGCGGGCCGACAAAAAGGATCACGGGACCTAGACATTTCAATCAAGAAATTGTCCGCATTCAGGCTTGGCTTAGATTGATCTTGTCCTCCGACATCCACAAAATTATCCATGCTTGTCTGCTTGACCATCCGGCGAGGCTGAGAAAAGCGAGTTGAGGGTTTTACGGGCTTGACTAGCTTTATTCGAGGGGTCGGATTCTGACCGAGTTGTTCTTGAATTTTCATGTTGAGAGCCGTGTCATGTCGAGGCTGTGGACGAGAAGAAAACGTAGAGTTCCTGGGGTGAATTTGCCCTTCTTTCCAGCGATTCAACACCTCCACTGCGTCAATAGTGTCCTGGCGAGTTCCAAGCATGATTATCTTCTTTGACGGACTTGAACGGCCTTTATCTCGCCTCTTACTAGCTGTACGAGCAGCGATACGAATGAAAGAAGGGGCATCTGACTCTACAACATCCAGGATACCTAGCGGTGCCGGCCGAGAAATCGGTTGCTTCCTCTTGCCACTGTTCCGTGACTTCATCTGGCGAGGTCCCATGCTGCCTTCTGTCGATTTCTCGCGGCTACGTTGGGTATAAGAACCCGACTTAGTGCGATTGAGAATTCCTGTAATCCGCTGTTGACGCTTCCTCTGGCCAGGTTGGCCATTGAATATTGACTGCTGGTCTCTTTTTCGCTTCTTTTGAAGCACGCTTGAGCCAGCGCTTGTCGTTTTGCTGCGTGAAATCATATGATCAATCTGATCCTCTTCAATGATGGAGGCTGCATCGTCTTCGGTAGTCGGGGTGTTGATATCAGGAAAAGACATGTTGGCCGCCGGAGGCCGTACAGTTGAGTCTGAGTCATCGGAGTCATCAGATAGGAACAGAGCTAAACTTCTTCCTGACTGGGTTAACGTCATCTTGCGCTGTGCTACCCCTTTTCTAGTAGAAGGATCGGGTGATAAATCAGGGCTGCGATGCCGAATAATTGCTTTGACCTTGCGTGCGGAAGCCTGTTGGTCGAGTCGGAGCCATGACGCCGGCAGAACTCCACGTATCCGTTTTGCTCCGAGGCGTACCTGATCAGGCTCATTTTCAGGAGCCGTTGGCGAACCAGCCACATCACTGTCGCTGTCACTGCCGCCCTCACTATCCCCGTTCTCTAGCATCGTCAAGTCGATAAGTTCACTTCGCTGATTAGCGGGCGCCGGACTGTGTATCCGGGAAGATACGTTACTACTTGGCTTGGGAGTCAGTGTGGCCATAGATACACCCCCGAGTCTATTGACAACAGCCATAGGAGTAACTGTAAGCACAGCAGGGCTTGTTTGAGGCGGAGACACAGGAATATCAAAAATGTCGTCAAGATCTGGTAGTATTGGAGTGTGCTTAACAGCCTCGCCAGGGTCATGTTCAGATCTGGAAAGTTTCCGTTTTGAGGATGCTTTAGGTGAGGCTCGTCGTTTGCGAACAGGACGGGTGGTCTTGCTTATTTTCCACTTCTCAATATCATTCGGATCAGGAAGCTCGTCATCTTCCTGTGAACTGAGAGGACTCTGTTCGGGCCTATGAGCCGGCGGCTCGGGGGTAGGAGACGGCTCTCCGTCATCTGATAGTGATGCGTCGTTCAGCTCAGGGAGACTATCCAAATGTCCAACTACCTGCGATTCTCCTGACTCCTCCCGAAGGGTTTCATTGTTGGTGACCTGACTATCATCTTCGAATTCTTGTTCCTGAGAGTCCTCCTCTTGTCTCCTCTTCTCTTGTTCCTCAGCCAATACCCTCACAGGCCGTAAACCGTGAGACTTCCACGTCTTACTGTACTGAACACTTTCGAGCAGGTAGGGATGTTCTTGGATTGGCTTTCTCGGCCGCAGCGACCGTCCCAATCGGCTATTCTCCTTGCTCATTGCCTCGCTTTCTTGGACGGTTGGTACGTCTTCAAGTTCGAACGCCTCTGTTGCAAACCGTTCGAGAGATGGCAGCGAAGACGGTGGCCCTTCGCTTCTAGTCTGGTGTTGGCCAGCGGGATCGGTGGACGGGGCATTATTTCCATTGCTGCGGTCTTCCTCGGGGAGGGAAGATACAGGTGACAATTCGGGCAGAGTGTCGTGCTTGGACAATCCTAACGACCGAGGCTGAGGTTCCTGCTGCTGTATCTGGGTGGGAAGTGAATGGTTCTCCTCGGCTGAAATCTGTGAAGAAAACGGGACATCCCATATAGCTTGACTCTCCACGTCAGCTGCAATATGTAGGGGACCGGCATCATCTGCAGTATCTGTAGGGCCCGAGAGGGATTCTTGGCTATCCCAGGTGCTTTCGTCGTCCGAATCTGGCACCTCGCCAAGCTCCTTCCATTTCGCCATTGAGAATACGATGCATCTCTGTGTACGGATATTATCGACTAAATGCCGTCATGCTGGCCGAATTTGTTGGCTATTATTGGATTTGAAATGCACGTCGAAATGCACGCTGTACAAGGCGCGTGAGTGTGCACTTGAACGCGTCTCTACTTTAGCTAAAGAGGTGGGGGAGTTTTAATGGATCATGACCGCTATTAGCCTACCAGGGTACTGCCCTAAAAGGCTTAGGCAGATATCTTGCCATGCAGTGAACTCCCGATAAGCCTTGATATTCAGTGGATAGGATACTTGTAGCGACTTACAGAGACATAACTCATTACCTACCTAGGTATCGTGTTCAGCTTCAGCACTGAAAAGTGATACTCATACATTCTCTTTCTGTTGAACTCTATAGGCTCTCGAGAGACAGAAGACAACGTCTCAATCCCAATCATCCCTTGCTACCTTTGCCATGAGTTTTGCTCGTAACTACGTCCCCTTAGGGCTGGCCATCGTGTTTGGCATCGCGAATGGTACGGCCTCTACTACTATCATCATATCAAACTGAATGCTAAACTTCAAAAAGGATATTATGCCTTTCAGCCCGATCTCAAAGAGCAACACCAGAAAACAGATTTACAGTCAGAATTGTTACCCCAGAGTGGCCGACAGGGTAGCTCTGGTTCTAGCAATGGAGCATCGAAGTGAAAGAGCTCTCACTTATCTATCTGATGATCAGCGCAAATGGTCATTATGGGTAGCTACCAACTAACGCTGATACTCGACCACTTTGACGCTACCTCCGCAAAGAAAATCCCAGCTTCAGTTGCAACTAAATTAGGAGGTCTGCTGTCTCGTGGTTATGGGTCATAAGCTTTATGGCCTCCCTATCGAACGTTATATCTCAGGTGAACAAACCATCCGCTAACGCAAGTCCTTCACGAGTGCAATCATTTGCCCACGCAAAGATCGAACTGCAGATACTGAGAGCCGCCAATATACAGCAATCATTGAGCTCGGTGTCATATAATTTCCCAATTGGCATGCACGCTCAACTCTTTCTTCTGAATGAATACCTGTAGTCTATAGACCACCCATTGATGAAGCAATTACTAGATGAGACGTTCAATTAGAGTCACCTTTCGATATACAATCACCTTTTTAGCTTTTTTTTTTTTTTGTCACTTGACAGTTCACCTCGACTTCATAGACATATACAACCTTGGAAGGGGAACATGATCAACAGAAAAGAGAGTTCTGTTGTGTAGGTAACATTTCAGACTCGGCCTCCCGGGCTCACATCCGCTAGCTGACCTATTCAGTTCAGTTCGTCGACCTTGGTCCGAACTTTCACCGATGTCAGCTTGAGGGAGCTGTGGAGGCATTGGGCCAATCAACCTCCTCCAATTTACAAGGTGGGTCTCATCATACGACCCAGCGACTGGACGGGGCCGCCGCCTCTTGTGTCTGTCTCTACTTCTGGTATCTACGAAAAAAGACTCTCTCCCATTTGACTGAACATCATCCAAACACCACAGCCGTCCTCATCGCCAACGCCCAGGCCGATTCCATACCACCACCCACCTCCCCGTGGTTGTTGCAATTGGACCCATCTCCACTCCTTTCCGACAGCAATTAATTCCTCTCCCGACCTCACAATGATGCGCACATCTGCCTCCTCCCTCCTGCGCGCTGGCGTTCGGGCCAGCAGCGTGCGCACCGTCGTACCCCGAGCTGCCGCCTCCACCCACGCCATCTCCAACCCTACTCTAGCCAACATTGAGAAGAGGTGGGAGGGCATGCCCCCGACTGAGCAGGCCGAGGTTTGGATGGCCCTGCGCGACCGTATGAAGGAAAACTGGGCCGAGTTGACTCTGCAGGAGAAGAAGGCTGGTACGTGACGACATCTACGACTTTTTGTATGCTAGTATCAACACACCATGGCACATATTTTTTGTCTTCCCCGAGACGTTGAACACCTCAATCGAGTTGAGAGGCTTCGTGCAAGCTATCATACGTCAATTGGGTTTCCTGGGGGTAGCTAGTGCCAGTAGTCGTATCCTCCAATGCCTTTGGTCCGAGTGGGCCCGCAGTCCAACTGAATCACACCTACCTAGGTACGAATATCATTCATAGAATCCCAACTGACTCTTCTCACACAACAGCCTACTGGATCGCCTTCGGTGCTCACGGTCCCCGTGCTCAGCCCCCTGCCGACGAGAACCGCAAGGTTGCTCTATACACTGCTATCGGTGTCTTGGTTAGCTTAGGCATCTTCACCGCAATGCGCGCCTTCGCCGGCCCAGCTCCTTCGACTATCAACAGGGAATACGAGGAGGAGACTAACGAATTCCTTAAGGTAAGATCTTCTATCTCTATCATGAACTTTCTCGTCGTTGCTTCCAGCTCTTTCAATGAACGATGCCAACATGCTAACGTTCCCCTCTTCGCAAACAGAGCCAACGCGCCGAACCCCTCACCGGTATTTCGTCCGAGGGTTACTCAGGCAAGGGCCAAATCCAGTCACCTCCCAAGCACTAAATTCAGGACTAGCCACGCTGTCGTAATCATGCCGAACATACCCCACGCTATTATGAACCTACTTCATCCGTTCTCTTTTGTTCATTAGATTTTTTAAAAAGTAAACAAAAAGACGTCCCTCAAAAACCAAATATCCCTCACGCTAAATCAAAAAACATGTGCCCCGTGTTTCTTATACAACAAATTCAAATCTCTTGAGCTTAGATTGGGCGCGGGGCTATATGCCTATGGATAACTATATCCTCCCCATTCCTCTCTAATCATCGCCTGTTCGACATTCTCCGAGTTCGGTAGGCTACGAAGGGAACGAGGATGAGTAGGGGACAGAAAACGGGGTTAGCGAAGTGGCTGGTTGACTGACTGACTAGTTTGGTTCATGCAAAAAAAAAACCCCCCCAATGAATAAACATGAGCAATAGAGCCAAGGTCGGGATAAACCCGGGCTAGGTGCTGACGAGTTTTGTAAATATCTACGAAGAGGTTATTTCATACAGTTCATTCAGCATCATTCTCCATATTCTGCTTATGATCGATGACGATGACGAATTGTGGATAAGTAAGCCATGATATCAAGTTGCTTGGTACTGTATATGTTTCTAGTCCACTCATTTGAAATAGCATATATTCCCATTTCACGTCATCTAGGCGTCCAGTAAGTACAATATTCATATTTCGATGTATACATATAGCTCAAACACCCGAACTTTGACTTCCAAGATCGCTATCACATCAATCGATATGGGTATGTACACATAACATGCTCCAACTCATACACAGCAGATTCCCTTCCCCACTGATATCAATAATGCCAAGCATATAGAATAATTCTCCAGAACGCCATTATGTAAATGCATACCCCATGCAATGCCCCAGAGCATTGGCGCCCATAAACGCCGATTTGAAAGAGAAACCCCATGTCCCAAAAAGCACATAGATAATGGATGTCATGCAACCTTGCCACGGCGAGAAAAATGGGAATAAATATATGATGAGAAGATCCTTAAGCCCCGCTCTGCCCTACCTCGCGGAAATGCTCAATGCTCACAATCTCGTGTTCCCGGTCCCGAGACTGAGGCGTCACGGGCCAGCCGTCCTCCTCCTGGATACGTCTCTGGACCTCGAAGCGGCCTTCCTTGCCCCAATATCCGACCTTTTCCTCGCCGCGGACGGCCTTCTCCGTGACGAGGACATAGGGCATGGGGGCGTCGAACATGGGCTCGGCGAGGACGCGCTCCATCTCCATCTTCAGACCGCGGGCGCCCGTCCGAGCCTTCTCGGCGCGCTCGGCGATGGCGTTCAGCGCCTTCTGCGTGAAGAAGAGCTTCGAAGGGTACGTCTCGAATAGCGCCGTGTACTGCGCAACTAGGGAGTTGCGAGGCTCCGTGAGGATTCGGACGAGGTCGGATCGTGAGAGGGGCGATAGCGCTACGATGTTGTGCACACGTCCGATCAGCTCTGGAATGAAGCCGAAGGCTTGCAGGTCCTCCGGAGTAGTCAGATCTAGAGCCGTGAACCCGGTAGTGTCCTTCAAATTAGATGGACGATGAGGAACATGGCTAAACAGCTTAGCCGGGAGATCAGCTTGGTTGCTATCACTCGATGACCGGTTGCGTAGTTCGGATCCGAATCCCATGGTTGGTTTTGATACCCTGTTCAGAATGACCTTGTCAAGACCGACAAAAGCGCCACACATTACAAAGAGGATGTTACTGGTGTCGACTGTGTATTGGTCGACTTTCCCTGATGATGGCGGGGCTGCTTGTGGTCCGGAGGTGGAAGAAGACGACCCAGGACCGGTATAGTTTGTTGTGATAGGGCTTGCTGACCTGGAAGACGACCGGTTGTCCTTAACGTTGATGGTTACTTTGGTCCCTTCAATCATTTTCAGCAGTGCTTGTTGCACACCTTCGCCTCCAACATCTCTCCCATTCATAGTCTCCCGCTTGGCGATTTTGTCAAACTCGTCAAGGACCACTATGCCGTGTTCAGCAGCCTCCACATCGTAATTCGACTCTATTAACAATCGCTCGATGCAAGTTTCAACATCTTGTCCAATATAACCAGCCTGTGTCAATGAGTTGCAATCACAAATCGTAAATGGAACATTGATCTTTTTGCTCAGCGTCCTACCAGTAGTTAGCGGCGTGTTACCCTTGAAGTCATTAGAGGCGTAAAGGCGAAACGTACTCAAGTATATACGTTTTGCCTACACCTGTAGGTCCTATCAACAGAATATTACTCTTGTCGATCTTGACTGGGGCTTGGCGGCTCATATCTTCGGGAATGTAGAACTCGGGAATGTCTGGTTCGGGGCGTGCCCACGTCTGTCGCATAGTCTGTAGCGAATCATGGTGGCTTGGATAATTGTCTTAGGCATGGTTGTTAGTATTGAACGTGTGCACGGCAAACCTGGAACTAGACCAACCTTCGACAGAGTAAAGTTCTCGTTCTCGAATATTTCGGTCGCGGGCAACCGCCTGGCGCATGAGTTTCTCATCCCTCTTACGGTCCTGCTCTTCCTGATATTGCCTCCGCCGTAAGTTTTGATAATGGTTGAAAATAACCGATGAGATAGTCTTTTTCGCCCTGTCTTGGCCCACTACGTATTCGTCGACTCGTTTCTTGAGATCCCGTGGGTAGAACTGAGGCACTCCGATAGTCGTCTTATTAAACATAGGCCCGGAGCCACCTTCTTCGTTCGGATCATAGCTCGACGTGAAGCCTGAGTTGAATGATGCGGTTCGAATGGGGGCACTTCGTAGGACGGTGGTGGTTGACAACAGCCTGCAACGAGTTTTTGGGTCGGCGACTGCAAGGGGAGAAGCCCGATGCCGTGCAAGGCTTGAGAGCATCACGGCGGCTAGAAAAAAACTGACTATAAAGATTGATGCTGTGGCAATGGGCTTTCACGGTCAACAGCCTCGCGCGATTGGTAACGAAGATAAGCGCTTCGAAGTATAGAGTCGAGCAGTGGCGGAAAGGTTAAGGAGAGTAATTGATTATGGAAGACGGATTAGGAGCATGATTTCTACATCTGAAAGCAAGCAATCAATCTACAGACAAGGCTATCATCGTCGGAGCTTTGCGAGTGGTTTTTCGGTCGCGAAGGTCAACTCGAGGAGGCAGGACAGGCAACCTAGGCTATTGTTACTGAGCTGGTAGCGAGCATCCGAGCAAGCTCCTGGATCGGCCTCCATGGCTGGCTGCATGTAGAAACGGAAGGCGATAAGCAAGCTACAATGGCTGCGGGGGCTTAGAACGCGGGGGGGGCCTTAGCCGCAAGAAGCCGCCAGGAATAGGAAGTACAGAGAGTGTACCACCACCAACTAAATTTCCCGGGCTTTGCATACAGTCTTCTAAGTACCTGATAGGTACCGTACCAGCCAAGACAGGTTAGTATGAGGCAGCTTGGGGGTTCCATAAAGAGACAAGTCCCGTTGAGGTACTGTTTGGATCCAGGAGTGACCAAAGCTCCAGGTCTGCTCACTTGCATAGCCATGTGATAATGTGACAGAAATATATCTTATCATTCTACAATTCAGTCAAAATGTAAATCATCACCTACATATCCATCGTCATCATGGAGTATTCATGAAGCAAGACATGCCGTTTCATAATCTTGCGAATTAGAAGAGCTGGTTTACTTACGTAGTACCTAATCAAACAGATACCTAGATTATACAGGGGTACATGTATTGCAGACATAGTGGTGGAACTACCTACTACCTACCTACCTAGACGATAATGAGCTTGTCTCTCCACGACGTCATCCAGCATTCTCGTCCAACCGAGAGCTACAGACCTCCCCTCATCTTAAAACAGCGACAGGAAATCTACAACGCTATGATTCAGGAACATTCAGCTAGATTGATCTATAAAGACTGAGCAATAATAGAGAGAGTCATCTATCCCCTCACTTTCCATCGTAATTCTTCCGTCCTGAGCCAAAACGGCCCATATCTGAGAAAGCCCCGCTATAAACTAAATAGATCGAGTTCCAAGCTTGCTCTTGCTCTTGCTAGCTACCTATCTACCTACCCTAGCTCGGAGACTCCATTTCTCTCTATTGGGATAACAGTGTCTCGGTCAAAACAGCTCGGCTCAGTTATTTGGGCCTTGCTTTGCCTTGCATTGTCGTACTATTTTCCCGCCAAATATACCAGAACCACGCGTAGCAATTGGGAATCCAGTCATCAACATGGCCGACATAGCAGAGCAATCCTCCAACACCTTGCTCTCAGGCCCTGGTGCAGGGCTGCCAAATGACGGGACTGGTACGTTTCTACGCGTCAGGCTCACACGTTATTCGAGGAAACCGAACTGACGGCGCTGCTGTAGGTGTCACAAAGCTTGACCCTTACCTATCACCCTTCCAAGATGCACTGAAGAGGAGATATGCAAAAGCTCAAGAATGGATTAAGAAACTCGCCGAGCTGGAAGGGGGTGTTGAGAAGTTCTCAAGGGTCAGTCCCGCGTTAGATCTTACTCCAAGAGTATTCATTAACCAAGGCCTCGTGACTAGGGTGCTGAGACATTCGGCTTCAATGTGGACAAGGACAACAACATTATCTATCGTGAATGGGCGCCGAATGTCATAGAGGCCTCTCTCGTTGGAGATTTCAGTTAGCATCTGCCCATACTCTTTCTAGATGTAGGACTAGGCTGACTGGGAGGACAGATGACTGGAATATCAAAGCCCATCCCATGAAGAAGAGCGAGTTTGGTGTCTGGGAGATAACATTACCCGCGATAGATGGGCAACCTGCCATTCCTCATAACTCAAAGATCAAGGTAATCATTGTACCAGCGCTCCGAATTATCACCTAGTTCAGTGCTGATCGAAAGTGCCTAGATCTCTATGGAGACCAAAGCAGGTGTTCGGATCGATCGACTACCTGCCTGGATCAAATACGTCACCCAGGATTTGAAAGTATCACCCGCCTATGATGCCCGGTTTTGGAATCCTCCCGAGAACGAGAGGTATACTTTTAAGCACCCAAGACCGAAGAAGCCCCTGAGTGCTCGCGTGTACGAAGCTCATGTCGGTATTTCGTCCCCTGAGTTGCGAGTCACGACATTCAAGGAGTTCACCAAGGATATGCTACCACGGATAAAAAGCTTGGGCTACAATGTAATTCAGCTTATGGCTATCATGGAGCACGCATACTACGCCAGTTTCGGATATCAAGTGAACAACTTCTTCGCCGCCAGCAGCCGTTATGGCACACCCGAAGATCTCAAGGAACTAATTGACACCGCACATAGCATGGGGCTTGTTGTTCTGCTGGACGTTGTACACAGCCACGCGTCTAAAAACGTGCTCGACGGCCTCAATGAATTTGACGGTACAGATAACCTGTACTTCCACGAGGGCGGTAGAGGTCGACACGATCAGTGGGACAGCAGATTGTTCAACTATGGGAGCTATGAAGTCATGAGATTCCTCCTCAGTAACCTAAGGTTCTGGATGGATGAATATCATTTCGATGGCTTCCGTTTCGATGGTGTAACGAGTATGCTCTACCATCATCATGGAATTGGGGCGTAAGTAAACCATTGTGTGCCTGGAAAGCAGAAGACTAATATCTATAGGGGATTTTCCGGGGGTTACCACGAGTACTTCGGTCCTGAAGTTGATGAAGAAGCGGTAGTGTACTTGATGGTCGCAAACGAAATGCTACATGACCTGTACCCTGAATGTATTACGATAGCAGAGGACGTTTCTGGCATGCCTGCTCTCTGCCTACCCCTATCCCTCGGTGGTGTTGGCTTCGACTACAGATTAGCCATGGCTATTCCCGACATGTGGATTAAGATTTTGAAAGAAAAAAAGGACGAAGAGTGGGACATGGCAAGCATCTGCTGGATCCTTACTAACAGGCGGCATGGAGAGAAGACAATTGCCTACTGCGAAAGTCACGATCAAGCGTGAGTTTCCACGCAACACCTGAAAGTAAAGTTCGCAGCTGACCATTATCAGACTCGTGGGAGATAAGTCATTGATGATGCATCTCTGCGATGCAGAAATGTATACTCATATGTCGGTCCTCTCGGAACTGACACCCGTCATCGCACGTGGCATGGCATTGCACAAGATGATTCGTCTGCTCACGCACGGTCTGGGCGGCGAGGGCTATCTTAACTTCGAGGGTAACGAATTCGGCCATCCGGAGTGGCTAGACTTCCCGCGCGAGGGGAACAATAACTCCTTCTGGTACGCACGACGTCAGCTGAATCTCACAGGGGACAACCTCCTGCGATATAAGGACCTCAGCGAGTTCGACCGGCAAATGAACTTAACAGAGGACCAATATGGTTGGCTACACGCTCCGCAGGCATACATAAGCCTCAAGAACGAGAGCGACAAGGTCATCGTGTTTGAGCGTGCCGGCTGCGTCTTCATCTTCAACTTCCACCCATTTCAGAGCTTCTCGGATTACCGTATCGGGATTGAGACGCCCGGCACATACAAGATCGTGCTCAATACTGATGCCAAGGAAGCGGGTGGGTTCGGGCACGTCGAGCCCTCTACGAGGTTCTTCACTACGCCTATGGAGTGGAATGGCAGGAAGAACTGGACGCATATATACATTCCTTCACGGACTGCTTTGGTGAGTTTTGTTGAGATTGCAGTTATTGCAGTAGGGTGTGTTCATGAAGCTAACTATCGAATAGGTCTTGGCTCTCGAGTCTCCTGTTTCGCAGAATGTGTAGTTTCTTGGAAGGATAATATCACAAAATACGAATATGGCGGACTGTTGCGCGAAAATTATTAGTCGTTGTTTCTTTTATTTAACTGGACTCTCTCGATTCCGTTAAGCATATGCTAAGCGAGCTAGAATAACACAAAGTAGTCATGCTATCAATCTTTGAAGATCATCCGTGGAATAAATGTCCTTACCAAGACCACACCAATGAACTCTTCGTGACATATGTGACCAAATATCTTCATTGATACTCGATCTGAGCAGGCCAATATCACGCCACAAGCAAGTTTACCTCACTCAGCTATGGCTCTACCCCTTACTCAACCAACCACTCCTCAACCTCGACCCCCATACTCCTCCCTACACTCCGAATGATCTCCCACCCAACATTAACCCTCCATTTGCCACCACGATCTAAATCAGCACCGCCCCCAGCTCCCGCCGCCGCGCCCGCGGCACCCCCTCCCACACGCACAAGTAGTCTCAAACTAGCCAGCGTCGCAATCGCCATGCCCACATCGCCATCCACACCTCCTTTCCCATCCTCAGCCCCGGGAATCCACTCCTGTCTCGTGGCAACGTAGATAGCGACCATGCGCTCGAGCACGAAGACGCCGGGACCAAGTAACTTGCGCGCGATACGGCGATGTTTCGCCCTACGTCCACGTCCGGTCCCATTCGGCGTGGACGATCCCGCTACGCCGCCGCGCCGCCTCTTCTTCCCGCCCGCATGCCACGTGCTGAAGAGTGCGTTGTCGTGGCGCGGCGCATTGTGCGAGGCGAGGTACGCCGCGATAAGGAGATGGCGCGCCGTAGGCGGCAAGAGCGTCGAGAGATCCGTGCCGCTGCCGCTGCTGCTTTTCTTCTTCTCCGCTAAAGGAGCGTCTCTGCGCGCACGCTGGATCCCTGGCTCGAGAATACTTTCGTCCTGGAAGTATGCGCGCGCGGCGATGAGGAGTTTGCTGAATTCCCGCGCTTTGTGCGTGCCTGATGCCACGGGCGCCGTGAAGCGCGGCCAGAGCGTGGCGCAGCATTGTCGGAGGCGCGGGAGGGTGCGCGCTGCGGGACGGGCCAGGGAGTCGTGGACGGCGGCTGTGAAGCGCGTCCATAGCTCTGTTGTTTCTTGCTGGGTCGTGTTTGGGAGGGAGGCGGGCGGCGTGCGGGAGAGGATCGCGATGTATTGCGCTTTCGTGTACGGTGGGAAGTGGATGTGTGGTGGCGAGCATATTCGCATGAGAGATGGTGATGGTGTTGTTATTATGAATATCGTGGTTAGGTTTGGGATCTGTTGTAATGGGTTCCTTGGTCAGTACGTCGGCTCTGATTTTAGGGGGGCGTGGAAATGTTGCGAAGATTGAATTTATCAAACGTACGATTTCAGATAGCCTTGCTAGAGCAGGGAGTAATGTAGGCGGCGCATCACGCTGGCGGTCAATACCATCGAATACGAGCACAAATCTGGAGCGAGGATCTTGTTCGGTGTATTTCAGCGTCTTGGTCAGCTCGGCCGTCAAGGCGGCGAGCGTCTCGCAGCGTGCAGGGGCGGACTCATTCCGTAGCGCGTCCCCTACGAGACCGACGGTCCTTTCGAAGAAGTGGCGAGCTGTGACACATTCTGCAGATTTGACAATGGCATAGTTCAAATCGGAGGACGAGGCGTCGCGGAGCGTCTGAAGTAGGTCGCTAACGATACTGCTCTTGCCTGTGGCCTCGGTGCCGTGGACGACCAAGTTGCGACACGGCGCTATTCGAGGGTGGATGAGGGTTGCTAAGGCATTGATCTGAGCCTCACGACAAGGGAAGCTCGTGATTAGCGACGCGAGGAGATCATCAGGCAGTTCGAATATAGAGGTCATGACGAGTTTGTTGGTGATCTGGTACTGGTGAAATGAATTGTTCTTTGGTTGCTTTGGCAGAAATACCGGGTCCTTGGGTGAGAAATAAGACCCATAAGATTGATTCTATACAGGTTCTCAATAAGACTACCGCTTTCCCTATGGCAACATCCAAGGTGAACGGCAAACCGTCTTAAAGAAGCTCAGGCAGAGCTCGGAAATCATCTACTTTTAATGTCCGACTCCGCGATGAAGACGCGCCGAGACCATTGCCAAGCTTCCGCATTTGTTGACCCAGCTCGGAGCTGTACCGGCACTCTAGATATCCCTGTCGTTTCCGTTTGACACCATTTCATTGGTCAATGTCTCTCTAACTACGCTTGTCTCATTTGTCTCCCTTACACAGCCTTTGGAGGCAACGTCATGCGCCTAGACTCCCGGCACCGAAGAATAGGCGTCACTGAAATACCTACATATAGGACTTTGACCCCAGTAGGCGTCGACGCCCTTACTCCTATCAACTCTTTCAACGAATATATATTAAAGCTGAATTATCTTGTTACATACGTCCGGCTAGCTGAGGCGCTCATGGAGCTGCCGTAAGTTTCGCACAGCTATTATTACCTTACCATATGCTCTAGACAGTATTGAAGACTCACCAACGTTACCTAAGCATACACCTACTCACTCATCTCTGTTAATCTTAGTCAGCTAACTGGTTGTGCCGCAATTCCTTCAGACATGGATGAAGGAGGGTTCAACTACGACGTTGAGCAAGATACGCCGATGAATAGAGATTTTACCAGTTCCTTAGCAAGCGGTACAAACTCTATGCCACTCGAGTCGTCAGATGCTGCTGCATCTGATCATGTCACAGAGGACCCAGAGCTTCAGGCTCAGGCTCAGGCTCAGGCTCAGAGGCGGTATCTTTCCAAACGACCTCATAGAAAATCACGCGCTGGGTGTAAACAGTGCAAGAAGCGTAAGGTCAAGGTATGCCATTATCTTCCACATAGTTCTCCGAACTGGATTACTAACAACGCGCTTCCGGAAGTGCGACGAAGCCAAGCCATCGTGTAAGGCATGTACGCTTCGAAAGGAGCCATGTGTATATCCAAATGTGCCGCCACCAGCATCCTCATCCACGGCAACTCGCCTGTCCACGGGTGCCACTGACTCACAAGAAGCTCGGGATCAGTCCGTCGATAACACCGACGAGGGCGAGGAGATTGAGGATATAGACGTCTCCACTCTCAGTCGTATTATGATTCCCGTCATCTCAGAACCTGTTTTCATCCCTGACCAAGCCGTTGACCATATCGACATGAAGATGCTATGGTTTTATACCGCTCACTCGTACCACAATTTCTCCATCAACGCCGGACGCTTACCTCTGGTTGATTATGCCCTCAAGGTTAAAGTTGTTGAACATGCTTTTCGCTCGCCCTTTCTCATGGAGACGGTTAAGGCGTTATCAGCGTTAGATCTCCGCAACTTGAATCAGCCCGTACCAACTCAGAAGCTTGTATCCTACCAGGCTCGAGCCTTCGAAGGCTACCGCAGCGCTATCGAAACAGCCGATCCCAAAGATTATCCCGCTCTGCTCGCCTGCTCACTCTTCATGGTTGCGATGAGCAGCCAAGCATTTCGCGACCCCAATGGAAGGCGTCTTTTCATTGTTGAATGGATAGCAATATGGCGTGGCATCGGTCTAATTATTGACATGATTTCGCCGAAAGCAGTTGAAGAATCCGGGTTGTCTGCTTTATTCTATCGTCCTCCTATAGATATGGAGAAGACAGTTCAATACATTCCAAACAACCTCTTATTCATGGTCACATCGATCCGAGATGGAGATGCAGACTACGCCAACCAAAAGGATTACTACGAATTTCTTCGATGTCTTGGCTCACTTTATCAGGAGCTTATAGAGCATGGCTTTGGTCCCGTTCTAGACCTTCGCATCATCACATTCTTCAGTTTTTGTCCCCGCGTACTAATCCCGCTCGCACAGCAACATCGGCCGCGGATGTTGGTTATTATAGCACACTGGATCTGCTTTGTCAGAATCCTGCGTAATGTCTCTTGGTGGATGACCGGACTAGAACGTCAGGCCGAACAGATATTCGAGGAGGTTGACGATGATTGGGAACATCTTTTACGCGTCCCCAAGATGGTCATGGTGACCGACGACCGAGTTCAAAGAGCACGTTTGATCATTGATAACCACAATTGGACACCAAGCGAGCTTGATCTGTACCATAAGAATAGAGACCCAAGGACACGGAATGAGCTCAAGTTGATTACAAACGAGGGGGCTGAGCTCGAGATCGTCGATGGTCAATGGCGATTCAAAACGAGCCAGATCAGATGGCACCCACCACATATGCCTGACTCAAATGCCGATCCAGATCACTCAGACCAGACTCTATTACTCGGAAGCACCTTATTGTATAACCCCGTAACACGAAATCCAGTGTCCGCACAACTTCCAGTATCTACACCCTCTCCATCAATCTCGTCGGAATTATCCACGCCGAGCTTATCGCCGTCCATATCGGCATCAAAATCACCATCTCCTTAACACCGTGGCCAAAAGGACTCGACAACAATGACAGGAAAGGGTTCCTCGAACTGACTAATCGATGTCGATACGTCGCAAGGAAGACGCGAGCTCCTCATAAACATCCTTAGTAAACCAGAAAACTTCGGTGATCACCATGCAACGTAAGTCACACTCAATATACCTTCATCGAGACAACTCGACTAACGAAGTTCACTATTAGCTTACCTCCCTATAGATCAAAATAGATCGTGTTACAAGGTGAATAAACCAAATACGACAGCTCTGTATCGCCCTATGCCAAATCCATACCCCTTCAGGACACAAGGTCTCATACTCGCCTACAACCCGAGCCAAATCTCACTAGCCGTCAAATTCGCCGACACGGTACTCTATGCTTTGGGCATAGATTCCTTGCACCCAACCTCCATGGTTACTCGTCTTTTTCCTTGCTTGGAAAGCTCTAAACCGTGCTACTGGCCGTCTGGGTAAGACCGAAGACGAATGTTCACCGCATGATCTCCTCTTCGGCGCAAGCGTAGCGTCGGCGCTATAATGCTAGGCCTATATCTATGGTCGTGACACAGAGCACCTGGATACATGTCTAAGATAATCTACTCCCACTAGTCCGCGGGCGCCCTGCTCTATCAGCCGCTACATATGTTGTTCCATTAATCGACGCCGCCCGAGCTGCTAACGAAGTAATCTGCCGCGATACACGAGTAGGGGGATACACTGTTAACGGGCTCCGGGTGAGCCGCGCGTAGCATACACACTGCTTTAGTCCCACGTGACACATCGCGATAATGTAAAGGATCATGTTCGCAATGGCCTAGGAGTCGCCACCGCCTAGATGCGAGAGGGACCGCTTCGAAGATCACACCCCAGCACCAATCTTGATCAATCGGAAAGTATCAGTGAAATCAGGCTTTTCTGGACATACAACTGCGACGACGACTGGCACGATTAGAATACAAGACGAGAAGCGATTAGCGATGAAATTCATCAGGCTTTTAAGCCCATATATCATTCTCAAGACAGATACTGGTTTATCTCACCTCGGAAAGCCCTTATTTAAGGAGAAGGATGAGAACTGTCCATAGAACAATTATATCTCCACATCTGCGCCCTAAAACATACCTACCTACCTACCTAGCTATTTACATAATCTAGGACTATCACAGTGAGATGGACCCACGAGCTTTCCAAGTCCCGATGTATATATATACCTACCTACACATAGGTATGAATATAGAGAACAAGACCTTTCCCGTCCGATGGGATCGAAATGCCTTTTTCGACCTATTTACTACTTGCTATGTAGCACATCCTTCCCCGGTATATTAGAAATACAAATCTATCATATATATATACGTTTTCATGCACATATACAGCTGAGCTCAATTGACTTGGGTATGTAGCTACTAAGTCAATACCTAGCTACCATATCAAGCACAGCCGCCCGGGACATACACGTCCTACCAGTGACGATCATCAATTCAGGATACGTTGTGCCTCGAAGGATACAATGATAACGTCACGGGGAAAATCATATCATATCACATACGTTTTGAATTCATAACATATCTAGTACAGACACAAAGTCACAGATAATTTTCATTTCCGTACCAATCATGTTAAAATGGTATTCATTGATCATCGCATCGGCTATGCACGCTTATGCTACCCGAGCATCTGATAGACAGATGCAACTCGTTCTCTCATCAGACGCCTCAGCAATAAGTCGTGCGTCCTTTGTCGCTAATGTTACATATCATCATAGAAGCCTGTAGATATTTCCCCATCGGATTGGGACTTCGAACCCCCAGCGAGCATCTCTGATCTCCGAACATCTTCAGCAACTTCTTAACTACTAAAACATCGAATGATATGCATACGATGAGCACTAATGTTGCTGATGGCGCTAGAAAGTTTTTATTAAATTTTAGTGTTTCGGAGCTTTGTTCCAGGCGGATGTTCCTCGGGGCGGAATTTGCAAAACGGATGCGTGCAAATACCATTAACAACGCTCGGGCACTATATGATAAGTTAGATAGGCGCTACAAGAAGGATAATATGAATAATTCGGCGTGATACTTACGTGATGGCCGTAGATACAGTTATCGACGTCGCAATCTTGTCCATTAGTGCAGGGGTTGAGGCGGGCAAGGAAGGCAATGGCATTTTTCTCATCTTTATTAGGGCTATAATCATGCACGAAGCAGCAGTCGTCGCCCTTCGCACAAGGTCCACGAAGGAAGTGATTATTGCATAGTTTGTTGTTGTCTTTTCGTTTCTTGATAGTCTCCAAAGTTACTGAATTCAAAGGAATCGGAGCATCTAGCCCTCTCGGGCCTGGATTCCAGGAAGGTTTCGGGGGCTGCTTGACAACACGTAGGGACGCGTTGGTAGTCTTGGGAGCCAGCGGTATTGGGAGAGTGATCTGCGGCGGTGGGCTCGCCTTTTGAGTAACCGTGGCATAAGAGATATTTGGAAGTCCTGAAGTCGAGGTTGATATTGATGAACCCGATTGAACCGAGTGTACAGAATGGCTGGAAACAGTGCGTCTATCCGTTAATTTATCAGATCGAAATATGTCCTGAAACCTAATAATATCGGTCCCAATCGAAACAACGGCGCGCACTGTAGGGCATCCCTCGAGTACTTTGATGCGCTCTTGTGTAATGATGTCACCTCTGATAATCTCATCCAGGATAGGCCCATACGTAGGGTCATGAGATATACCCATGATGATTTGTTTGCAACTAGGGCTTTGTATATGAAATAGAGCGATTTCTGAGCGCAAAGTCAACGAATTGTACACAATTGGAACCTTTGGTTGCTAATGGGAGCCATAGAGACATGTGGATCAAGACTATTAGGATGTGTTCATCACGGTATTAAGGCCGTAGTATGCGAGCTAGGACGAGAACTCTCGCATACGAGTGTCTAAATAGGCCATAGAAGACAGAGACATGAATACGATCTTTACTCACCTTTCAGTTTAGAGATAGCTATTTCTTTATGAGTGCCTACGTCGACAAAATCGAAGAAACTGGCTTGGTTGAAACCTGCCACAAAATCATAAAAGTCGTCCTCGGCGGTCAATGAGCCGTCACGCTTCAATGCCTTTTTGAGACCAGCCAGGTTTGCGTTAACTCTAACAAATATCTGGGCTTCGTTTGCGTGGATAAGGGGATCAGAAATGACGGCCTTGTGGAGTTCGAGGGCTGCTCTTCTACCGCCTTCGATACCTTGTTTAATGAAGTGCTGGCGAAACTTGTTGGAATGTTAGAGGGGTTCGAGTTCGGCGTTCGATGGTAGGGTGGGCAGGGACGTTGGCTCACAATCAAACCGTCGCCATCAATCAGGACCAACACGTAGGGATTTCGGTTCTGTTCAGAGTCTCAGTCGCCATGTCCCAACTCGCTACTCGACCCAGCAGTTGCTGATACCTTCAACTGACTGTTATCCAGTGAGACAAATCCCATGCGTTCCTCGACATCTTGCAGGCGATGTTGCAGCTGGCGCCTCGACTTGGTGGCATCGTCGAGATCCATAGTCACCTCTCTTAGCTGTTGGACCAAGCGGGCATTCTCGACGCGCGATGAGGATTCAACTTCTTCGGCATATATCATGAGATCCTACACGCAGCGGGAGACAATGGTCAGCCATGAAAACCAACGATCAAATCATACCAGACGGGAGCATGAGCACAGAGATTGCAGGTGGAATGACGCTGGGGCAAACACCTGGCCCGGGCCTGGACTCACCTTAATGAGTTCATGAGTTAGATCACGACGTCCTTCGTAATCTCTGTACCTCTGGACAAAGTCCATGATACTGGTAGCCCTCGAGTCCCCCATTGCCATGGCGCGATGTGGCAAAATAGAAGCTGGTATGGCGAGATAGCTAGAAGGGAGAAGTTAGGACGGACCAGCTCGTTGTGTGCAGCAGTGTTGGAAATGTTGCAATGTTGCAGCATTGAAGACGTCCAGGTCTAGGTCTGTGTCTAATTGCTGGGTACATACTTAAGTATGTAGGCAGGTAGTTGGGAGCTGGAAAATAAAATGGAGACCTTGCACTCCCCTGCAGGAATGCTGGAGCAGTACTTGCCTCTACTGTACCTCCCTAAAGCCTTAGCTCGCTGGCTGAAGCTGTGGGCGCTGACTGAAGACGACTGAAGACAGAGCGGGGGGAGTAATTGCCCACTATTGTACAGTCCCCCGGGCAGAGCCAGGTAGCCCCAGGTACTTATTTCTATGGTACAACGGCCAACCCGCCCCAAGCTAGTTCTGGTTTAGCAGGCTAGCTTCCCTGGGTTAGAAGCCTGGGTCTGCTGGGTCACCCCGGTCAGCCTATGTAGATGCCACTGGTTATACCTACACAGTAAAGAGCAGTGGGTCGGCTCACCACCACCAGCGCTGTTCCAAATCTGGAATTAAATTGATTGACTGTTTGCTGTTCAAGCAGCTGGCATTCCAACATGACGATACCTATTCACATCATTGAATTACAGAGGCAGATAATTGAGGTAGCAGCACAGAGGCTAATACCTTGGGCGAGGACGGTGCGAAGAGGTACCTACATGTAGGTACCTAGGTAGGTTCCCAAAGCAACCGCCAACGGGCAATTGCACTTTCTAGGTTAATTACTTAAGTACATACCTACCTCCTACTTATAAGTACACGTACCTACTCGGCAGGCAAAGCTATCATACCTACGGTATGTGCCGTTGACACTTGCCTCCTCCACTTAGGTAGGTTCAGAACCCTTTCTTACAGGTAACATTTCACATTTGAAGCGTCGCTCATTTCAGATGTCTTGCATAGCCCTATATATAGACGCGACGGAAGACGAGGTGCTACTTACACCGGGTTTACCTATTGGCCTCGGAAGAACAGCGACGTAAGCCCGAACCCGACGTACTTCGTACAAATTAGAACTAATATCAGTAGGTACTGAGCAGCCGGAGCTTTCCATACCTAGACCTTTCCTGCCTGGCAGTAACACTACCTACCTAGGTAGGGCCAGAAGTATACGCCACTATCGTGACTGATAGTGACTGATGTATAGTGGTAAGTATCACATGAGGCGGCTGAGTCGAATACAATAGAATGTGGTAGAGCCGTACATGAATCATTGAGACGTAGAGTATGGTGTTCTAGATCGAAAGGTGAAGTTGATTCACAGTTAGTGGATCAAATATCGTGGGATATTATTTAATTATTTACCTATCTAAGTATGGACCCCCACCAGTTAGGTTACACCTATTGTTCGGATTCGCATAGCACCCATTTTGGTAACAATGATCTGGGATCATGAATATCTAGGTAGGTATATTCGCTTCACCGCTTTTGGTCTCATTAAGTACCAACACACAGCCTCCAGTCATTTATCCGAAAACTCCAACGCAGAAAAGCCTTTCGCGTTCGAAGATTTAGGCACTGAAAAGATACCTACGTTAGACAAGTTGCTTATATGGAGTCATCCGAGATGCAACACAACCTATGTATGCACTGACGCTACCCAGGCCGAATTGTGACGAGAATAGCTCACCCCAATCAGACGTCCCCCAATAAACTAAATGGGCAAATGCAAGTTATTTTAGTCATGCTGTCCCTCCATTATCCTCCTGCGATGCTCAATTCTCATGCACTCATGCATTCGCCCCCTTGGTACACCCAGCGTGTCCCCGATATGCCTTGCCATGCCGTTGACTGTTTGACAAACGTGAGCTTTGCTCATGCAGTTTGGGGATGCAGCTGTAACACAGCGAGGAAATGGGTACCCCGTTCACGGGAGCTTTGTGAGGCTGAGAAGCTATCCCAAGCGACGGAGTGTGGTCAATAAGTTTTGACCGTCTTTACTCTATTGATCATCAAGCTGAAAAGACGAAGTGTGAGACATTTCTTTTGGTGAGACATTGGAGTATCGGGTGGTAATGATTCGACATACTGATTGAGAAGACTCAGACACTCTGCTTCAACTTAGCTATAGTTATGGGAAGCATTAGTAGAATACATCCAGTATACCTAGATCACACGTCATACGGGACCCTATACGTCCTCCCGCAGACTAGACAAGCGTAAAAGAGGAGCGCAGTGATTTATGTTTTTATTGGCGGATACGTGCAGAAGAGGCCGCATGTGTGTTTTCTTGAAATATGCACGTTCTGCTGCATGCTGGCAAGCAAACCTAAGACGTGGGAAAATATATATTACAGCTCGAAGGCTGACCGGTAAGAGAAAGCTGAGAGCAACATAATTCGTAATATCAACTCCTCACACAGGTCTCAATTTGATTACGAGGGAGGCAGGCAGGCAGAGTGTCAGACAGATACCCATGCTCCCGATCGCCAGTAGGTATTTATTTGTTGCTTCGCCGGCCAAGAAAATGTGCCTTGCCTCTCCCTGTTCTCCACATATGTATGCGCATGCGTCGTACCGGGCTGGGGCCGTTGGTGTACCTGTACCCGATAGGCTCGATACCGGATGTCGCACACGGCCCCTATTAGTTACCTTACTATCCTTCCTATGGATACATAGGTAGGTAGAGGGTTCTGCTTTATAATATCTCTGGCTTTTTGCAAGTCTAGCCATGTCTATAGCTCTATTTTGCGTGATCACAGTCACCATTCAAACAGCAATATATGGTGAAGTCCAAGCCGTGATAGTTCAGCAGGGGGAATGTCAGACTGAGGTAACACTTCATCATCAATCTGAAAGTCATGTTTTTTGCCTTTCTTTCACCATCTTTTCATGTGAATACTCCTTTTCTACTGGCAAGATATACATTCTTTAGCAAACAGGTAATTAGCTATAATGCAGCAGAGATATAAGCATGTTCCATTGTTATCAGTTTATTTCAAAGTTTAACTAAAAAGCTTGATCTACTTCAATCGTCATCCTTGCATCTCTTGAACTTATTATTATCTAAGCTTGTTTAGAGTAAGACAAGGTTGATGCTTGATAGATGTTCTAAAAGAGCAGTTGATATGACCTTAGGTTGATTAGTACAGGGCCGCAACGGCTAGTTGTTGATTTTCCCGTCGTGTAGGTTAATAAGGAGGCCATCCTCTGTGCACAATACACAGGAACTCAGGATGGTAATGATAGTCCACGTTTGAACCCGGTTGCGCAGCAAGGTGGGTGTGTATCAGTGGCCCGAAGCTGAATGGCTGTTCTGCACATAAGTCGGAATACGCGGTTCTTACTAGATACTTTGGTTCCGGGTATCAGACAAAGTTCTCTCTAGACGTACAGCTTCTGTAGCGTCGTGTGTAAGTCTGAGGTGCCGTGAGATTGTAATGAAAAGTCTTCCCCGTTGTCTATTTTATAGTATTGATTCTGCCACCGCTGAAACAATATCAACACTAATTTGACATTTTATTTCAATACAGACGTATATACAACTTAGACTGGCGGGGTCAAAATATATAGTTCCCGCGCGGCAACGACAGTAGTAGTCCCAGCTGAGTACAGACTTTAAGTGTCGTAGGTACGAGGACAAGACAAACTGCATGGAGATATAGAAGAGATGAGTCGGGCGGGTGTCTCCATCATCTGTCGAAAAGACCGATGTGTTTGGACTAGAAGAGTTTTGAAAATACCTACTCAGCATACTTTGCTCGTACGTAGGCGCTGGGTCTTGTATGCACCCAGGAACTATAAAATTAAGGGTCTAAGGCGGGTGTGTATGTAGGGATAACTTAGATGTCTGTAACACACTTACCGATGAGGTGTCAAGGATTTTCCTTGGAAACTAAGGGCTTCAAATTCCATTGATATCATTTTGTGCACAATATGCGGGCTTGAATAGCTCGTTTTCACCAAAGAATTTATGATAGTCTATGCACTTGAGACGTAACCTCGTTAAGTGAGAGTGTTGGAGCGGAGGATTTAGATGGTATTAAGTCTAGTTATTAAAAAGTAGTTATATCACTTCTGCTGCCATGGTCTCTTCATCGACCGACAGCTTTTCATGGAAGTGGAAATGGGGAGGAAAATCCTTGTTTATTAACAATTATATAGAATCTGTGCGCGAGATTTTATATCTAGAAGGCAATATCTGGCCTGATTCTTCCTTAACATGTGCCTTTTCACGGCTTTGTTTCGCTCTAGAGCTTTAGCTTCAGCAATCGATTTTTTGAGTTGTTTTCATGTAAAGTTTTAACAGCTGGAAAACTCATCAAGCGGGGATAGCTCAGTTGGGAGAGCGTCAGACTGAAGCCACAACTTCATTCCGTATCTTGGTCTAGCCTTGATTATCTGAAGGTCGTGTGTTCGATCCACACTCACCGCATGTTCTTTTTGCATTTTTCGCATCTCCTTATATTTCATGATTTTTTATCTTTTGTAGTTCATCCACAGTTGTCGATTGCAAGGAAATTAATGCAGGGTATGGACGCGTAGCTGGAGGTTACCTCAATCTGATGCACTTCTAAATGCAGGTACCACCTCATTAGGTCACACTTATCTACTCAAGTACATATATGTACCTACCTCTACATTGTAGGTAGGTAGGTATGGTAATGTCCATGTCTAAGCATGTGCCTGCCTCATAGATAGCACTGGAGAAACCATGGCAGCTACGTTCGGACGAAGAAGAAATTAAGGCGGCAGGAGTTATGAATGCTGGCAAACGAGATGGGCAGGTATAGCGTCGACACTCTTTTCGCACTTGTTAGCTGCTTTGCCCATCTCTCTGTAGTCTAATCTCATTATCTTTCTACATAGAGGGATGCGTCGTCACATCTTAGCTATATCAGAGACTACACGGACACGTCGCTGTTGGCTGAAGCAGCTAGATCTGTTACCTCATTGCGTCTTCAAATGACCTATCTACCTTAGCGATTCCACTTCATTCACTGGCTATGCTCCAACAACGTTGTAAGACTGGTGCCGCCAGAGTGTGCAACCCTACCCCCAGTGATCACCGTTATGTAGCGTTTGCGGTCTCCGACCCGACTCCCGAAGATGATTGGAAGCCGTTCGACTTGATTCGGAAGCGCTCTGGACCGCAGAACCTCACCCGCTCAGGGTATGGCGAGGAGAGTATGTGTTGTGTTCCGAAATGCCTTTTTCAGCTGACTGACTCGGACTATGAGAATGCCGTAATGTCCTTGTCCGATTTTGTGCCCATATTCCAAGAAACTTTCAATATAAAGATGGTATACAGCAGGTTGGTCTAAAAGGTGTATTGTTGTCCCTGCAGGCATGTTAACGTCGAATAGATATTTCTCATTCTTCGGGAGCACTTAGGGGACGAGAACCTAGACTTAGCCGGAGGAGTCTTGTATGAGTTGATTGAAGTGGATTGTGAACATACAGATGACCCTGGGGCCGCTTTCCAGCGATGGCGGCATGACCACATGTACAGATATGTCAGTGCTGAATTGAGTGTTGAAACAGGAATTTTTGAGAGTCTAATCTCTACATAGGCTGACCTTGAGCTTCCGCATATACCTCATATGACAACAATCACCTCTTCTATTGTCCCTACCGAGAAGCTTTCACGCTGGCGATCAGAACACGCCGATCGTTATCGCTTTGTCCTCTCGGACTCGTCCCCTATAAGTCAACGAGAATATGCGGATCTGAGCTGCATTAGAAACAAGAAGGTCTGGCTCATCGACCACACTCTATTTGTGTCCACTCGATCCGAAGGAACTCGACCCATGCGCAGTCCGAACCCAAAGGAATTTCATGAAATGCAGTGGGACCCCGATTTTGGGGCAACGGGTAGACTTGTGGATGAGCGCGAGTTTCCAATAGCGTCCCTAGATCAGTCGAGTGACACATCTCCACCCGGATCTGCTGATACCATCGAGAGCCCCAGCAGCCGGTCACAGCGTTTGCGGCATTCACTCTCGAGCATGAGCATTATAGAGAAATTTGTTGGGAAACGTAACCAGAAGAAAGCGCCCGACATAGAACGAAGAAGGCGAAGCTGGATACCTAACACATTTATCTTCGATTCTAGCTCATTACATAGGGATAAACGGGCTCAGTGTGGTGTGGTCTCTGTTCCCTGGCCAGACGGTTATCAGATACCTAACGCGATATTCGCTAGAAAGTTTCTGATTGTTGATGATGGCGAGACTTTGCCATCACACTTGCCTATATCTCAGATGCCAACTGCCGAATCTAAGGCCACAGAAACTATTGTAGAGGCTGCTAACACGGGGTTGTTGAACCAGACATCTCCATGGCTCTTTCGAGGCCCTTTCACGCCCCAGCTTGGTTTTGATGGTGGCCTCGATTACCAATGGAATCTTCAAGATTGTGCACTTACACCAAGATATGACCCAAATTGTTCTTCAAGAAATACCGAGCTACTTGGACGTAACCCCCGGGCTAAAAGCCAGCGTCTATCTTCCAAAAGGAAGGGAATACTTGTTGACTTAGAGACTGGAGCTGAAATGAAGGCTCGTGCCTTTAAACATGGCTTCTTAGGCTATTCAGCCTCATCTAAATTGATAGGAGAGAGACCACAAGATCATTTACCGATTTCCTTTCAATATGTATCAGAAAGGTCGGCGGCGTCAAGTAGCAATGGTACTGATATATTGAGATTCACGCTGGAAAGGTCGATTGTGCTATTCCTAGTGAGCACAGAGGGAAGAGTGCTAACGAAAACTTAGACAAGATCAGTATCGGCCAGATACGCCCCTGTTCGATAATATCGAGTTTACAGCTCAGACAGAAACACACTACAATGTGTGCAGCCCAATCACAAATCGACAAACAACAGTTATCGAAAGGCCCGCCAATGGTGAAGCAGGTTCGTAATCTTGAAGTTCTCATTCCCTGTTTCAGCCGAGTTCAGATTCTTATCTCAACTTCCCTGTTCGCTTTACGTATGTTGCGCAACGCTCTAATCAACGAGTACTGCAGTTCGTGATACTCCCACTTGCCGACAAGGTCACCCACAGTGTGCACGTAGCTATGTGGTCAGTTTTGTGACCCCATTCCACACAGCTCTCCTGATACCGGACTACCACTGATGTTGCCTTATACTCCAAAACCTTGACATATCATTCAATTGTCTAAGTAGCCTGTGGCTGACGTCACAAATTGCAGACAAGCCTTGCGGGTTCACACGCCAGCAACAATAGTAGGAAAACCCACATTAACGCACAAGAAAGTCCAAGAGAATTGTTATTGTCGAAGTTACAGCAAGAGGCCCATGGTTTTCAGGAGGTTGCCCCTAGCTCACGACAGGTCTTCCACAAAGCAACCGGAGAGATACTACGACCTCTCAAGTACAATTCAAGTAGGGGTGGAGGTGTTGGAAGAGAAGATAGTGATTTCTGGTAGATACAGATCAATGTTCAAGGAATTTGTTAGCTAGAGGTACCCGATTCTAAATGCAAACTGCTGCCTGCAGCCGAGCAATCGAATCAAAAAGAATTACCTTTATCAGTGTACATCACTTCATTCTTCCACTTGCCCTGTTTTCCATCATCCGTATTCTCCACAACACTCCGCACATTCTCAGAATGAGCCATCTTCTAAAGCTGAAGCGTAAGTGATATATCACTAATTCTTCCTCGGGGATCTAAGATTATATGTCAGCTGATTTCTATAATAGGAGCTGATGGGGTTGGGAACTCTTTGATATGCCCAGACTTGGAATATGAAAGGGTCTTAAGGAGCCTACGGGCTCCTAGCGAAATCTGCGGTAAGCAAAGGTCGTTGTTGAAGACAAATATCTTTCTTTAAAACTCATGAGCGGGAGACTGATGAGCCGTGTGAGTAGCGGAAGAAAATCAAAGTCGTGTGACAAACCGGCGGTTTTCGGATGTTCTCCCACTTCAAGTACCTTTCACTGTCGTTGGTATGTACACAAACCACCTCAAAGATCACGTCTCCCGGGCAATGTCCGCCAGCCAGTTGAGAAAGGCTACATATGGTAATACCTAGGTAGCTGAGCTTCGTACCACACTAACATGACCTTTTGCAACCCACCTAGAAGCTGGTCCAACAGATACAGCCGTCACACACATTGGCGACTGCGTTGCCCACAGAACAGGTATTTCCTTCAGAGAGGGTTTCTGAAAGGTATGCTTGTGTGTATTTGCTAATGTGTGAACCTACAGCATCTGCACCTCTCCCCAACAAAGTGACAACTCACCTCAACAACGCATTCACCGTTACCTTTACCCGTTCACTCGACAAGCAGGACAAGCGGGATACGTTAGTTCCATTGTACCCCTGTAGCAGTGGCTCGAGTCCAAACACACATTCACCAGCTAGCGACGTTGCTGGATCACCTACAAATCAAAACCCCAGCATTAATGCGCCCCCAAGCCAGACTCACTCGGTAACGATAAGAGCCCATATGCCATCACAGTGCTCCAAATCGCATCCTCATACTCATCTTGCTTCTCATACTCCATGTCTCCCCTCCGCGACACCTTCTTACCTACCGCGTGAAGGTTCAACGTCTTCTCTACTTTCACTAGAGGCCAGAGACAGCTCTATACGAATAGTTAAACCCGACCTGACGCTCTCCCCATCGTATAAAGCTAGAGATCCAATTCCGCAGACACTGAATGGGGCAACGTATTCGGCTTCTAGCAAGATAGTGAATAAGTATCAAGCTGCTATGTACGCCGTTACCCTTTCTATTGCTTACGTTCATTTTTCTATGAACTGGACTTGAGTGTTGACCGACTACCTAGGTATGGGAGCAAGCAAAACGGCCAGGCGAGCCTCAAAAGCCAAGAGTCTTCATACAACGGTGCCGGTGTACACACGCGCTCCCATTCACGTTCCGTGTCCGAGTGCCGACAATCCATTGATGCACCAGAGGGCTATAACTGCGCCCGGGATCATAGCAGAGGCTCCTCGATCCTGAATCCCGATCATAACATTCGTAATGGCAGTCTACGGTCTGATTCTACTGATCGTGGACGCACGATGCAGCGTCGTTATGAGTTTATCGACAACGATGATAAGGCCCACCAAGTATTGTCTCCAGTCCATGAGACTGCTAAGAAGGACATCGACAATGTTAATAGCAAAATTTTCAGAAATATCGGGCATGAGAGCAGTATGACCACTGTGACAGATCTAATGCAGCAATGTGTGGAACATCTTCCTCAACCACCCGCCCTTCAAAATCATCGCCAAAAACTCACCAATGGAGCTGTTGATACATCAGCTACACAAGTTTCTCTATCTCAGGCCAAGGCAAAGCAACGACCTCCCGCGTTGAATCTGAGAAATCCTGTCCATATTGGAATGGTCAATCGAAATACTAACCGCTACCAAATCGAGCATACTGCGATCAAGTCTTCGAAAGCGGAGCACTTTGATTCGTATAGTCCAAGCGACAACACGCCTGTATATGATTGTACTGAAGATTCACCGGCCATCGCTCCTTTGACTATACCTAAATACAGCAATATAGATCCTGCCAGCCCTCTTCGGTCATACATTGAGTGGAGACAGAACCTGAAGCCCGTCTACACGCCGTCGCAAAGCTCCATTCGCGTCATGATTCCGACTCAGGAGGAAGAGATGTTCGCGGTCAAAAAGAGGGTCGGCGATGGCCATCGTCAAATTGTAGGCCCGCACGGTACCCGGATTCCATATGCCCTCAGCAATATGCGTTCTCGAAGCGCTCTAGGCATTAGAGAGGACGGTAACGAAGACCGTTATCGCCAATTGTCTGGAGATTCTGGCTATACGGCCAGTGAGTATAGTGCTGAAAAGACCCCCGGCAGAGGATCTGGGATAACCAGATCCGCTACGATAAATGAAGGACCTCATCGCGATCGTCAATTCTCAGGCGATTCTGAGTCCAAGATCAGTCAAAGTGGCACTGTGATAGATAGTGTAAACCCACCAAAAGAGACGGCTTCTTCTTCGCCGTTCACACCCCTGACGCCATTCATTATGCGGGCGAGCGGCGCTCCAGTTGGAGTTGAGCAAGGGACGAAGACGCTCTTTGGTAAGCATGGCTGGCTTGAAGATACCGCAGCGTTAGGGGTGAAGAAATCCAAGATAGAGAGAACGGGGAGATTCATGGAAAGCCTCAAGCGAAAGGCACGCGAAATCGTAAGGCAGATCCTTCTTAGTTTGACCTCAGTAACAAGGAAGAGCATGAAGTTAACTTTTACAGGCTGACAGCACATCGTTCAAACCAGCACGCCATAGCCGAGCCAGCTCCGTCAGCCACATGAACATTTCCCTCGACGCCCGCCAGCAAAGTCTACTGTATTGCGAGCTCGAGTATAACCTTAACACAGCGCTGGATACCTACTTCAGAACGCAACTCAACACTGGTCGCTTGGAAGCCAGTAAACTGAGCCGCATAGCTGATGCGTGGGTGCAGAAGGGCCGCCCGAAAGTAATTGGCTTCCGCTACGATCTCGAGACCCAGGTCGATCTCATTACGGCGCATATCAATGAATTTCGGTTCTACGGACCGGCACAAGCAGAGGGACCGGCGGCTGTTACTGGTCTTCTGTACGCTATGAAATCGAATGCACGGTCTATGCGTATACGCACGTTCTGCCAACCAGACAGCGTCATCGCAAAACACGTTCTCGACTCTCAGAATCTTTTACGTCTCCTCGGCTCTCCAGAGTCCTTGCAGAGACCGCTTGAGGAAGTTGCGCAGTTCTTTAAAGTCGCTGTGGATAGAAACAGAGCTATGGCTGAAGCGCCTGCTGGCCGTCAAGGCGGTGGCCGCGACTTCAGCGACGGCAGTACTCGGATCATCAGCAATGGCAGCGGGCAGCGCGTCCGTTTTCAAGACGATGGTGAGCGATCCCGGCCGCGTGTGGACATCCCCGGTGTCGGTATATCACGCTCTGCTGTGAGAGGTCAGAATAATGGAAGTGTGAGATCGCAGAGTGTCAAGCCTCAGAATGCGAGTCGAGGCGTAGATCATTAACGTCGATGAAATGACAAAGATGAGACCGTGAAGGCAGTCGCATGAGATTGAATCAGTTCTCATCACCAACTAATGCGCTGATACGAAGCTCGTCGATTTCACGTTCTATACTCATCTCGACATGGCGCTCTGATAGAAAGGACTCTCATTTCCGTTATCTAATATTCTGTCCCAACTTCTCAAGAAACACGGCCTCGGTTTCGCTGGGACTTTCTTTGCAGCTCTGGCCCCCCACTGGCGTTTTTTATCATTCCACCTCGAGATGTACCTACCTCGTTTGGTAGAATTGGCTTGGTTCATACTTTGCCTCTTCTCATTTGATGAAGAACATGCTGTACCATGGCCCTATTGATCTTAGCCGACAACAAGCAATGTACCACGACCTACTCTGTTTGTCATCCGCTTAGTGATTGAGGTGGTGAGATTGAGCTTGTACGGTCTGTTAAAGTAATTTTTTTCCCTTTCACTTGGTTTTGAGTCATTTGCAGAAACACTGTCGGCTGCGCAGTACGGTGTGTAATGAAGAGACATCGCCTTGTATTGATTTGATCCCCTTTTTCTTTCACCAGTTGACGGGTTGGGAATCGGACGAGCTCTGTTGAGTATGGGCTCCAATTTGTTTCATGGCGGTTACACTATGGTCGGGCTCAAGTGAGTTAAGAGGTAGGTGTATGGGAAGATAAATGAAAAGTGAGGAGGAGGAGAAGAAGGACAAGGAACAGGTTGTTTCACGTGACTAAATACTCATGTGGAATGGTAATAATTGCGGCAGTGGTGGTTAGGCTAGACTTGACAGGTAGCTTGTATCGTCGACACTCTAATGACAATTAATTGACTGAATAGCCTGAAGCATTGGTTCCTCGCTCAGTAACTTGATAGCGCATTCTCGCATTTGTCATTGTGTTGCATGTGAAAAGACAATATCATCGCTTTGCTTGCATGCATTGAGAACGTGTTGATTACACGTATAAATGGCGTCAGTAACCGGGTATCAGAAATGGCTACGCTAGTTGTGTGGCCTGTTAGCGTCACTCGACTGGAAATCAATTCGTTCTCCTCATGGCGTCTTCACCCGAACATGAACCAAACTGCGGATTCGTTCTTCTTGGCCGTTCTAGTAGTGGCAACAAGTGGTGTGCAAGAAGACGGCTTAAGAGTCCATAGTATTTCGCATCCCAGCCAGATTTGGATAAATGGTACGCTGCCTGGAACACCTGGCACTGCTAAACTGGCTACAGTGACATCATGCTACATGGCAACCCACCAATGTCAATGGCTCGGGCAAAGAGGTCGACATAGCCGGTGCTTTCGTTCGCATCCCTCGTCCTCACCCCTCGAGTCCCCTCAGGCAGCATCCAGGGCGTACAATGCAGGTTTGCTGCTACGGTACTGCATTGGTACCAATAGGAATGATGCTTGCCCTGGCCCTTGGAGAACAATTCTGGTGAGGATTAATTGCGAGCGTGGGGTCACTTTATCATACCGTGAGACCGTGAGAGGGAGGCAAAGGTTGGTTTGAATGTAAGCAGATGGAATGCCATGGTATCCGGCGTTGTGTCCACCTCGCTCATGAATTGCTGGCTGCTCTTTTTCTATTTCTTGAACTTCTGCCATCACTCTCCCTATTTCACACACTCTACAGTTGCTACTTGATGTTGCATTTCATCTCTCATCTGTGTCCACCTAGACATTAGGTAGGTACTACGCCCTCTTCCCTGAGTGCTGCGCCACCATCGGTAAAGCATCCTCACCTATGAATCTATAGCAAGCAGTCGTCTGTCGGCAATATATTATAGTAGAAGAAGAGTGGAAACACTTCGGCTGTGGGGCTAAGACACTCTGGGATCACGCCGCAGAACATTCCATCAGTCGCATCCCTCTCTCACCACGACGCCCAAGTCACAAGGGCTGACAGGTCACCCCACCATCAAAAGGTCAAGGCAGTGTCTTCTACCTGGGGCGCTGAATGTTACAAAAACGCAACGCACCCGCCTTCTTGTGATGATACATTAATTACTTAAAAGACTCATTTTAAATCATCATTCACATTAGAACATGTCACGATACGAAAACGGACATCCTTCCCGCGGCCTGGCCGCAGACTATTACACACACTCAGCGGGTGGGGCTTCAGCTCCTCCCCCTGATGGCCGCGCCCCCAGTCCGGGCTACACAACCTACGATGGAAAGCCTCAGCCCCGGCTAACGTACGAGCCGCAAGAAAGTTCCTATGCGCCGCGATCACGTTCAAGGCCGAGATCACTAGCACCGCCTACCGATTCACCACGAGACCGGACGAGAGAGAGGAAGTACGACTCAGACTCGGACGATGGCAAGGTGCGATCGCCCTTGGAGGCAGCGAAGCGATTTGTCGACAACACGTTCACGGACTCGACGACGGGTCTGGGCGTCGGCGTATTGGGCGCGCTGGTCGGCGGGCTCGCGGCCCGAGAAGCCGTCGACCTCACGAGCAACCGGGACAAGCAGCACAAGGGTCACAGCGACGATGCCGAGCACAAGCGCAACCAGCTGATCGGGACGGTCGTGGGCGCGGCTGTGGGGGCGCTAGGTGCTAATGCCGTGGAGAAGCGTATCGAGATCCGCCGTGCGCGCGGCGAGAGAGAGCAGGAGAAGTGGGAGCGCAAGTGGCGGCGGCCCGAGGGCGAGCCCGAGATCCTCGAGAAGATCGATGTCGTTGCGCGGCCTAGGAGTAGGGCGCGTAGTCCCGAACGGGACGGCTGGGACGCGTGGGATGATCGGGACCGCAGTCGGGATGGACGGAGTACTAGTCGACGCGGTGTCTCGCGCGAGGTCGATCCTGGTGCGCGCAGTTGGAGGAGTGTTGAGGATTGGCTGTATTTGGAGGATGGCGATGATGGAAGGCGGCATCGAAGTCGCGATTCGTATCGGCATTAGTCCGGGTTTCAGATTGGCCTCTGCTTTCGGAGAGGTACCTTGAACATGTACCTTCCCATACCTACGTTTCCCATCCTTTTTATCGCGGAACGGTTTCAGTACCAAGTTGAAGAGAAAATGAAATGTCTCAGTTGTTACTAGCTATCCGAGATGTCCGATAGTGTGCCTAGACGCGTATCTTAGAATTTACGGGGAGACGGCAGTGTTTCCGAATCCAGCAAACGAGGTTGTCACAGGGTACGGCAAGAAGCCATCCATAAAACTATGACGAACAATCTTCGCCTTCATAGCTTCTCATTTATTGAAATCATCATATAAAGATGAATGAAGCCCTGATACCGATGTGTCTATTTCTCGGTATGAATATGCGTTCTCGTGTATACGTAAGGTAGGTAGGGAATCGTTCACTACGAGCTATCTCCAGCCATACATACTGTTGTCTCTATCCACGCTGCAACTCAGCTTTATACGGTTCTTCGATCTAGTTATATTTTTGTCATATTCGAGTTCACGTTTGGTTTAAATTTAATACGAAATGTTTTGAACTTGAACCTCGAAGTCAGTACGTCGTGCGTGAAACAGTTAGGTACTTTCGTGCCTCAATAGGCATCACCTCGCTGGTAAGTCCCTTAGTGGGGCACAAGTGTAAGTAGCTAGGTACCTATGTAGGTAGCTTTTAGGTACCTTAAGCGCATGTCCCCCACACTTTACCTACCTACCTGTACCAGCTAAATTCTATAGCTTCTCCCGCAGCTACAGCTACGGAATAGCTACTGAAGTACCTACCTAGGTACCTACGGAAAGCAATGTAGAGGAGGTACTTGACCATCTTCAATGGCAACCACACGAGCGCTACAAAAAGATCTAAGGTTAACGTTAGATACTTGGCCCAGCTTGTGTACCCAGACAGTCTTCCTGATATCTGCTTCAAACATGAGACTTGTGCTACTAAAGAGCTGAGTCCACACAGCCCCGCGGCTCGAGAGAGTGTCTTGCTTTTTACAGGGATCCCGTTTTCGTCTCCTTTCCAACCTAGTAAACAACCTGAATAGTAGGAAACCTCGACCCGATGCCCGTCACCGGCACCGGCACCCTTCATTGATTCTGATCAGTCATATTCATGCACCGCCATTCGGCCTTGATGTGTGCCCCATTCATTCTTCATGTTATGGAAGCCAACAAAGGCATATGGCAGTGGCTGATGTTCTCAAAAACAACGTTACCCAATTGATTGCACCTTGCCGTCTGCATGACCTCACTAACTTACTCTCACCTTCTTCATCTCTCATATGGACCATTACCGCCACCGCCACCGCCACCAACACCACTGTTATTTAGGTAGCAGGCATCTTCACTCGTCTCTCTTATACCAGCAACCTCCTCTACTACACTGAGCGGCTTTCGGAGCATGGGAAACAACTCTAGTCACTCCCAATATGTCTGAGCGACCGCCTTTCTCCCCCTCTTCGCAGGATGACGATGACGACGACGACGACAACCTCTCTATTACTTCTACTGTCATCGAAGATAATGATTCTGAAAAAGAATGGGATGTCGAAGATATATTGGCAGAACGACAAAATCCTGATGTTCCTGACACTTCACAGTACCTCGTCAAATGGGAAAACTTTCCTATGGAAGACTGTACGTGGGAGCCGATCGAACACCTTGGAGATGGACTCTTGGAAACATGGGAGGAGATCAAAGCCGGGATTTCTGCTGGAGATCGCGAGGCTTTCGATCTAGCCGAATTTGAAGCTGCATGTGCGGCCCGACTCGAGAGACATACGAGACGTAATGCTAAACGCAAGAGACTCGGTTTTCAACTCACGCCGCCTTTCCCACCTGGATACTTCGAAGATACGCCCTTAATCTCGCCCACTTCGCCCACTGATCAAGATTCGCTGTCTTCTGATGATGAAGCACAAGAATTGGACGAGGTCGATCCCGCCATTGTCCTCTCTTCGAGACCAAAAGCCACAGTGAGCACACCGGTTCCACTAACAGAAAACAAACCTGTACCTACCGCTCCACGAGTCCCCAAACAGAAAACATTTGTGGGAATCCCCTCTCATACTACTACCCCCAGTGACACAAGTACCTCGAAACTGCCCGAAAATGGCCGCAGTCAAAAATCTTCACAGCCGCTGTCGACGACAGCTTCGAAGACTTCTGGGTCAAAAACAACCACTCCCGGCCCCGTTCGAAAAGGGAGTACCGGTACTATGACTGGTTATCAGGGTACAGCAGGGAGAACTAGTGTCTTTAAGCCCACCACTGCCAAAAAGCCCATGACAATTACTACCACAATATCATCAACTCCGTTGCCCAAGCCGCCAAATGCAGTCAAGCGTCTCACTGCCACTAGGACTCGACAATTACCAGCCTTATCAGCAGCCACAAACGTATTTGCAGGGGGCAAGCAGCGTAAAAAGCGAAAAAACTTGGCCGACTCCATGGCCGATCCTTCTAAAGCACCTAAAGCTTTCCAAAACATGCGTATGAGAAACCTTGCAAAGAAGCGAGGAATTGAGAAGGGTGATGCAGCCGGTGCCTTATCTTCTATCCCCAGCGCCTTCATCATTGATAATGATAAGACAAAACCCAGGAAGCCTAGTCTCGTGTCACCAATCACGGTGTCGCCGAAAGACCAAGAGACATCCAATTCGCCTATCACGCCTTTGGAAGCTGTATCAAAACATCAGGGGTTGACGGATTCTGTAAGGCAGCAAGATGCAGATGAAGCACCTCCACCGAAGCGTAAAAAATCTAAATCTGTCCACTTTACGGGAGACGACAGTGAAGAACTGGCCAATACTATGAATGAACTATTTGGCTCTACTCCTACGCAAGATGACATTATAAGCCCGGACATAAGTACAGTGGAACAAGGACCCCCTAGGACAGTATCTTTAGCAAAGTATCAAGAACGGGGATCAGCACAGACAATTCAGAAACTTGTCAAGTTTGGAACGGGAGAAGCGATTATGGTTAGCTTTAGCGGGATTCCTCGACATACTACCACCTGGTTGTCCGCCTTCAAGGCCGAGGAAACTCTCCATCTCGCATCCACCTGTACTTCCTTTCATTTTTCTCAACAGAAAGGCCAGTTAATTAAAGAAAAGCTTGCGGTTGGTTCAATTACAGCTAGTTCACCGAAGCACGCCAGAGCCTTGAAGAATGTTGCAGAACATCTGCGACGAGGGGTATACGGATTGCATCTGGTTGCACCTGAGTATTCAATCCTGATTTATCCGGGGAATTGTTGTGATGACTGGACCTGGCTTAATATTGATATTAAAGAGCCTGAGGATGATGCCGTACTGCGATATATCATTTTTCTATCCGCAGTCCCAATCCAAGCCTATCCCTTTGAGCCTCATGAAGGGCCCACAGCGGTGAAGCGAAACGGAGAAAATGATCTAGAACTTCTAGGGATGCTGACGGGGCTTGACTTTACCAAGTTGTCTCCGCAGGATAGTAAACTAATAGATAAGCAATCCTATATGATATTGGTTCCAAAGAACGCTCGACAGCTTCAGTCTACAATCATAACTTGGCTTAGTAAGTACTTATAAGAAGCACGATGTCTACAGATACTGACGGTACAAAGGGACCCATCAACCGGATCGACCAATCTTCACGTTCGACCAGCCACATGGTTGGCGCACGTTCCATGAAGCCGTACAGGCCGGTGGTGGAGGCACTGTGATCTCCCATGCCAATTTCACTTTATGGGAGCTCGAGAAGATTCGAGGTGTTTGGCAAATGCTTGAGGAGGGGAAGTATACATTCTGGCATCTGGATACCGGAGAGAAGAAGCGGCCTCAGTATCCATCCGATTTAGATGCGGTTAGCATACCTGGGACACTTCGACTCACACGGTTGTTCCCATATGGTCGCGTATTTCTCATTACCCCAAGCTTCGTGATCTCGGAACCAGCCAAGCTCTGCGACTTTTTGAAATGGTTTATTACTTATGGTGTGAATCCGAGTCACATGATTGTAGCTTGCCACAACTTCCCTCAGTTTCTTAGGAACATTGCGGAAGAAAAGAAAGAGGAATACAACACCTTGCGAGAATTGAATCAAGGTAATCACGATTTATCGAGCTTCCTTGAACGCGTCTGCCGAAGTAAACAGGATATTGATGATCATATCCGTGCGTGGCAATTGTTGCAACAGATAATGAACCTCTTCGGAGATGAATATACCAGCGAAGGTAAGCGCCCCTATTCATTCCCCCACCACTTTGATCACACGCTCTACCTTTCAGAGTAACCATTAACGAACACTATCATAGAGGTGCGCAAAATTCATTGTCTTAGTGAGTTCATCGACTCAAGCGATGAACAGAGCTTAGTCAACGCCTTCTGTTGCTGGACTCGCCTGAAATGCGATCGATTCCGGAGATTCTACGTGCTCGGCTCTGACCCTAGGAAAATGAGGGGAGCATATCGTTACATCGAAGTTCCAAGATATTTCGATACAGAAGTCAGCAATCCTGATGTAGCCAATATCCTTTCCGAGCGCCGTTCTTTGGAACTTGAAAACCAAGCCGGCAAGCATGGCACCGAGAATAATATTTCCTGGCGTACAGATGAACTTGTAGCTAAAAAGTCTACTTGCGTGACGTCGTTTCGATTTCCCAGCCCCACGTTCAAATCCGATGATGCTCACGAACTCCAACGTTGGATAGATGATCACTGTCGGAACACAGGTGGTAACTGGGCTGTGCTCCACCCAAAGCCTGTAGCTTGGAAGGATAGGGCCATGGCCCAACAGTTTGGAGATGACGATACTTACAAGAGCCGTTTCGATACCTTCAGTAGCTGGTTTAAGGCAGCACCGACTTTCTCGACTAGGCGAAATACATATTATGGCCTTTTCTACACTATCAATGACACTTGGGACGAGTTCATGCCCCAAGAAACATACGAACGACACGCATGGATTGGCATTTATCGTCCCAAAAATCCTCATATTTTAAAATTTCAACAGTTCTCTAAGATTGAACTTTTCATCTGGGACTTGGAGGCAGCAAACAGAGAGAAAAATGAGCATCCATTACTCGATATGCAGTGTCAACTGGTTAATTACGTCCACGACAATGTTGCTGAGCATTATCCCGAATGTTCCCTGTCAGATGTGTGGTATAGTAGTGTTACAGATCTCAAAATCGAGCCAAATGATAACCCGCTGGATACCACATGTAGCAGAATTCAGGAGATGTTTAAGAATGGGAGGACGGAGCTGCCACCTATGGATAAGTTCCTATACAATAGGTGGACGCGCCTCGATCCGGTATTATGGACTGCGGGCTTGACCCCTGCGACCTTGAGGGCCGTGAAGAAGGCTTCCGAGCTCACCCCTGAGCGAATTCCGCAAACTGAAGACGATAAGCACAAGCCCCAAAGGGCGATTTGGCACCCACCTCACAGGGGGAGTACTCGCCCCACCAGATGCCTGAACCACCTGTATGAGACTTGCTTAAGGGCTCGGCTCAAGGACCCAAAATGCAATCAAATAGAATACCGTTATCGGCCAACTCAGGAGTGGTGGGCAGATCAGGTGGAGGAAGGTCGAGGGTACGGTTATGTCTGCGTGAGTGCAGGGGCAAAGATCGTTGACAAATTGAAGAAACCGCCTGAAGTGTCTAGCTGTAAGCCGGGGTCCAAATAGATATTGACACCAATATTCTGTATAAATTTCTGTGTATTGATAATTCGGAATCGGGATTAAAGGGGCATTGTATGCATAGTAGTAGCCTCCTTGCGCGACGATAGGAATCCCTTACGCGCGGATATCTTGGCTCCTAGTGTATGACCACACTCATTAGTAGTAGGTCTCTTTGTAAATATGCAAATTTGTAAGCTAAGATGCTGCATATACACACTATATCCGTCCGTAGGGTGATTTCATCTTAGAGGACATTGGTTTGAAGATGGTAGATCAGAGCACGTGATCTATATCTTGGCTATCTGTGCCTCTGTTTCTGTACATTGTACGGGCATCTATCTCTTTGGCCGCCATTTCAGCACCGTACTGGGCTGGGTTCGTACCAGTACGTGGTCCTAATCCGTGCTGTTCCCGGCCCGTATCAGTCCGAGGCCGTACTGGTACAGCACCTACAGCTGTACCAGCTCCAATGTCGTACTGGTCTGTCGTCTCAACCCGTACTGGTCCGTCGTCTGAACCCCGTGTCTACATATCATACCAGTCCGTCGACCAAACCCGCGCTGGTCCAAGCCGTACCGGTCCAAAGCTCCCTTCTCCGCAGTCCTATTGGTGCAGTTTCGATCGCACCAGTGCGTAATTTGATTTGAACTCGTCTGTATAGGCCTGGATCTACTTGTACCAGTACGAGGATTAATTCCGGATTTCTATCCAGCTTTCCTCTACGAGTTTCTAGAACAGCATATCTACTTCATCATCTCCCCGAGTATCTCTTCTTTCCTAACCAATATCTAGCAAAAGTTAGATAAGATTTGCATCTTCTTATAGTTGCCATCTGCGGCCTAGCCCGGCTGCAAAGTGGCGCCCTCGTCCTCTTAAGGAAAGCGAAGAGATTATTGCTAAAGATAGGACATGAATGCAATTAATCATTATTATAAAATTGACGAAGTATTAAATTTCACGTCTTGTTAAGCAGCCTTGCGATTTGCTATGTTTTCAAAAAACCATGGAATCGCTGCAACCGACCAACGTGCTATTTTTAGAGGGGTCAGGAAACGGACACCAGATATGTCTCTCTTTATCTTCGCGCTCTTCATCGTGGGAGTCCCGTGTTTAGATCTCTCGGCAGTAGGGACCCTAGGTCTTGACATCGAGATTGGGACTAGTACTAGTCCTACTAGCCTGCATACTTACGATTCCCAACTTGGCCATTGGCCTCCAACATTGTCAACTATTACTACCCAGAGCACCATCAGTCCAGATACCTCACACACCGATTATTGGCTCTCAACATCCCCAACTACCATCACCCAGACGACCACCAGTCTGGATCCCTCATGCGCCACGTCTGATGCCGGGGGAGCTGGCAGCCATGCGAGCAGCCCGGCTCTTGCAGCGACTGAACTATCAAACCAAACTGTCACGCGAGCTATCTTTCACATTAGTCTCGTTACCGTCACCTCAGGGCTGTGTGCCCCGATATCCAAGACTATCCCGTTTGTAACGCCCTCTCCTAAGATAGACTTGTACGGAACAGCGCCGACACGCTTGACGCACAACAGTACCATCTCTTTCAGATCTTTCAAGATAGGCACGCCGCCAATTCCGTCACCCGTCACCCCTTTTTTTTCTTTCTTTTTTTTTTTTTTTTTCTCATTACACGCATGGAGCCTTTCGGGCTAAGGCGTGGTACGTAGACTAAAGATACGTACATAGGAAATCTTCTAGTAATACATTTTCTTTTTCCATATAATCTCAACTAGCCGAGAACAGAGAAGTATGGTCTTTTTTGAGACGGGCACACCATTAATCCCATCGTTGCCTTCTGTCTCAGCTGGTGTAGGGAAGAACACGCAGTTCTGGCCCTTGGGTACCATCATAGTTGTCGCTCTCGGTTTCTCCTGTTTCTAAGTAGCCTATTGCCTGTTACGGCCAGTAGCGACCTCTCACATGATTAAGCTGCCCCTGAAGACAAGGATCCGCATAGGGCAATATGTATATAAGGGAATACTGTCTCGCTGTATCTAGTCCTCTCTTTCTTTTTCTCTTTAGTCTTGATATTCTCGTTAATAGAGTATTAGCTGCTGCTGCCGGCTTTGTCCCAGCTCCTCAGTACACCCGCCGTGACATATTATATATATATTTTAACAGCTAACTATAATATTTATAAACATATTAAAAACTATTAAACAAAGGCACCTGATTACTATAAAATCACTAGCTCCCCTATAACCCTCTATTTACAAAGGTAGTAAAAGTATAAGACTTTATTCGAGGATCGTGCTGGAAATGAAGCATCGACTAAAGTCCTGCTGGCCCTTCTGCGGAAGAGAACCGCATAACGAGCATCCTTCCTGAACCAGTGCCAATCACTACAGTAGTCCCAAAGACTGCCGACCTTCCTGGTCGACAATCTGCTGGTAACCAGAGTAGACCCTTGCCGTTCAAAGTGATCCAGGACTGATCTCTGCTGATCCCATATCCTAGGCGGTGCTCTTAATCATGATCATGATCGGGTGAGGCTCGAACGGAAGATGATGAAGTAGAAGATTCGCTATTATCAAGGGTTGGGATGAGTGGTGGCTGGAGATGACTAAGGAAAATAGCACCAGCTTGAGTAAGGAGAGACCGGCCGTTTGGATGGAAGGATAACGTAGAGGAAAAGATGCTGAGATCTATTGATTGGAGGCAGTTACCCGTACCGGTCGACCAGATCCGGACCGTCTGATCGTATGACGCCGACACACAGGACTGCATCACAGAAATAGTACAGCCTATTATTCCCACTGGTAGCGTTGTCGTTAGTAGTGAGACGAGGCGGGTGGTCAAGCAGCGTGTATGTATGTATGTATTAAAAGACTGAGTATAAAGTAATGAAAAAGAGCGACTGAAAGTAAAATTTAAAGGAGTGTGTAATGCTTCTTAAAGTGAAGCTTGAATAAAAGAGTGATACTCTGTCACGCACGCAATGATAGACCACTCCTACTGCGCTATGTCTCCGCAAAAGCGTACAGGACTCCAAGTTGTATGCACAACTTGGCCTGGTGGTTTATATTTGCAGGTCTAGGTCTGGTCTGGTCTGGTCTTAGTGTGTGGTCGTCACACACTTAACTACTAATATATGAAAAGTTAAATTGTAAACCCAGGAAACAATTCTCCTTATTTTACTAACCACACAAGGTTACCCCTGAAATAATATACAAAATGTTCCACACAAAATCCTTCAGCATCTATTGCATAAAAACCCTCGAGCCTTCAAATGATTATAGTCTAGCGATTGCTCTGTTGCAAGTAGGACTAAGGGTATGCAGGCCAGCTAATAATACCGTTTTTAATCGGATGATGGGGGGGTGTTGCATGCAGTAGCACCACAGTTCCAGGTGTGTGTCACGCCATCGCGGTAAACGGGCAGGCATTGTCCGGCTTGTGGGCATGGGTGCGTTCTTCTCCGAGGCACAATGTGACCGCAGCTATAGTAATCGGTGTATATGACGCACATCTGTTGAGTTAGTTAGCGAGCCACTAGCAAATCATTCTAGAACAGACTGTAGATTCTGAAGAATGGTGTTTCTCACTGTAAATGAAGATTCTTATGAAATGAGATAAAACTGGTTGGAAGCGGATTTTGATAACCGGTGAAACTGAATCGAACTTGAGAGCTTGAAATGTGTAAGTGATGAAGGTCTGATGGTTTACATTTCTACGATTATGACACGAGCAAATGTCAATGCCTTTATACCCACAAGATGTTGATTCCTCGTTGTTGAATAGATGGCTCATTTTACATCAGTGTTGGTTATTCCCTTGAATCTGCCTGTGTTAGTTAGGCACCTAAACAACCTCATCTAGTCACCAACCAACAGCCTAATAGTTCTTATCTTATATAAATGTTGGTTCTTCTCGAAATCCTGGTCACAGTTAAGGTCGGCAGGTGACTATATTTTCACTAGTTACAGCTGGGTCACACGTATATTAGCTGCTCAGCTATGCCTTTTTGTTCTGTGTTAGTTGTTCCCAGGAAACTGGCCGCTGTTGAGGCCGGTGGCTGGTTAGCTTCTTAGCCAGTCAAGGACATACTGACCTGCGAAGAATACGATCATTAGAAGAAGGGAAGATCATGAGACTACCCCTCATATGCAAAGAGACATAACAATAAGGAAACCAACAGGGCGATGGAAGTCCTAGATTGTACTGATATGTAGTTTGAGCCCTGAATATAGCCCTTGTCACAGTCGCAGCCAAAAGACTCATATGGGCGCCTTGCCGTGCCACACTCTTACTTCAAGTTGGAAATTGCTTTGAGCGCCGTACAACCAACATACTTCAGAGGCATGGCGCTAGTGGCTGTGCCTCCCCCTAGATGAGTCAACCGGCGAAAACTTGTGTTGTGCTGTTAGGAATCGAACCTATGTAAGAGGGGCGCAGGCTGAATCTGTACTTAGGCCATGCCAGCGCTGCCTAAGCGCGTTGGTCTATCAGGTGTGGCCACCTGCCAGCCTAACTGCGGCCGTTTGGAGGTCGGGAGGGTATGGCCCGGGCCATCTTCAAACACTGTCTCGTCTCTACTCCTTTAGATTCCAATGCTAGTATTCTATTGGACAAATATCTTAGAAACCAGGCTTTGATGCCGCGCGGCAATGATTCCATTTATAGCACTGGAAGGAATCGAACCTCCCTCACTCTATAACCCACCGATCTGTGCCTAAGCGCCTTGGGGCCTTGACACATGACTCACGAGTCACAAGGACAGGGTTATGGGAATACCTACCATGTTAGAATCTGTATTTAGACTAGTAACTTCCAGCATGGAAAGCTGCTACTTAGCTGTAGATAGTTAAGTCTAACAGGCTTTCCCTTTAATCTCGAAACGACATTCACTTGTCTACTAAGCTATTTTACCCACCTTATTAGATATCATGGCATTGAAGCTTTATATCCCGCCTTGTATTCGCAACCCGATTAACCAATATCACCCCCCACCTCCTGATAGACCCCTCCGTATCCAGATCGAGGGCCCGCTTGTCGCTGTTGAAAGGCTCTTCCCTAATATCCAGTGGCACGTCAAAGATATTCAGCCTGAGTTTCCGCAGCCTGCGGGGCCGAAACTTGCCGAGTTAACGTATTCGTTACTATATCGACGAAATGCATCACCGGATATTCAAGGTGATCTTGTGGTACGGGACGAGTATCTTGGTTGGATAATGCACCCAAAGCCTGTGCAGTAAGCCGCCTTCTCCATCTTTCCTTCTTTCTTTCTCAGTCGAGTTAAAAAAAAGTTTGTTACATAACAGGGAAATCGATTATTACGGTGTTACCTTTGACCACCTTGTCCCACCCGATGACCATGATCCCGAAGTCCTCCAGATTAATATTATCGAAATCGAAGATGATAACGGCGTATACGCAAACACACATCTGCCTTTCCATGTAGATCTTGCAGAGTATGCGGGGGAAAAGGTCTTAGCCGTGCCGAGGTGCTGTCAGAAAAGAAAAGGCACCACGGACCGGCGAAGAGTAAATGAAGATGTTGGCCGGAGGGAAGGAAGAATAACAGTAAGAGATATGGAGAAAATAGAGTAACGTAGAGTAGAGCAACGAGGACTCGATGTAATTTTTTAGGCTTTGGCAACGTCAGTTATTTATAAGTACGATGTAGCGCCAGGTGTCACACGTGGTTGGGATCTCTGATCTCAACCCTCACACAAAGGGAACTTTTGGGTAGCACCTAATCCAACCTTCGGCCGAAGGTCAAAGGCGTGCAACGTAAGGCCATTCAGGCCTCCAAAAGTGAAACATTTGGATGGACTTCCGGAGGTTACAACCCCGACCGGCAATGTGTATATATAGACCCAGAAGGGTCGTGCAAGCCTTGGATGACAAGGCTCTTCGCTGCCATAGAAGTTTATTGCAATTTGCTCAAGAGATCTCGTCAATTATACGCGCGTTTGATCTAAATAAGAGGTCACTCATTGCCTAATGATATAACTATCGTGCATCAAGGCTAACCAGCATCGTTAGAGTCGGTTATTTCACTTTATGCTGGAACAAACTATGAATCGAAGCAATGAGGACTAATTAGTTGGATGAGGACAAGCAGATCAGCGCTATGACGGCATACTTATCTGGGTATGTATCAAGGCAAACCATCGAATGTAAGACCCACGAAACACTAGTTTCGTGGGTCAAGTACATAGTTACCTGCTCGACTATAAGAGTATCAATGTATAGGTGGCTGCTGGACTAGCGAGAAAGAAAAAGAAGAGAACATATCAAAATATAGCACCTGTAGATGAATAAACACGCAATTGCTTCGGATCCAACAACAACGTACGTTGTAGACCTACCGACACTTTAGATAATGCTTCTAATAATGATACGGCTGTGGCAGCCCTCGCCTTCGAATTCGACCTTAATGCCCAAGAGACACGGATGCGCTGTAGTCCTCACGTTATTCACCGTTGTGTTCGACGTATGATGTACGGTAGCAGGTTAGATAACTTTGACCACCTTCTTCACAACCTGGAAAGCGAGGAATTCGACGATGGTGCAGAGGCTCAAGCCCTTAACCAAGCCCTCGAAAAATTAGCAGACGACGAAGACGACGACGAAGGCTTCGAGAATAATATAAAGGAACTAGAAGATTATGTACCTCAATTTCCGGTACCAACTAATATTAGTAAGGAATCTTTAAAGGAATACCGCAAGCATAGCCCCTTTAGCAAACTCCACAACCACTGAGTAGCATTTCGTTAAAGTAGCCAATTATACGAGGCTTAGGAAGAAGCCCAGGTTAGCAATTCCGCCCTTAGCCCGTTTCATTACTAATAACCATATAGAGGCAGGTTCAACCAAAGAAGAATATCTGCTCGTGGATCTATAATAACGAGAACCAATGGTCATCTAACGAGAGGATAGCTGCTAGCACCATCAAACAAAGAGCTGCCTTGAAGCGCTTCCACCGTATCCTTCAAGAGAGGTATGAAGATAAAGGTATCGCCAAGCCTACAATTATAGAGGAACAACTCTCGCAGGCGGAGTAGCTAGTAGTGATAGCCCTCCAAAAGGTCTTGCAGCCTTTAAGCCTTGCGACACAACAGCTGCAAGGTGACGGGATTACGAGGGGCCGGGCTACATCAGGAGGCTTTTGGGGGGTCTTTCCACTTTATGAACACCTCCTTGATCATCTTGAACACGCAGCAGAAGGGACCGTTGTACTTGAGGCTATTAAAGAAAACGGCGAAATCGAGATGGAAGAGATGGATGTATTCGAGGGTATGGATACGAAGACCCGCCGTATCCTCACCTCAAGGTTTATATGAGACTTGGCTATACACACTTAAGGACTTATTACGAGAAGATGACACCTGTTGCGTATGCTGCCGCTGTCATATTTCATCCTTGCAAGAAGTGGAGGGCTCTAGAGAGGGCTTGGGAGTCCCTCCCGCGTGGACAACATGAATGGAAGACTTACTACAATAAGAAGCTGAGAGCTTTGTGGGAAGACGAGTACCAACAACGAGAGGTCGAAGATAAAACGCAAGAGTACAGGGGAACTCCTGAGCTAATGGATTTTCTTGAGAGACGGGCGCAATACCTTCGAGTAAAACACCCTGCCTCTAAGGGAAGCCAAAAGCCGCAGGCGGCGTGGCTCTTTCACGCGCTAAAGGGTTGTTGACGAGTTGGCTCAGTACCTACCTAGGTACCTAGTTTTTAAGGGAGCTCAAACGAGGCGCAGTCGAGGATGTACGAACGGCCCAGCCACGGGACGAACGCAATGCAGATGTACATACTGTAGGTACCACTAGGTACATTCAATTACCGGTCAATAATTGCATGTACTACGGTTCTCCCCAACTATCCCCGTTGTTCAGGTCCCTCCCTTGTTGGTTCACCGTGCCTGCCAGTAAAGTACAGGCCAGGAGATAGCAGACCGCCCAGGCAGAACCCCGAACAGACCCGAACAGATGGCCATGCTTCACTGATAGAAGGCTTAGGCTTAGCACTAAACCTTCTATAACACCCCTCTACACCCCCCCAGCACGTTTAGTAGGTGGGTACTTTACCATCCACACACTCCACTTCACTCCACCATTCCAAACATCGTTGGCTCCTGACACTCTACATTGCTAAAAGATACCCATCTACCTACCTTGCTAATCTAGATAGCATCCTCTTGACAACGAATCCATTTCAACCTCTTTACTCACTGTGTCGAAGCACAATTGAAGCACAAAAGAATCGTTATCCAGGGACCAGCCCTCCGTACTCCCGGCCTCACACCGTGTGCTATATCGCCTTTGTGTGACTGCCTAGTTGACTGACTGACTGTCTTTGGGCCTGAGTGACCTAGCATTTAGACTGCCGTTGACTGTCACCTGCCTGACTGCCCTTGATCACCGCCGTCGTCGTCAATCTTCCCCTGAGCAACCAACGCCTGACGCATCTCGGTACATCGCCTGCATTCACGACCGTCGGCACCGCTGCTTTCGCCTCAATAACCCAGCGACCCTGATTGATTGCCCAACATGGCCAACGACGAGTATGATGTAAGTCAAGTCGACCGCCTGCTGTCTCGCTACCGTGACCGCATTCTCCACCATCCCCAGGAACGTCGCCGCTAACAAGCACTTGCTCTGCAGTTCCTCTTCAAAGGTGCGCCCGCTCGCCAATTCACATGCGATCCATTTTCCGAGAACTGACTTTTTGCCCCGATGTAGTGGTGCTGATTGGAGACTCCGGCGTCGGAAAGTCCAATCTGTTGAGTCGATTCACGCGAAACGAGTTCAACCTGGACTCCAAGTCGACGATCGGTGTCGAGTTCGCTACCCGTTCTATTCAAGTCGATTCCAAGACAATCAAGGCACAGATCTGGGATACTGCCGGCCAGGAGCGCTACCGCGCCATCACCTCCGCATACTATCGTGGCGCTGTCGGCGCCCTGCTCGTATATGACATCAGCAAGCACCAGACCTACGAGAATGTCACAAGATGGCTTAAGGAGCTACGAGCCCACGCCGACGCCAACATCGTTATCATGCTAGTTGGCAACAAGAGCGATCTGCGGCACCTGCGCGCTGTCCCCACTGACGAGGCCAAGGCCTTTGCCAGTACGTCGATCCACCGCTGTCCCGTGCACATCGTGAATGCTAATCGAGTGCTAACAATTCGAACCGCTAGGCGAGAACCACCTATCTTTTATAGAAACCTCAGCTCTAGATGCCAGCAACGTCGAACTTGCTTTCCAGAACATCTTGACAGGTATGCCTCCGGACTCTGGTCTACGCCCCACCCTCCCTTTTCCAGACCTGGACAAGGCAACCGTATATCTAACGTGAAAACACACAGAGATCTACCGAATTGTTTCTAGCAAAGCGCTCGACAGTGGCGACGGTGCGTCGCCCCCGATGGCAGCAGGAACCAGCATTTCGCTGAGCAAGTCGGCGGACGACTCGGCTAAGCAGGGAGGAAAGTGTTGTTAGACGTGGTAATGCGGCCCTGTGGGATAGCATGTGACGGTTTATACGGTTGGCATGAATGTTACGTACACGGCGTCACGTTGTAATTTGTTGGGAATACCGCTACGGGATGGGTTGACGATGCATTAAGATGGGGAAAGGGTTAGCAATTCATGGTCCTTTTCTGTCTATCTCTACCGGGTTGCAATTCTCTTGTTTTTCTCTTTTATGGTAGCCATTGTGCTGCAGGTAGTCTGAGATGTGACATGTCGAGAAAGGTCGCTAGTGGATTTTTAATCTCTATGAATGCCCACCGCCATTTCTCTCTCAAGTCTCAAGTTTCTCGAGAAACGTCGTGTGTTAATAAAAAAAAAAAGAAAAAAAAAAGACACCGTTGCCTTGTTAGTGCTTGTACATTTGCCAGTGTTTGATCGGCCCCTCATCTCAGCAGCCGTTCGTCTGTACCTATGTAGGCAGAATGGAAAATACCAAGGACCTGAAATGTCCGAAAAGGAGGATTAAATGTATCTCTGCATCGAAATCCGATCGCTAATCTGCTAGATTACGTAGGTATTCATAAATCGTGCGTTATCTGGAGACTAGAGAGCCTGGATATAGCTGCACTGCTGCAGAAATCAAGTCGAGATTGGTTCTGCTTTCAAGATATTTGTTGAACTTAGATCGATCGATTTGCAAGATACCGGTACCAACTTGAATGCATGAAGTGTGCTGTAGCTTCGTTTGTGTGGGCTTGACCTACATAACAGAACAGTAGGTAGGTACGCTATACTTATATGTACATAAGGTGTAGGCAGCAGGGATACCTATGTAGGTAGAGAGCGCAGGGAGCACAGATCTCCAGCCACTTCGCGCCGCAACAGAGGTTTACTTTGAGGTACCTACTTCGTACCACTCTCGCCTACTCAAGATGTACCTAACATCTGCAGTGTACAGTACGGAGCGGATGTACTTACAGTAGTGCCACCCCTGTCCCCACAATAGCCTCTGCACCAAGCAGCACCCCACTCTTATCGGTTCTCTTATCGGTTGGTCAAGTTCCAAAAAAAAGTTCGGGAGAGAGCTACCTATCCTATCCTATCCTATCCTATGCCAATGGTTCAATGCTAGGAACGCAAGCAACTCAATTTGCTGAGCCAATATATTTTATTTTTTCACTCTTTTTTCGGTTTGACTTCTTGAGAGGCTAGGAGAAATAGAGCAATATGGCGGCGGTTTACAAGGCCCTTTCGAAATCGGCGGCCAAAGACGATGCGTCTGCTAATGATGGTGGCGGCGTCAAGCCAAGGAATAAGCAGAGAGTGCTCATGTTGACGTCGCGAGGTGTGACTTATCGGTATGTTGTCAAGATGCATACGTCTCAGCTTTCTGCGTGTTGTTATGAGGATACTGCGTACTGATGATGTGATACAGGCATCGACATCTTCTTAAGGATCTGGCGAGCATGGTATGTTCCTGTTGTCTGAACGTTTAAGCGTATCTGCCTGTTCGGTAGAGGTATACACGTGTACTAACTGGCATCTGTTAGATGCCACATGGTCGCGTGGATGCCAAGTATGACCAGAAGAAGAAGCTTGGAGAACTGAATGAGTTGGCTGTATGTTTGACCCTGGTCTTGTCGAGGCAAGATGAGTTGAAATGAGATGGGGTGCTAATTCATTGATTTAGGAGTTGTATAACTGTAATAAGTGAGTATAAGTATATGAGATTATACCTTCTTGAAGGTCTCTTTATCTCGGTACATCAGCAAATGCTGACATTTCGGACAGCATCTGCTTTTTCGAAGCTAGGAAAGGTCAAGGTCAGTCATTGACTCTCATGTTCTTGTCAACGCCCGTGTTACTGGCATTTACTAATTCGCGCCTAATTTAGATCTATATCTTTGGGTTCGTTCAATTTTCCTGACTGCGGCTTTGTCTGTCGAAAGCCACAAGTGGTGAGATGCTAACCCGGTTCTAATAGTTGTCTAAAGCGCCTAATGGACCGACATGCAAGGTCAGTTGGTCAATCTATTGTATGTCTACCTCAATGTGTCTAACATGATGTTTAGTTCCTCGTCAGCAATATTCACACAATGGAAGAGTTGGCCTTTTCAGGAAACTGCTTGAAGGGAAGCAGGCCGATTTTATCGTTTGATAAAACTTTCGACACGGAGCCGCATCTTCAGGTCATTAAGCAACTCTTCCTCCAAATTATGGGCGTTCCACCCCTACAAAAACGATCTAAGCCCTTTATCGACCATGTAATGTCTTTCTCAGTAGCTGATGGGCGCATTTTCTTGAGAGTATATCAAGTGCAAGAAACTGAGCCTACGAAAAAAGACGGCGCCGAAGGAGAAGAGGCTTCAGAGGAGAGCAAGAAAAAGAAGTCCAAACACGCGGATAAGGGCAAGGAGCTCGATATCTCTCTCCTCGAAATAGGACCTCGATGCGTGCTCCAACCAATCATAATCCAAGAGGGTTCGTTTGGTGGTGCGCTGCTCTATGAGAACAAGCACTTCGTCTCCCCGAACCAAGTCCGAGCCGATCTAAGACGGAAGGGAGCAGCCAAGAGCAATTCCCGAGCAGAACAGAATATAAACCGGCAGTCAAAGATGGGAGACCTGGGCTTGCGGACGGACGGAGATCAAAAACCGGTGGATCAGCTAGACTCAAGGGAACTCTTCGCTTGAGCGATTACTTTTGTTCGGGCCGGTGTTTTGGCGTTCTACATGGCAATGCATCATGCTTGCCTAAGCTAATTTTCTCACTTGGAGATTTGCATCTGAAAAAATGTATATCTATCTATACCAACCCTTGATTGAGGAACGTGTTATGGTAGGCCTTTGTAGCTTACGGCAATAGCAGGATTATTTGAGACTTGTTCAGTCTAGTTATAGGTTGCCTACGAGCCTCCGAATGACTGTAAACCATCAAAATTGATTCGCTGTGCATTATCTATAGATACATCATGTGCCAGGTCTAGTTTTCGAGGCATATCATTGTCCTTCTCTACATATAGTGATATCCCTTTTCTACGGCGGTGACCACAATATAATAGTTACAATTCTTGGTCTATCTACTAGTCACCACCTAAATCGTTCCCAGCCTATCGCCTATCGTATTGATGCCTTAATTGGAAAAGAAGATGACACTAGGAGCAAGGTTTCTCCGGAACTCCGGCTCTGTCCGGCCTCAGGTCAGCAGCTGTTGAGGCTGTATGGTCTCAGCGAATCAGGGGAAGCCTGCACGGGCCATCTATAGCTCTGGGGATCCTTGTCATCATAGGTAGCTCTCCCTTGCTCTCCCATTTAAGCAGGCGCGACTTCAAGCGCGTCACTCTTCTTCTTACCTTCTAATCTTCAAGCCAATCATGACACCACCACATCACCGACCTGCCATTTCGGCATTGTCTTCTACACAGTACACGATGCTCTCGTGCACTTTGCCTTCAGATTATAGCCCCAACGGAGGGGTTGTTGTCAGTTGAGTTGAGTGATTCTCTGCCCTAGGTCCAATCAAAGGGGCACTGGGCAATTGATAGCGCCGTCTGAGCTAGTTGGCCTACTTCCTGATTGGCCCAAGGTGCTGCATCGTCGACTGCAGGGAGAACAATTGGAGGAGGACAAACAAAAAGGTGCGCAGAGAAGGCTGTCAAGCATTTGCTGGACAGCAGAGGAATATATCATCAGAGCTTCCATAGTTCTGAGAGACCTGATCTCAAGATCAGGAGTGAGGATACCACTACAGAACATTCATATTACAAAGAGGCAGTTGCATTCAAAAAACGCATGCACAGCATTCTATCACAAGATTGCATTTGTGAGTCACCTCTTAAAGCACCTTGATCACAAGAGCCAGTTGCTGATCACCTACTAGAACATATTCATTGGTCAAAGTGATTCAACATTGTCGTCCAACTAAAAATATACTCTCTGGAAAGATAGACTGTACAATCAACGCGTGCATCTCGATTCATCCCCTGGGTGATACCCACGAATCTTGGAGGCAGAAAAGGCTTTGCTTGTAGGAAAGCAATCTGCTTACCATCCAGTTTGGGGTACATGTACAGGTACTTTCATACCTGTCGGCGTTTACACCCAAAAACGATTTGTAACCACGGCGAACTTCATCTACTAGGCTGGACAGCTTACTGCCATCGTTTGTTTACATAACAAATCTGGGGTAAACACTTCTTGATTCAGCTACATCCTCCGTCAATAGAAGGATAGATTGTTCTCAGGGCAAGCTTAGAGTTTTCACAAGGTAGCTTTTGAGATTCTGATCTCTGGACTTCGCGATCTCCCCAGAGCACCCGCCTTCTCATTGGATTCCTCAAAATATACCTCTTATTTCTCTGGGAAGGGCCTCTCCCTCCGTGTACATCTCAGCACCCCTGATGTGCTCTAATCCTCAACCGAACGAATATATCGACGCCTTCACAAATCCAGAGCGTCTCGCATATACACCGGCGGTAAAATCTCAAAGATTTTCGAAGGTACCATTGTCAACTCGTCGGACTTTAATTGTTGATTCAATTACGACAACCTCGAACATGGCACATCATTCATCTAGACACGTCCAGAGCGATGCGCCGATAGCGCCAATCTCGACGTCTCCTTTTGAGACTATTCCCGTTGAGGTTGTCCTCGAAATCATGGAGGCCATGGGCCCAAGTGATCTCGCCAACTTCGGCCTAGTAAACCAACGCTTCCATCAAATTTTCACAGATAAGAGAGCTCATATCCTACTGAAGATCCTCCGCAATCGCCCAGAGATTGAGCTTATCTTGCAACTTTACATGGCCAACCAAAATGACTTCCTCCCTGGTAGAATGCTGCACCCCCTCACCGTCAGTTTCTGTTTCAATCCCGACAACGCACCGGAAGATAAGATCTTCCTCATGCGAAGCCCCGTAGATTGGAAGAACGGAAAGATTGTCTGTCCTGAGAAGGTTAAGTTGTATGGGTATGATCTTGTCAGCGTAGCGCACCTGGTCAAAGTTGTAGATTGGTGGGTTGAGATCTACCCTCGCTTGCGCTGGAGAGAGCACCCGGAAGATCGACGATGCCTGAAATGGGAAGAGGAGAACCGTCTCCGCAAGGCTATTGTCCGTTGGTGGCTCTATAGCCACTATTTTCATGGTAACTACTGGCGCAACTCTCACATGCCGAAGAAATTCGATACTGATGCTCGGCTCCACCACCTGCGAATCCTCACAACCCAAGAGATACACGAATTGGACGATCTGCTAGGCACCATGTATGAAACGATTAGTAAGGACCTATGCTCGTCTCCAGGGAAAGTCCACCGTGGAGTAAGTCATCATGATACTACTAATAGCAAAGGTCGAAACTAACGATATCTAATAGACGGGCACCACTGTTGAACTGATTCCCTGGGGCAAAAATGGGGACCGCCACCCGGCAGTTGTCAACACGTATCTCAAGCTTGAGCCGGATCTGCTCAAGTATTTCCTCGAGCACTGCTATAGACACAGCAAAGAATACCTGATCATGGCGATCACGAACAGCACTAGCGATTTCCTTTTCGATCGCGAGACCCTGTCCATGTCCATTGCGACCGTACTTGAGGAGAGATCGATTCTGAATCCGGACCGTCCCAAGACATTCCCGCCGATGGGAATCATTGCTGACGACAGAGCGAGCGCGGACGAATGCGAACTGTGGAATCATGATGCGTGGCCTACGGGATTCCCGCCCATTACCAAGGAGCAGCTGGCCGAGCAGCCGCTCGAGCTCACCAGTCGCGTCCCCCGTGGTGATGATGGTGCCGATCGTGGCGGCGGGTATTAGAAATATCCATGGCAGGCTCGTAAAAGGCTCCTTGGCAATTGATCGCGAGTGTGGTATCTACTGTACTCGGCTTACAGCGTGTTCACTCTGCGGAGTCTATTGCAGGATTCGGCTTTTGCTCTTTTCTGCTTACGTATATGAGCAGATCAACGGACTTGGTCACTGATTGTGACTTTGTTTGGCTTAGGTCATCACATATGTTCGCTGTGTGTGGTCACCTTGTTTTTTCGTTGCTGTTGTTTTGTCCGGCTACAATGCTGTGTGATTCGTAACTTTGGCCACGCATTTCGAACCATTTCGAACTGTTTCGAAGCATGAGGTACACCTTGATCACTACTGAGGCAGATTGGGCTGTGTACGATAGTTAAAGTCTTGTTTTGCAAAACTATAAATAGGAATGAATGACTTTTTCTTCTAAGCTGTCTTCTTCAGAATCTTGTGTAGCGTGCTGGAGCTGGAGTGAGTTGCTGGGGGCTCATACAGCACCCCTTGGTTCTAGCCGTTATCTAACACTTTTCAAAAATATATGAAAGGTAATTCTGAGTAGAAATATATGATTGAATGGCAGAAGAAGACAGCTAGGTAATCAATAATGCACAATGGGTTCTGACAGGGTGCTCCATGAGTATGTAGGTAGAGACCGAGTTGTGGCGCGAAACGAAGGGGTACTTATCTACTGCATACATACACTAGAGCGTACCTACTTGCTCCCTCTAAATCTCATCGTTGCACCACCGATAGCTTTCAACGAGTCTCGAATATGAACTGGAGTGATCTGATCCTCATCTCGTACTCTATTCTTCTTGTTTTATCTCGCTTTTTATTCTGTCAGACGTTGGTAGGGCACTGATGTTACACTGCACTTGCCTCTGACTGCCGCTGGAGGGCCCAGAGGCCCCCTGACCGTGGCCAATATTAGCGGCATTAATCAGGGTCGAGCTCCCTAATACCGCCTAGACCTGGCCAACCACACACGCCGCAGCTCCCTGCGAGGTCGACCTGTAGGTACGAGGTAGACAGTCAGCCTTTTCCTACACGCCCCCATTCCAAAATACACCACACACCACACACAACGCCGCGTACCACACATATATACATATATCGCTAGCCATCGTTTTTGTCGCACCGCGCACGCTGCCGCAGCACCAGATGCGCATCTGTATTGACCGCTCGTGATCAGACCAAAACCCCCAGTCAGCCACGGCACCGTCGACCTGGCGTCCGCCTTGCGCCCGGGGCCTGTAGGTTGACCTGACCTTCCGTGGCTCAAGCGGCCCTTTCCCCCGTATATCTCAGGTGTAAGTTTGCGATTTCATATATTTATTCTGTCATACGGCACAACGACCCTTTGTCATATCGACCATCATGACTATGCATTTCTCTTGATGCTGCCTTAGTCTCAATGTTTCTGCTCTCAATTAGTCCTCATACTTTCTTTTCTGTGAGACGCCCCTTCCTTGTAATCGATTCTGTTCGCTCTTGATGGATGCATCGATCAAGGTTAATGGCCTACTTGACAAGATCATACACGTATATCGCGACGCCCGTGATTCAGCTGTGAGACTATTCCGACGGTCTACATGTTTCTCTGCTGTCTCCATCTTATCTTCTATTCCTATGATAATACTAGGAGTATGTTTCATGAGATATTGTATGTATGAGCTAATCTCGACCAGCTAATTCTACGGTCTTCGGGCACCGACGTCCGGTCTACCTGCTCAACCTTTGTACGCCTGAGTATCGAGGCCAGGTTTGATGACACAGTTCATATTCTTGGATCCTTAGATACCGTGTGCTGTTGTCGGCACAGTTTCCTAGTATCACCAATTTCTATTGCTATCTCTGTTAGGCGGCTCATTGGAGCTGCTCTTCCTGTCAGCATTCACAGTTTCTGAGAGGTATAGCAATGGCTATCACAAGTACTGATACCATGGAAACCGAAGATCATTCCATGGTGGATGCACCGCCTAATGGAGTTGGCGATGCGCATCATCTATCTGTCTCGGGACACGACCGGGAGGGCGTAGTCGCTACCATGGATGACATAGATGCAGCAATGGAGGATGCTGAATCGACTGGAGAAACAGAAGAGTTTCTTAAATCAATGAAAAGAAATCGGCTGCCGACAGGATGTTGCTACGATGACAGAATGAAGCTCCATGCAAACGCAGATTTTGGCCCAACCCCCCATCACCCAGAGGACCCAAGGAGAATAGAAGAGATTATGAAGATCTTCAAAAAGGCTGGGCTTGTCTACAAAGGACCCGACTCAGAGCTGCTTGATATTCTAAAGAAAGATCCGAACAAGTATATGTGGAGGATACCTGCTAGAGACGCTACCAAACAGGAGATCTGCACCGTTCACACACCTGGGCACTATGACTGGGTTGAGAGCCTCTCTCGTATGTCGACGAAAGATCTCCGGGCTCTTAGTATGACGTTGGATCAAGGTAGGGCCTCGCTCTACGTGGGGGGAATGTCTTATGAAGCAGCTCTCCTCTCCGCGGGTGGCTGTATCGAGACCTGCAAAAACGTGGCTGCTGGTCGTGTCAAGAATGCCTTTGCCGTTATCCGACCACCGGGGCACCACGCCGAATACGACTCCGCTATGGGATTCTGTCTTTTCAACAATGTCCCTATCGGAGCCAGAGTCTGCCAGGACGAATTTCCTGAGACCTGTCGCAAAGTCATGATTCTAGATTGGGATGTACACCATGGAAACGGCGTCCAAAACATATTTTACGAGGATCCCAACGTCCTCTATATTTCTCTTCACGTTTACGCTAATGGAGATTTCTACCCCGGCAAACCAGATAACCCAATGCTCCCCGACGGTGGATTGGATAAGGTTGGTGATGGCTTGGGTAAGGGGAAAAATGTCAATATTGCATGGCCATCACAAGGCATGGGAGATGGAGAGTATCTGGCAGCATTTCAGAAAATTGTCATGCCAATAGCTCAGGAGTTTAACCCAGACCTCGTGATTATCTCGGCAGGTTTCGATGCCGCCGACGGTGACGAGCTAGGAGGCTGTTTCGTCACACCGCCCTGTTATGCTCATATGACACACATGTTGATGTCGCTGGCTGGTGGCAAAGTGGCAGTGTGTTTAGAAGGTGGCTATAACCTTCAAGCAATTTCACACTCTGCTCTAGCAGTGGCACGAACCCTCATGGGAGAAGCACCGCCGCAGATGGAGATGCCGCCTATCGCCAAGGAGGCTGCGAGAGTGCTGGCCAAAGTTCAGGCTGTTCAAGCCCCTTATTGGGAGTGTATGAGACCCGGGATCATCGATGTACAGCAGATGGGCAACGGTTCTTCTCGCCTCCATGATGTCATTCGCGGCTACCAACGACAAATCATGTCTGAAAAGCACAGCATGGTCCCTCTCTTCATCCAGCGTGAGACTCTATTCACATCTTTTGACAACCAGGTTCTTGTCACACCAGATATACAATCCAAGAAAAAAATCCTGTTTATCATTCATGACCCGTGAGCTCCCTTATCAATACCTAGTTTATCTTTACTAATGAGGGATCAGGCCCGAGTTGGTAGCGATGCCGGATGTTATTAGCAATACGGTCGACCCACACAACGGCTTCGTCGCAAGTACCCCTGAGTCTGTTTGGACGCCACATTACACTTTGCTGACTGCTTGAGTATAGCTAAATGGAGTTATGTCATATATAGACTGGGGATGCAAAAATGATTTCGGCATTATAGACGCAAATATACCTCACTATATCACACATCCTGAGGATTTAGACGCTCACATGCCGCGGACCCCAGAAAGGAGCCTTCAAAAGGAGATCGAGGAGCTCGTAAGCTACATATGGGACAACTATCTGCAGTTATACGATGTGGAAGAGTTATTTCTCCTTGGTGTCGGCGATGCCTACTTAGGCGTCAAGATTCTCCTCACCAACCGTGGTACGTAATCTGCCGAACATATTCCCGCTGAGTTCTGCATCTAGTGTGTCGACTAAGACTATGAAACAGAGTGCAAGGACCGGATAGCGGGGGTTGTCAACTTCGTGACGGGTAATCTCCGTCCAGTCAAGTCTGAAACAGACCCCGACCTCTCGACCTGGTACAAGCATAATTCCCTTGTCTTCGTGGCGGCCGACCATGCCTGTTGGAGCGACGAAGATTTGGCGAAGAAGGTGCTTAAGAGACGCTTCGGAGGGGTCAAGAAGAGCACCCACACCGGCATCAATCTCATGATGGAGGCACATGCCTCGGAGGTCCAAGAGTGGATCATGGCGCGGGTGGCTCGAGATAAGAGCGGACATACTACCGAGGAAGACAGGTGACCAAGAGGGCAAAGTCATATATCTGTAGTATGACAGAGGTGAGACGACGTAAGAATGAGGAGTGGGAGGTTAGCTGTATACTTGTATCTCTAACTCCAGATAGGCTTCATGGATTTTTCACTGTAGGTCTATTGTTTGTATGATTTTCGCCAAGAGAGAGGGAGGGAGAGAGGGAGATAAGCATTTACACAGAGCTCGTTGTATTTTTTTTTTCTTCTATTTTCATGTCCTCTATGGACGGGAAGCTTTGTGCTTCGTGTCGGCGTAAATCGATGGCGTTTACCCAGTATCTATCTACCTACCTCTGCGTTTATAGAGTTCATGGTAGCGATGCTTATTTTGAGAAGGTACTGTGCTTCTATTGATTCTTGGGCTTGCGTGAGTTGTTGTTCATTACTTGTGAGCAGGCAATTACAACTAGTAAGTAAGTTCTCGGTTTTGAAAGGCTGTGAGAACGTTTGGCTTAGGACGAAGGGTCAAGATGAGATTGAGACTGGAAACTTTGTGAATTCATTTCACTCGCTCGCTCATCTCTAACCTAGGTCTGTATAAGTAAACGTGATTCTGATGTGTTCACATAGTGCGTAGCACAGGATGAGATGGGGATAGTAACTCTTGGTATGATTCCACTCGTACCTAGCAAATGCAGCCAGCTTTGAAATAATCATAAATTTCACACTACGAGGTTTGCGGATATGAATATGTCATCTCGATGATGAGCTCTAGATCCACTACTTAAGGTAGGTACCTCACCAGCTGCACCGCCACAGATACTTCGACAGTATACGCCACTAACGCCATATATACCTAGTCGCAGTGGGTCAGCGCGACTAGGCACCTGGCAGCGAATTATCGTTATCACGATACCTCCAACTGCCAATTACCTAATCCATCCAACACCGCGACTGGCCGCAATCAGCAAATCATCCTGTCCTATCATCCTGGCGCCTCATTTCCTCCTCATCCCTGAATACTGTGTCCAAGGCACCACTCTCTTTCGGCTGACGGATAGCTCATTGTCGAGATAACGTTTCCAGATTCATCCGCCAGCTTTCCGCCGTGACAAAATATCGATATCTCAGTATACTTTCTGCACAGGGGCTCCTGCTTGTAGAGCGCGAAACTCATGAAAAGCAGCCTTCCTACAACAGCCAGATTAATTTAGTGTGTGCGAGCGCGCACCTTCTCGCTGGTCCAATGGATCGCGACCCGAGAAGTCGCAGGTAAGCAAGCTGATTCTTTCCCTAAATCCGGTTCTGCATCGATCCCCATCTTTCCACTGCGCATATACTCCGTGATGCTTGTGAAACTTTGCGTTGTTTGTAGCCATGCAGGCAGCAATTTGTCGAAACAAAAATTCTCCTTCTGCCTATATCTGGGCCTTAAGTTCTGGTCAGAAACGACGGATATGCTATGTGTTGGATCCGGAGTTTTGGGTTCGGGCCCCAATCGCTCGCAATATCCTCCTCTGCCTCTGCCTCTGTATCTGCTAAAAAGCTACACATTAGATGACTGCTAACCATGTTGACTAGGTATGATGATGGGGAAGTCACTAGATATGGCGCGGGCGAATCGTACCGACCCTACAATTCCAACAGGTCTCCACGCCGGGCTAGAAGCCCCCCGCCTCGAGAACGACCTCGTAGCCCTCCACCAGACAGCGACAGATATGTACCGGATCGAGCACCTAGGCGGCGCTCGCGTAGCACTGACCGCTATCGACGAGAACCCTCGCGAGACCGCAGAGATATGAGAGACTTGAGAGATGTACGCGATATGCGAGATATGCGAGACGTGCGCGACACAGGTGGTGATAGCTGGCGGAGAGATGATAGAAGCCGCACTCTTCGCAGATCACCTCCACGACGCTCGCCTCCGAGGCGTAGTCCGCTCAGGAGAAGCCCACCGCCACGCAGGTTCTCGCCGAGACGGGATGACCGAGATCGGCCGCGATCTCCGAGAAGAGGCTTCGATCCAAGGTTAAACCCTTTGCCCCAAGATGACAACCCTAATGCCATTCCCCTGACAAGGCTGCCACTTAGGCGACGATCCAGGTCTCCTCTTGATAGAGACCGTCCGCGAGAACGTACTCCCCCTCGTCGTTCCCCTCCTCCTCCCGCCCCTAGAGCAAACACGTACCGTGGTCGTGAACGTGAACGCACCCCTGACCGACGAGGCGACGATCGCTTTGGTCCTTCGTATGCTAGACGGCCCTCGCCCCCTCGCGAATCCGCCATCAGCTCTGCCCTTCCCTCTCGTGACACATCGCAGAGATCATCCCCGCGCCCTGACCCTCCTAGACGAGATGACCGCTCCCGTCCGGAAAGCCCTCTCCCTAACCGTCCCATCTCTAGATCCTCACATGGTGGCCCTGGCGTTAGAGAAAAGACGCCACAGAAAACACCGCTAGATTCACAGTCTGCTCCATCTCGTCCATCACGGTCTCCGCCCCGTGGCCCGGCTGCTTTACGAGCACCGCCCACAGGCCCAAGAGATGGACGTGGGTATGGCGGCCAGTCTGCCGCGTCGATAGTACCGCCTGCCAGACCAGCCGCTTCAACAGCGTCCCCAGTCGCGGGTCGACAAGAAAATGGTGCCAGCGCTCCGCCATCGGGCCCTCGAGGGTTTGTTTCTGGGCGTGGAGGTGGGTATAGCCGGGGTGGTCGAGGAGGATCTGCCTGGGGTAACACAATTCAAAGCCGCAACTTACCGACAGCTCAAGGGCCTGCGTCGGCCTCGACTACTACTAGTTCTAATAGCATACCTACAGGCCCTCGTGCAAGCGTGTCTGCACAGTCGGTTCCATCTACCCCCATCTCGCAAGCCAAGCCATTCAATCCGCCCAAAGGTCCTGCTGCAGAAAGCAACCGACCTAGTCTAGCCCAGCAACTCATCGCATCTATGCCGCCTATTATTCCTGGTGGAAAGATGGATCCCTCCTATATTCCACTTACCACTGGAGTGCTACCAGAACTACAATCCCACATGGACCGTCTGAAAGAGGAAGAGGAGAAACTCCGAGAGGAGAAGTATATCAAGGAGGAGAAACTACGCAAAAGCCTTGCTGCATATGAAAAGGGCGAACGTGAGACCAAGGTGATGGCCTTGCGTACAGAATTGGCCGAACAGAGCCTCAAGAAGTTTGCTGGTGAAGGTATTGGCGGCGCTGCATTTTAATGAAGCACTGCGCCAGAACAGTCGAATGATATATGAACGAGCCGAAGCCAGTCTCCCTCCACGGGCTGACCTAGCTGATTGGCTTCTTGGCTATGTCTCAACATCTTGTCTATTGGTATGACTAAACACCGTTACAAACTTTTGTGCCTGATGATTCTACTTGAGGTTCTCATGATGGCTAGTGGTGAATGCGATACTTCAATCATTTTATTTTATTCAAAAGCGCTGAAAGAAGGTCGTGAACCGCAAAATCCAAATTCGGGTGTTGAAGCTTAACACCCACCCCCCCGCCCCCCCCTTTTCCATAAAATAGACAGACAGAGGCATTGAGTTAGTTGTAGGATACCTACCACAGATACCTTGTACGAATATCACTTCACTGGGCGGTTGCTCATGATGTTTACATGAATATATTATTAGAGGTTGTGAAGTGTGTGCTGAGTTTGTTGATTTATGCTTGAATACTGATCTAAGCGAAGTTCTCTGTCAATTGACGGCGAGCTTACGTGTCTACTTGAAGAAGATACGCATACAAAATGAAAGAAACAGATTGATGGGCATTAGCCTAAGCCTGTTTCTTGAATTTTTAATTTATTATCGTGTTGCTAGATTGCCTCGAGAGGTGTGAATGGCCACATTTAATATATGCCTATGCTAGCTAGATAGCGATCTAGCTCGTCCAAAAAGGCCTGGTTCACTCTATCCGCGTAAAACCGCGGCCACAGATCGAGTCCTGGGATTTCGGGGCCTTTCTAGGGCAACCCGTGGGCCTCCTTGATCAGATCTGCGGCCCTCTCGGCCAGCGCGTAGATAGTCGACTGCAGATTCCCCGGTGGAAGCAGCGGGACAGTACTCGCGTCGACCACTCGGAGGTTGCTGACGCCGTGGACTCGCAGATGATCGTCTACGACTCCTCGGATTTCCTCCGGGAGCATCGAGCAGGTGCCGGCTGGGTGCCACATTGAGATTGCGCGGGACTGCACGTAGCGTTTCGCGGCGTCTAGGTCGGTCATGTGAGCGAGTGGAGTTGATGGCTCGAGAGGCTGTTTGAGCACATCGCTTAGAGGTTCGGATCTCGCGAGAGACTCGATGAACATGACGTTTCGCGCGAAGACTTCTACGTCGAGGTGGTGAGAGAGGTACTTCGGGTCGACCTCTGGCTTTTCGGCCGGGTCGTTGGACACGATGTGTACGGTGCCGCGGGACAGCGGCATGGCGAGAATCGTGGCTATGATCAAGTGCTTGCCTGGCTGAGGCGGTATGGGCTGCCCGGTGGCGGGATCGAGCGCGACGGGGTTCTGTCCAAGGGCCGTGAGGTAGGCGCCGGAGGGTCGATCTCGCTGTACCAATGTCCTCCAGGCTATCTCGGAATACTTCGCTGCCCTGGCTTCTTCCGGCGTCGAAGATGAGCCCGATAATATGTCCCTGGTTATGTCCAGAGGTTGTTCACCGGAATCCTTCTGGAAATCCATAAGCGGAAGATACGCGTATGTCAAGATGCCGCCCGAAGTAAGTATCCCTTCATGCTTCTGTATGTAATCACCCATGGCTTCTTCCATTGCGTCTTGTTCCTGCCTAGCGAGGGCATCGAGCGTGTCTCCTATCTTGTCCTCTGCCGTATAGGTGATGTCGCAGACGATATGATCCTGAAGATTCTCTCCAACGCCAGGGAGGTCCTTCACCACCTCAATGCCATGTCGTCTGAGGATTTCCGCGTTGCCGATACCGGATAGCTCGAGCAGCTTTGGAGACTGCAAGGCGCCGGCCGAGATGATGATTTCCTTCCCCGCGTTTGCTATCTTGATCTGTCCTTCGTGGTTATATTGTACCCCGGTAGCCTTAGGCTGAAGCTCGCCATCTGAGAATATGATCTTGGTGACATGAGCATTGAGAACAACGTGCAGGTTTTCCCTCTGTCGATTAGGCTCATAGTACGCTTTGGCAGCGTGGCATCGCTCTCGCGTCACGGGGTCAATGCTTGCTAGATTGCTGAATCCGCCGACCGAAGCGTTCACCCAAGGGTTACCTGTCATAGGCCATCCCTTTCTACCGAATGTTTCAGCCCAGATCTTGCGGATGGGATGCCAATGATCGCCAGGGTATGAGAGTTTCACAGGGCCACCTGTGCCAAGATCAGCAAGACTATAGCTATCTACACCGAGTAGCTGCCGATGCTCCTCTGGCGTATCAGGTGCAGTGAAGGCCTTTGTGTAGTAAGGGGCGATGGTATCCCAGTCCCATCCCACGTTTCCCAATCTAGCATAATCGTCGATGACGGTATATGCTTGAGGGGCGAATATATGGGCGTTTATGACGCTAGAACCACCGAGGGCCTTGCCCTGGTTGATGCTGATGGACCGCCCGCCCAGTTGTTCCTGTTCAAGGTTGAGTTTGATTACTTTCAAGATAGAGTCTCTCGTTTCTTTCTTACCTGGACTGTTGTCTTAAATCCCCAGTCAGCATCCGTTCCGAATAGAGCTGAGTAGAAAGCCGGAATTTTCACGCGAGGGTCATCACTGTGGTCGGCCCCGGCTTCAAGGACGAGGACTTTCTGGTCCGCTATTTCCGAGAGCCGGGCAGCGAGAGCAATCCCGGCGGTCCCGCCGCCAACAATGATAAAATCAAAAGAATCAGTGCTCATATTGGTCATTTGATGAATGATACAGATGTGCAGGAAGTGATTAGAAGTTTCCGTTTCCGTTTCCGTGAGGAGGCAAGGAAGCTCCCCTTGGGAAATGAAAGCAACAGGAGGGGATTAGGAGGGGTAAACGTGATGTTTCCCAAAAGGTCAGCTATGTAAGACATGGCGACAAACATCCGACTTCCCTCTTCTCGCACACACGTTGGTACGAGGTAGTATCACAATATGCTTTAGGCAGCATTCTTCAAACCCTCAAAGCAAAAGCCACGGTGGTAGCAAGTCCACGTAGGACTCAGCGGTACAACATGCCATGTTTCTACCGTATTACCTGAGATTATAGAAACAACGCGCCGTTGAGAAAGAGAATAGTGGAAATAATTCCTTATTAGGAAGCGCCACCTCGATTTTCTCAACGGCGCGTTGTTTCTATAATCTCAGGTAATACGGTATGAGCTAATCTCGTGTATGCACATGCGCCACCTGTGAAACACTCCAACGATCGTCGTTGTCATGGACCTACAAGGCTGTAGGCAACCAGCAATATTTTGACAAAGAGACTTGCTATGTAGTCATGATCTAGCCCGCAAAGGTATTTCTGAGCCTTTGCGCAAACAAAAAGGAACGGGCTCCTGACGGATAATAAAGAAGGCTTTCTCTCTCTTCTCTTACTATGTCGCTACCCTTCCCCGTTCGTTGCTACATGTTGTTTCTGATGCCAACTCCTTCATTTGAGCCATCGTGGAGTAGTAACATCTCATCATCCTGATTACTTTAGAAAGATGGGTCTCAACAATGAGAGCACGCAAATCGTCGCAGCTGCTTTCATCGGCACGCCCCTTGCCCTAGCAGCACTTGGGTTGCGTCTTTGGTCACGCCGGCTCCAAAGAGTGTCGCTCGCCTTCAATGACTACATCGCAATCGTGGCGACGGTCTTAGCCAGTGCTACAGTCTCACTTTGTCTCGCACGCAAGAAATCCCAAGCTCGCCAATTTAAGTTAGAAACCTGATTGACTTGACATTAGATGTGTTTATCGGAGCTACCGGGAAACATGCCGCCGAATTTTTATTTACGAACCCCCGCGTACTCGACCTCTATATTAAGGTACGTGAGAATAAAACGTAGTAGCATATCATACACTTGCTTATTGTTCAACTACAGTTTGCTATAGCAGGGGAGGTCTTGTGGGCCGCTGCGAATACAGCCGTTAAATTCTCAATCCTCTCGCTCTATACAAAGATTTTCCCCGGCAAGACATTCCACCGTGTGTGTTATGCCGCGATGGCCGTATCGGTTGCATTCTTCACCACTGTCTTCCTGGAAGCGTTTCTCTTATGCGAGCCTGTGCAATTCAACTGGGACAAGACAATTCCCAATGGCAAATGCCACAATCAAACCCTTGCCTATCTTGTCTCTGGAATCGTCAATTTAGTGATAGATGCATTCATCGTGGCCCTACCTCTACCCAAGCTGTACCACCTACAGATACCACTCGCAAAGCGGTTTGCAATCGGTGCTATGTTTGGTCTAGGAGCGGTGATCTGCATCCTCTCACTTCTCAGAATCGTGTCGATTCCGGCCTGGGATTTAACCGATCCCACATATACGGGTACAGGTATCACCGTGTACTCGATCCTCGAGCCTACGCTCGGCGTGGTGAACGCTTGTCTGCCAACCATGAGACCTGCGCTCGGGGTCATATTCAAGAACGGGCCCTTCAGCTTGGGCCAGTTGACATTCCACAGTACTCGTCGTAGTTCCAAAGCCTCGAAAACTCGGGACAGCCATCAATTTGAGCAGATTAAAGATGACATGGCCTTGCACAATATTCATGTCGCGAGTGACCACCCAAAAGGCGTTCATCCTCAAGGCAACAATATCACTATTTCGCGCGAGTGGAATATCGACCACTCTAGCCCCGACAACAAGTTGTAAAAGTTAACCAAAATGTGTGTGAAGGTTCTCGATAAAATGGTTTTGCTGCACAGGGTGCTGTATATGTCACGCGGAATGTGATTGGTTGTGGTTCGCGTTTCGGGCATATATGGAAGCAACAGAATGTGTCACTGCTGGTGTTTCAATATGTATTTAAGCTCCCGGCCAGTCAAATGGGCTCGTCTCGATTCGAAACAATATACAAAGTCCTATTTGACTGTTCTCGCATTATGCCCGAAATATAGGACACGACCCCATCTCTTGTGTAAAGCCCAGAGTATCCCTGGATGCTTACAAAGCTTCATAACTTCGTAGACTTGATTATCACTCAATCTTTAGGCCATATATTCAATATTTATTCCGGTGACTTCTGTCACAGTACAGCCCTACTATAGTCCTATGTAGATGATTTGTTATTGCACAAGGAGGGAAGTTCTAGCTCTAGCCCCTTATTCTACCGTTTGGGTTTATATATAGTATTCCTTTGTCTGTGCTGTATTTCGGAGATTAGGCTTCGTTAGTTCCGTGACAACTTCATCGCAGCTAGAATAGCCACTCGCTCTCACTCAAACAGCACGACTATGTAGATCTGATGCACGAATTTGTACCAGGGTTTTTTTGTGAAGTCGCATCTAGCATAGGCAGAATAAGCTGAGGGTAGAAGTATCAGTAGCAGTTCTGATACTCTGATTGACAATTTAGCTCCCATGAGCGGTCTCATAGGATTCCAGAGCCTTGGTAGCCATTAAGAGGATAATGGATCAATAACAGTTCTCTCAGCTTCAGGGTATTAATCATCGAATCTATTTGCATTGTAACTCCCGACGCGTGGCTTTACAATGATGACATTGACTATTTGCTAATCACTATTTGTTAGACATAGACTTTCTAGGATATCACTAAAGTTCTCGACATCAGTCCACTTGGGGTCTCTTTCTTGGGCATTTGAAATGTACGGGAGTCTGACTGTCCTAACTCTTTTAAAAGTAGACTATTCAGCTTCACTAGGCATAAAAGTCGAGCTTAGACAAGAGGATTACCAAGAGACACAGTTCATCCTTGCCTTATGTTTGTTATGTATACACTGGTTATTGAGAAGTTGCGTTGCCATTATTACTACTTTCCGCCACGATCTTTGACACATGCATGTTGAAAGGAGTAGGGAAAGCACACCATCCATGGAAACAACAGCTTGCAATCATGCTGTCGTCACATACCAGTACGAGCAACCTATGCAAAGTTCAATATCAACTACCTAATTTCATCGTCTTAAAGGCCTGTTTACCATCGTCCCCTTTGGATCAACAACCCCTACAGCTTGGACTTATACATACAGCAGATTAACCCAACCATATTGATCTTGAAACAGTGGATATGGATCATTCACAACCAGCTCAACATACCACGGCAGACAGCGATACTGTGACCTCTCCTCCATTGGCCAGGTCGCCGCTATCTAACCGCTCCAACGTGAACACCCACACCAATAACTCAATATGGGATCACAAAGACTCCTCTGAAGACCGCCCGAGCACCCACGACTCGGTCTGCGACGCCGCATGGCTATCTACAAGCGACGTCGCCAAATCTCCGTACCAGACGCCAGGACGACCCGTGACACCACTCCAACCTGTGGAGATCGACATAAACTCCGAGTCGCCACTCTCACGTCTGGAGACGCCCTTCCTATACGGTTACGGGACGGAGCTCACGCCCATTCTCGAGCGGCGCAGCATAGCCACGCTCCGGACAAAAGGGAGCCTCTCGACATCTGATCTCTCGTCCCTACTACACGACGCGCCCGGAGCAAAAAGCAAAGGCGAAAATCCGACGCACTCCCTCGAGCTCCATCGACAGCAACCCTTCAAAACCGAGGAGAGCCAGCAAAACGAGTCCGGAAGCCCACAGCTGCGCTGGCTATCGTACTCGCGGCCCACCATCCACGTCGTCGACATACACGCGTACCCGCGGAAGCCAATCTACCCACCTCCCCAACGTCCTCTCACGCCCCCTACTATCCGCAAGGTGCGAAGACCGCAGAGCGAGGGCGACGCGTATGTGGCGAGTACATCGAGCGGGATCGCGTACGCGGCGCCAGCCTTCAAGGCCCCGAGGAGCGGACACGGGAACTTGTCGAACCACCCCTTTGTGCGGCAGGCACAGCTTCCATCGCAACCGCGCTCGACGTTCTCTGCACAGCGGACTAGAGCCGAATGCGCGCCTCCGCCACCGCCGAGCAGCAGCGCTAGATATATCGCGCGGTCGAACATGCGGTCGAGCACGGCGAGTCCGGGCCTCGATTACCTCGCGCCGCCCGAGGCGCGCGGCGAGATCTGCAAGCGCTGCCGCCATCCGTGCCGCGAGCCGTGGAGTCTGCGGTCGACGCTCGTCGGGCACGGCCCGGGCGTGCGGCGGGGCGCCGATTGGTGCGGCCGCTGCGCGGTCAGGAAGGTTGTTCGGGCGTGGTGCTGTGGCGAGCTGGGGCTTTGAGGCTCATGTTAAGCGAGGACATGAGTCATACGAGGAAGGACGTAATTGGTACGATCCGATGAAGATGATAATGAGAGTATTGGAAAATTGGAATTCTTATGGTTTGTTGAGTGAAGGCCGTAAAGGAGGAGGAGGAGGAGGAGGAGAGATAGAAAAATACATTGGTCATAAGTTGGAAAAGGAGTCAACGAGAGAGAAAAACAACGAAACGCGATAGAAAATTCATCGAGGGAAACGTCTATGACTGGAACAGGTCACCGACTAACGGGTATCAACAACTCCTTTTTGCCTCTTGTCACCTTAGAATAGACGAATATGGCAATAACTCAGCATACACACAGCCAGCCAGCCCCTATTGGCATTAATCTGAATGATTACATATACGCAACACGCACTCGTATTTCTTCAAATTTTTGTTTGCCCATTTTTGTCTGGAAATAATTTGACTCGTGACGCGATGCCTCAACTTCCGACCCATGCTATGTGCTCCTCACTCTCTATTATGGCAATGCAATGCCGACCTATCCCTATCTCATACACAAGAATGAAATCACCCAGGGCAACATGGAATGAGAGCACGCGAACGGATGTTTCCCGGATACAAGCCTAAACTAAGGGTTTATCATGAGATTTGCCAGGGCCGCACGATTCCATCGTCCCCAGTCGTAACAAGCATTTCCTCGACGCCCCGTTTCTCCGGCTCGCAGGCAGCATCGTATCGCTTGCACCAGGTGATATGGTTGACTTCGTAAGGGCCGTGCGCATTAGGCGTTGTCGAGAGCAGCTTCCACTGCTTCGACGCCGCGGGTCTCGTCGTCGTGTCTCCATTTTTCATCGGCACGTCACCGTCTAATTCGGCAGCTGCCTCGTCCTCCGTAGTTGCCGTGCTTTTACCTTCTTCTTCGTATACGGCGATAATGCCGTCGCTGCCGGTGCTCGCGACGCGCCCTGTCTCGGCGCTCCATGTCGCTGAGTAGATATCTCTCGTGTGCGCCGTGGGGAGTACGGCAGTGCATCTCCATTCTTCCTTCAGGGATCGCCGCATGGTATTCGGGATCCCCCTTAGTCCACCGAAGGCATGGCGCGGCGCTTCGTCCTCGTCCTCTACTTCTTCTTTGAGAGTCCAGACGCGAATCGTGCGGTCCGCGCTCCAGGTTAATAGCCTCGGGAAATGGTCTGTTGTGGTATTGGATTCCCACTGCACGCCCCAGACGGTGCCCTTGTGTCCCTCGAGCACGGCAACGCAGACCCATTCTCCGTCCCCGTCCTCGCGCCATATCCGCACCGTGTCGTCGTAGCTGGCGCTCGCGAGAACGTCACTGCTGTACCGGCCGCGGCCGCTCCGGTTCGTGTCGGGACACCAGGCGACGCACTTGACGTCACCGTCGTGTTCGGTCAATACGGCGATCGTCTCCCATTCGTCGTCGTCGTCGGATGCCCCGATATCCTCCCATATCCAGACGGCCTTGTCCCGGCTACAGGTGGCTACGTATTGCCCCGAGGGCGAGAAGGCGACGGATTTGATCTCGGACTCGTGGCCCTCGAGGACAACGATCAACTCCCAGTCTTTCTCTTCAGCATCTTCTTTGGCGCCGCCCGTCATCTCCACCTCGAGACCACTGTTGCTACCACCCTGGCCCTCATCTTCCCACCGCCATAGCCCCGCCGATGAGTCGAAGCTGCCTGTAATGAGACAGAGCTTATGAGGTGGCAGATTCGGCTTCCATGTAGTGGAGCGGACGGAGCGCTCGTGGCCGTTTGTGAGACTGCTGTGGGCGGAGAGAGTGGATAACGAGAAAACAGTGACGGACTTTTGATGGGCGGTGGCGAGGAGGGGGAGTGTTGGGTGTGGTATGGATTGCCAGGCGCGCTCGTATAAATCGGGCTTGAAAGGAGTCAATGGCACGAGCTTCAGCAACGCTGCAGGCTCTTCGTGAGATGCCATCTTGTAAGTGCACAGCGCAGACCAGAGGAGTACATAAGAAGAGAGAATGAGCTTAGACGATGGCTTGTGTAACAGCTTCAGTTCAGCAGTATATATGATGGGATGGATGGATGTACGAGCGCGAAGAGTATATCGGAATAACTAGACGGACCTCTTGCGCTCCGTCAAATTGAACACGATGGATGGCTTGCCATCACCAGCATAAAGCGCATTCAATCTTCCCGTGAAGTTGAAGTTGCCGGTGATGCGATAACGGACGAGCGCGGGGATTTTGCTTATCGATTGTGATGCCACTCATTGACGTACTTCGAAGGTAGTGTCAAATGGCGGGGTAGGTATTTTGGAGAGGGTTACATGCCATCTTACCTACCTACTTACAGCACCCCAGATTCACCTGGATTTCACAACCCATGTAGTACGTACATGCACATGCACTGCACAGACAAATGTGGTATTTGCCAGGGTCCCCAAGTAATAATCGGATATTGTTGTAAAGTAGGTAGTTAACTATTCATCACTGACGAATGTTGCTATAAAAAAGCAAGAGGTGCCCAGCAGGGCTCTCATGTAAAGCAACGATGTCCTCTAGCAAAGTAATGCTTGCGAGAATTCCTTTTTTACATACATCACAACTTCATCATAACATACTTGTTCAGCTTATATAACAAGCCTAGCAATAAGGTATGGGATATCCGCCTTGGTTCAAAAGACCCTTGATGTAGTAATGGAAGGCTTGTACACTATTTAATGGTGATTGTGTTGCCTACCGAAAAGAGTAGGTAGTACAAGGGAAGACATGGAGGCTGCAAAAGACAGCTTCTTCTATGGAACATAGGTACCTTGTTATTACGATCGCTAGAGTTCTAGGGATAGCCTTGTTAACTCAGTCTTGTGCCCAACTGCTTTTCTGGGCTGAACCAGCCTACATATAATTTCTCCGGATATACCTACATTAAGTAGGTAGGTATAAACATCGGATAGAGATCGCCCAGGGTAGTATTACCTTTTTGGGCCACCATCCATCAAAGCTGAAATAAAGTGCATACAGAGTAGTAAAAATCCCGATCAACGATCACAGCCCCCTTGGCAAGCCATATATTAGACTCCCGTAAACCTGTCAGGCACCCGTCCGCCACAAGCCTCCAACCCGTGCGTGTGGGTAGATATCCTTTTTTTTTTTTTTTTTTTTTTTTTTTCAATGACCCGACGCAACGGATTCTATCCCGGCACATAGTAAACTTTCTTATAATGCCTCGCTGATATATCTCCTTGTTCTTTTTATATGCATGAATCCTCTTGGCGTTCAACTGGGACCAGGTATGGGCAGGTCTTGTTTAAAAAAAAATCTCGAGATGGCGCCTTACATCCCTCTGAGAGCTGTGACGAGAATTTCCATCTCCTTCCACCACCGGTTGAAGTGCCTACTACTGAAATAGACTAGGAGAGATGCTCTATCAGCAAAACCTATGTGATATCTCGGCTTGCCGTTTCGAGTCTGCATTGCTTACTTAGTGCCTACTTCATCTCGTGTAAACCTATACTAGTATCCATCCATATCAATGACACGTACATACCTACATTACCTCTTATAAAATGGTTACCCAGGCCCAGACTTCCTATGTGCGCACGTGATCTAGCTGTATGAATGTGTTACATGGTATGTAAGAAACAAGAAACAAACGGCGTTGAGTCCGGTGTTCGAGAGTCGATTATGCCATCGATGTGCTAACTAGTCATGCACGCTTTGATTGTGTGGCGTAATGGTTATCGCGATTTCTTGTTCCCCCTCTACACTACCATACTCGAACTGGCCAGCCCTAAGATGGATGGATGGGCGGTAACTGGCGAGTCCCACTTAGTTAGTCCCGGCGCCTTTATGCGGCAAATACCTGCTCTCGGGAGAGACGGAATGAGAGAGAATGAACGAGACAAGTCTCGTATCAATCCCACCCGTCCGCGAGATGCCTGATCAGACCCAAACAATCGAATTGTGTCTTCAATTCTGAAGTTTATATATCCATCTCTCCTGGTAGGGTAGTCGGCGCGCATGAATTTGAGAAATCCACGAGTCACAAGTCGAGACCCCAACAGGTGCTGATATTCCTCCTCGCGGCATTCTCCTTCCAAGCTGCGGCGGTCTAGACTGCGGCGGGACCGATCTAGATAGGCGGATCTTGTATTCCTGTTTACCTTTGCGACGGAGTCATGGTTAGACGCGCTAGGCCGCGGCTTCTTGCGCAACCCAAACATGGCTAACGCCTAGCGTGTGATACAAGTACAGTAGCTTTCTTCTCTCTCAAAGGCAGATATGTATCAGGTGCAAGAGATGCTGTTGAAGAGGATGGTTGAAGAACTTACAACTTACATAGTACATCGTGCTTCTTCATGTAAGCATGTTTTGTTTCTGGAAGAAAAGATCAACTACCTATCTAGTTATGTAGGATCACTAAATCCTTCCGCCAGAGAGCACGTTGAGGCTGAAGTGGAGCTCGGTGATGATTCACCGAAGGCGTTTGGCTAGAGACGATGATATACTATGTATGCTACTTATACTTACATGGTATATCATTTCATCCATGAGTTTCTGGGCAGCCATCTCGCTTCATCCCCATTAAGAGGCTTGTGAGCCCTAATTCCAATAATAGAGCAGCTGGATGTAATCTACTCATACACTTAGCGAACGGACAATATACTTTCCACGTGTGAGCGGAGCAGCAGTTTCCAACATCTTGTCTATTTGATGAGTCGCGTCGGGGACTAAGAAGGTTTGATTTGCAAGGTAACTAACTCACTTTGTTCTGTTACGTACTCAAGTACGTTTGGTAGATCGATAAACCTCGGCTGGTTACAGCACCCAGATTCGCCTTGTGTTTTCATCATGTAATTAGCGGCGGCCGTGCCGACATGTTGGTACGCCGCGTAGTTTTCACCTCAACTTTAGTGGCCGAGGCAGGGGAAACCTTTCCGATCGAGCTGTATAAAGTATCCCATGTGCGCCCAATATGTGGGGTTTATCAAGATCTCGCTCGTGTAAGTGGATACTTCGAGTGACTCTACTTGTAAGACAAGCAAACGTGCAAAGTGAGACAGACCAGCCACTGTTCAACTAGGAAGAAGGATTCGAGAAAATGAGGCAAAAAGGAAAGAGAAGCAAAAGAGATCCCAAGTGAGTGATATGAAACAAGATTAGAGAATAGCGCAAGTCGATGAAAGGCGGCGTTGTGTGATATTGATATTTGACGTGCATTGTATGCATGATGTGCCAGAGGCATTGCCAGATCTGCACTAGGATCTCGAATGTAGTGCTTATCCTGGTCAACTACGGCCGTAGTCTGCACCGAGTGCATGGTTACGCGGGTGTGGTGATGTACTCGAGTCACCGGTCTCATCTCCACCACGCGTTATTGGCTCGATTCGTAGACCATCATGGCACACAAAGGCTTGTACTAGTACGTGTAGTCTGAGAAGACAGTCTCTTAGCTTCGAATCATATAGGGCGTTGGGGTGGCTCGGATGCAAGTTCAGCTCATTTCTATCATCAGCGCCGCGGCTTCTAAGCTGGGTCAGGCTTAGATCTCTCTCAGGCACAGGCATGCTAAGCAACACTGAACACGCCCGTGCACATCAGGCGCACCGGCGCCGAGATTTCTTAGTGAGATGCTGTTAGATGGTATACATATATGTAAGACGGCCTTGGCTAGTCTATGTTCTAGGCACGCAGAACATCCGATGTTCTGATTCATGCGATTTCCCCCTCAAGATCTACCGGGAGATAAAAGAAGACGCTTAGACCAGCGAGCCTTGGATGTGATGAAAAAGGTTTGAGAATTTCGACATTCACCAGCCTTATCGTGACCAGCGGGAAGCACCGCGTTGGAGATATGTCGACTGTGGGGGAGTTGCTTCAACGCTATGAAGGCCATATCGTTCCCCGATCGTTCAACGCTGGATTCGTAGGCCTAAGTTACGTAGGTGAGTAATAAGAGAATCTAACGGCTGGTCCCCTAGACTTCTTCATGTTGTATCGACCGACGGTTGTTAAGTGATCGCTAACATTTTCTGCGCGTAGTATCTTTCATTGGTGCTGTCTCGACGCTCGAGCTTATCAACCGGCGGACATCTCGCAATGGAGTCCTCAACCATATATATTTAGTGACTGCAGCAGTGGCGATGGGAGGCATATCGATTTGGTCTATGCACTACGTCGGTAACCGAGCTATCGTCTTGGCCCAGGATCAGTACGAGCTCCAAATCGTCTACTCGAGCAAATTCACAGCTATCTCGTTCTTCATTCCTATCTTTGTCCTGCTTGCGGCCTTCGTTGCAATAGGCACAAACAGCCTTGTATCCTTCTGGCGGCTCGGCGTAGGGGGTACATTGGCGGGTGGCGCCATCTGTGGTAGTGAGTCTTTGACCTCGATCGTGTTTTTTCCACTTAGCATTCGAAGTGTCTTCTCTGTAGATGTTGTGTGCCTAATCTTGTTATCAGTGCATTACCTCGGCAACGCTTCCATCGAAAACTATAGGTGCCAGTATGACACCGTTAACGTTGTCGGGTCTGCTATTATTGCCGTGGTGGCTAGCAATGCGGCCCTAGCCTTTTTCTTTCTCTGGAGGGCATCGTGGAAGAACTCGTGGTGGAAACGAGGTATCTCAGGCGCCGTATTAGCGGGCGCTGTATCAGGGATGCATTGGTGTGCATCAACCGGCACTAACTACCGTCTGGTAAAATTGAACATGGGCAATGAGTTTTCACGGAACACTGTCGTTATCTTTGTCACTGTCCTATCTTTCAGCGCCGCGTTGATCGTCGCCGGAGTGGTCGGACACGGAGCCTGGGTCGCGAGAAGTAATGCGAGCAAATCACGGCATGTTGTCCTCGCCGCTGCAATCTTCGATCGCAACGGACGAATTCTCGTCAGCCCCGACGGATTATTGCCGAGTGAGAAGATCACAGATACGTATATCGAGAAGACCCCGAGCGACACATTCAGTATCGAAAACCCGCTCTTTCAGTGGATGTTCCAAGCTTCTCGTAACTGGGACGCCACGAGCGGGATGATAACCACCATGGCAAATCACCTAGCACGCCAATCAGGCAACAGTCGCGGCAGAAATGTTGGGTTGATTAGCGAAAACGGGCAGCTTATCGAAAACTACGACGTTGTATTCAGGGAGCTCTTTTGTCTGGCCGCAGCGAGTCTAGCCTCCAGATTGAAAAAACAACTCACAGATGTTGGTGTTCTGTGGGATGAAATACTTCCTACTGGTGATGTCAGGACGCGACACTCGAAGGAGAATCCGAGCGACTCTTCTGAAAGAGGTGAGAGCATGGAAATGAACCAATCACAAAGTGGACGAGGTTCGTTAATGTTCCTCGTCCGTCGTCTCGAGCATTCCTCCGACGTCGAGAAGCTTGAAGCAGCGGGCTTTCGGTTCGCCGACATTCACCAAGTCAGTAGCATCATTCGACATGGCATGAAAATCAAGGCTGTAGACTTGTCTCACACGCTGACCGAAATGGCGACATATGCCGAGCAACCCATGGCCGACGCTGGCGTTCACCTGGGATTCTTTGGCATAAGGGCCCGCGTAAGTGGCTTTGGCTTCGACGTGTTAGTTGAAAGGGGCGCACGCAATGTCCTCCCGTCATCAAAGATCCCACTGGATCGCCTAGAGCCATGGCACGCCGAATTTCTTAACAAGCACTACGGGTTAAACGTGCCTTCACTGCTGAGGACACTTAGAGACCCGTCGAAGAGGCGGACAGATAAAGAGGCCGAGTTTGCAAGTGTTTTGGCCGATGCTATCACTACCCTATGTATACGTGTCGACAATAGGCGGATCTTTGACGAAGCTACCTTGAGTTATCGGACAGTTCAAGTTCCTTGCGAACCTCGTCCAGAGTCGACTGGGATGGAAGAGTGTACAATGATTGTGCTACATTCCGTCGTACCTATTCACTATTCTCTCAGCTCCCTCCGTGGTCCGGGTTGTGAATTCATACCATTGAGCTTCTTCAAGGTCCAGCAGATGGTACACAAAAACTCGCCTTATCAGGCGGCCTTCACACAACACCTGCACCGAGAACTTGTGCCCATTATCAAAGGAGTATCAGTCTCGGCCCATAAGCCAAACCTCCAGCAAGCGCCACAAGGACGTCAGCGAGACTGGCGTTCCGGCTTCCGAAAGGTTGGCCGCAAGGCAGACTTCCGCGCCACCGATGCAGAGGGCAACCCCATCCCTACCAAGCTAGGAAGCAAATCATCGAGCAGCAGTTCAGGCCAGAGCTCAACGCTAAAGCTGTGGGATCGGGAGGAGAGCAACATGAAGACTGCCTCCCTTGACACGCCACCTGACAAGCCGACGAGTATGGCTAGGGGGGTGCGAAATGTTTCAAGCCTAGGAGGTATCCTCGTCTCACAGGAGATCAGGGTGGCTGTAAGTCAAGTTAAGGAGGTCGATGGTCGGTCGTCAGACGTCGGCTCGCCACCACTTGACCAAACTCCGCCGAACCCCCCGGGTGTTGTTGGGTCCTATCCAGCACATAGCAGTCATACTCGAAGCAGGACTAATACAAGCACTCATATTGAGCTTCAGCCGCTGCCCAGGGCCCACGCCGACGGAGGTGTGAAACAAGGTTTAGGGCTGACGGCGGAGGCAAGTAGAAGTGCCAGCGAAGTGAAGACTTTTGTTGATGAAATGTTCTCGGCCTGTTTCGAAAGACGCTGAGCAGCCGGCTTGGGCTTGCTTTGTAGATTAGATATATCCATGTACATCAGAGCAGCAAAATATGTTATAGCTAATGTGTATTACCGCTTTAATAGACATAATGATGACAATCAGCACTCATGGATGATGCCTAGAGAGTGCAGTACCCAGCGGTCCTCTGTATATCCGCGTTCGTCCCAGCACGCACTCCCTAACCCTTATTATGTCAGCTATGAAGTTCTCAAGCCATACTCATTTAGCGAGATCTTCATTTTAGCGGCAGGAATGCATACTACATATGCAGAGTGAGATTGGCGACTAGACAGGAGTCTGACAGGACTACGCAGTAAGCACAGAAAGCTTATCCGGGACGCGACACGCGTTATCGTACCTAGGGATGAGACCGATTTACCGGGAAATACTGGCACAGGACAGTCGCTGGCTGCCCATGAATGACCAATGCTTTCGCAGGCACGTGGAGATGGTGTATGGACAGCATTTTTTTCAGCGATACTGGGGCGTATCTGCCGCCAACGAGAGAACGAGAGGACAAGAGGCCAAGACGAGACGATGCGACAGACAAACAAACACACACAGACACAGACAGACACACCCCAAGGCCGCACAATCACCTTTCAGGGCTGGAGCGTTCTGCGGTGCTGTCATATGATTGATGGATGATTTCCATTTCCACCAGCCAGGTCCACTTGGGTCTGACTTGGGCAGGCTCGGCAAGAAGGGCAGGAAGGACAGTGCGGAGTTGTTCCAAAAAGGGTGACTGATACTGTACATGCGGCAGTTTTGCAGCCGCCGCCGGCCAGGCTCCAGCTAATTGGCTCACAGGCCGGATAGTTTGCATCATGATTGAATTAAATGTTTTTCCTTCTTTTGCTCGGTTCTGTCTTCTGGCGCTACAAAGTATTGAATAGTTGGTAGGTACATCGTGTTACCTACATACTTCGTACATACTATGGTATTTCTTCCTCTTTTTCTTCTTCTTCCTTTTTCGCTTGCTTTAATATTAGCCATATTAGCCTTGTCACATTTGTCATTCATTCATTCATTCATTCACATATTGAATCATTCCTATTTTCAAGTTTAAAATTTGATTGATTCATTCATTCCCCCGTGCACTAACCCGCAATACTTACTGCCCGCAATGGAGTGGTACTGTTCTTCTGATGCGGGGTCTACCAAGAATACCTGCCTAGGTACATAATAGTCTACTACACGACAGGGCCTCATCTCACCTACCTACCTAGTTTCCATTCCCCAAAATAAATGAGGCATTATTCAATCTGTTACTGTACCTACTCACTTACATGCCGCTTGCTGTTAGAGCATTGGTAGACATGTGTGCGTGCGTGTTCCTGTTGATCCTCCAGGGCACCGCACCGTCTGGCCTACTGTGTCCTTATCAATGCAAGGACAGGTCCTCGTGACGTGAAGTTCTCGCGCTTTAGTGTCTCGCGTCCCCAGTATTCTGTGCCTTTTGCAATGTTAGACTGCGCGGTGGATGTGCTTCAGCCCCTCAATGACATCGACGACGACCAGGACCCTCAGCCTCATTGACCTGACAGAGGACCTGACCAGTCTTTTGCTACTCCACATGCGGAGACACACGCCATAGACCACAACTGCTACTGTATCTACATATACTGTATGCGTCCATGTAGGTATCTGATGTACGTATTTATGGATGTATTTGCATGTATTTGTATGTAGCCTGTGATAGACGGCGTGGGGCCTGCTAACTGTCGTGCCGTCGTCATCGGCATACCTATTCTTGATTGCCATTGCCCTACATTGGCATACCCGTCTTGGTACGTCTCTGCCCGACAGCGACATCAAAATTCTCGTCCTTGGCTGTTCAGAACTTTTCTTCTTCGTTTCTCAGCATAGACACAAGCTCATACCGGAGCAAGCCCTCTCTTATACCCCGTTGAATACGCCACTTGGACGCTGGCAAACCAGGTCGAAAACTTCCGTCGTTCCCATCAATTGTTCATGTATATTTGAATTGATATATACCCGGTTCAGACCTACATCTATTTTATATTCCTCCTCGTGCTTTTAAGTCAAAGAAGTAGGCAGAAAGCCACCTGTTGACCTGCTTGCGCCAAGCCCAATTCGACCACCACCTCGGCCTCGTTTAGTCCGAGACAGCCCCAAAGAGCGCGACAAGAGGCGCCCAATTGCGCGAAAGCCAGTGCAAGATTCAACTTAACCATTTTACGCGCGCAGCGAACTACGACACGTTCCTAAGTGCTCTCGTCGAGCACTCGCCGACCTCATGACGAGGTTTACCAGAGGAACGCGCCTGTTAAGGCGAGTTGCGCTGCCTGCCTCAGCCGCCGCCGTCGGTGGTGGCCTCCTCCTCTACTCGTACCGACCCATCAACGTCCCCGGTTCTGAGGGCGCTGCAGTGCCCCCGCCGCTCTATGACGCCGATGGTAAAATTAAGCTCCCCCGCTTCCCAAAAGTAAAGTCGCGCGACGAGCAGCTTGCTGAATTGAAGAAGGGCCGATCGGCAGAGGAAGAGTATGACGTACTGGTCGTGGGTGGCGGTGCCACTGGTGCTGGTGTCGCTTTAGATGCCGTCACGAGAGGCTTGAAGGTCGCCATGGTCGAGCGCGATGACTTCAGTAGCGGAACAAGCAGTAAGAGTACCAAGCTTGTACATGGCGGTGTGCGGTACTTAGAAAAGGCCGTATGGAATCTCGACTACGCCCAATACACACTGGTCAGGGAAGCCCTGAAAGAGCGCAAGTACTTTTTGCAAACCGCACCTCATCTGAGTTCGTGGTTGCCTATCATGCTTCCTCTGGACAAGTGGTGGAAGGCTCCGTACTACTGGGCGGGCACCAAATTTTACGATTTCCTGGCTGGTAGCGAGGGCATTGAGAGCTCATACTTCCTAACAAGGAGTAAAGCTCTTGACGCCTTTCCCATGCTCAAACCCACCGACCTCGTAGGCGCGCTTGTCTACTATGACGGAGCACACAACGACTCACGTATGAACGTATCTCTCGCCATGACGGCTGCTTTGTATGGAGCCACCGTCGTCAACCACGCTGAGGTAACTAGTCTCATGAAGAACGAGCAAGGAAAACTGTGTGGTGCCACTATCAAAGACCGCATACCTGAGCGTGGTGGCCGCAAAACCGAAGACATCGCCGTCCGTGCCAAATGTATCATCAACTGCACTGGGCCATTTACAGACTCGATTCGAAAGATGGATGACCAGGAATGCAAAGAGATTGTGGCTCCGGCATCCGGTGTCCACGTTATTCTCCCCGGTTACTACAGCCCTGCCAAGATGGGACTCATTGACCCTTCAACATCTGACGGCCGTGTCATCTTCTTCCTGCCGTGGCAAGGAAACACCATCGCCGGTACAACCGACGAGTCTGCCGTCATCACTCAAAACCCCTTGCCTGATGAGAAGTCCATTCAGTGGATTCTGAACGAGGTCAGCCACTACTTATCGCCCGATATCAAGGTGCGCCGAGGCGATGTCCTGGCTGCGTGGTCTGGTCTGCGGCCTTTGGTCAAGGACCCCAAGGCGGCCAACACCGAGTCTCTCGTGCGCAACCATCTCGTCGACATCTCCGAATCCGGCTTGATAACTTGCGCTGGTGGCAAATGGACGACTTACCGACAGATGGCGGAAGAGTGCGTTGACGCTGCCGTCAAAGAATTCAAGCTCCCCGTTAAACCCTACCCCAACGCACCGCGCGTCAGCGGTACTGAGGAGGTGGACGACGGCGCCATCCTCGACGGTAGCTGCCAGACACACAACGTGCGACTGATCGGTGCTCACGGCTTCAGCAAGACGCTCTTCATCAACCTCATCCAGCACTTCGGCGTCGAGACCGAGGTTGCCAAGCATTTGACGGAGAGCTACGGTGACCGCGCCTGGACGGTGGCGGCCATGTGCCAACCCACCGACCTTCGTTTCCCCGCGCGAGGTGAGCGCATCTCGCGGCTGTATCCCTTCGTAGACGGCGAGATCCGGTATGCTATTAGCCACGAGTACGCCCAGACGGCCGTAGATATCCTAGCGCGACGCACGCGTCTTGCCTTCCTCAACGCTCAAGCAGCTCTAGAGTGTCTGCCTCGCATCATCGACATCATGAGCCAGGAGCTCAACTGGGACCGGACGAGACAGGACCGCGAGTGGAAAGAGAGTAAGTTACATGACCTCAAGCTTGTTCTAAGTCAAGTATATGCCCCAAGGTATAAGAACCAGTCGCTAATTATTCGTCCCCTTAACAGCCGTCTCCTTCCTCGAATCCATGGGTCTCCCGCAGCCCATGTTATCAGCAACCAGGGCAGATGTAGAAAAGGGCAAGTTGGACTTTAGCTCCTCGGCAGATTTCAAGATGTACTCTCGCCACGACAAGCCTCTACTTGAGGAAGTTTAAATATGCAAAAACGCAACCTCCCCCTAAATTTACAAGATCTACCAACCCGTCCAACCCGCCTACCAACACATCTCGACACCCGCGCGACCTCACCGCTTCAGAGTTGTCAGCTCGCCGTAATCATCCACGTCCACTCGGTGCCATGGGCAAAAGTGGAAACCAAAACCCACCACCCAATGAACCTGTATCCTATTTTCCCTGTAGATAAAGCACGCTTCGACTCCGACGCAAGGTCAGCCTCGCATCTGTTTTCTTCTTCCGAGACGAACGGGGGCTAGCTAGGGAGTCATCTGTCTCTATTTCATGTCTGTATGTACATGTACATATACATACATACATACATACATGAGAAATCCAACAGATAGAATACCATGTAATCGAAAATATAATGAAGCAAATTTCCTCCGAATCTAGGAGTATAAAGTCATTATCACGGTATGGCCAGTTGTGATTGTATTGAAGCTGTAGAAGGGAAAGATTGGTCTACTACCGTATTTTATTACTTTATTCTTTTCCTCCGCTCCATATCTCATACATCTATGTATACATATAGTATGTTACGGCTTAATTATGTCATAAATTCGAAGGAGAATATCGTTCCTATAGGTAGCAAGAGCAAGCAATACACCGTCAGATCGCATAGAGCGACTTTAAGGCACTTTCTGACTTCAATAAGTAACAATTGAAACGCAAAATATCTTCGCGTCAATTAGTCAGTCTCAAGAGAGGAGCAATCGCGTGAGATAGGTATGTAGCTCGAGATTCAAGTACACCTAAAACGACCTACAGAGTCGGGGTTTTCTCCATGAAAATTTCTCGTCTGTCTCAACATCGCACGATTTCAACCCGGCTCATATCCGTTTTTTTTTTTGACAAATAACAAGCAGGTTTCTATATTCAGAGAGATTGGTACTTTCATATTTCATGATCCCATTATTAATCCTCATCCAACGCCTCGCTTTAAAATTTCAAAACAACATAATAAACCCCGCCAATTCGTGATCTTTTTTACAAAGGATTTACCGATCCGGCCCCAGATCTATGTTTGTATGAATGCTTTTGACAAGTCCCTGTTCCCTTTCCGAACCTAATGATTTCAATTCCACCAAGCCATCCTTGGTTTTCTCCCAAGGGGATATAAAACGCCGTTTGTATGTAATTGACCACAAATATTTTCGCCTGATATATGCAGAGGTGTTCCTGGTTGAAAGGATGAAAATAAACACACAGGTCATGATATGACATGTGAGACAACATATGGCGCACAGTTCCCAAAGCAAGGACGTCCGTAGTCATGAAAAAAAAGTTTTTTGCTTTGTTCTGCATGCACCGAAACAGATGAAGCAAGACCCTTATACGGATTATGGCCTGTGGCATCTTAGTCTGTGACAACTGCGACCTAGCGTTACGTTTCCGCAACTAGGTCGTCGGTCGTACTCGCTCTCCCAGCCGTAAGAGTCCGTATCACACGAGCTCTCACGACTAAGAAGAGGCGCGGTGCCCACTCGCTTGAGAACGACATCGTCATCTTCGGAGCGTGATATACCCAGATAGTTTGACAGATCAGCCAACATACATGGAGATCTCGATGACGCCTGTGGAAAGTCCTTCCAGATTCCATCGAATCCGGGGGTTGTTGCTGTGCTGGCAGGATGCTCAGTATCCATGTCAATTTCAAGAGGCTCAAGCGTCGGAGGACCAGATAAGAATTGGACAGGCTCCATGCTCGCATTACTATTGGTACAGGGAGAGAACATATCGTCTCTTTTTAGACCAGGATTCTCTGAGTTTGGGCCCGGAATGCGTAGAGATTTGAGCGCGGTACGCTGCCGCATGCGTACATTTCTTTTGACCAAGCATGAGTGCACATTAGAGATTCCTTGCGCTTTTGCGGCCACACTACTCACACTACCACCACCACCAATAGCCGGGGGGATGTACAAGCCCGTAAGAGAGTTCGTAGAATCGAGCGTTTGTTCACCAGGGTGACAATCCTCCCAGATATCAAGATCGTGAGAAGTCTGGTGCGTTGTGTGCTCCGAACCACCGTTGTGACGTGAGGAGGCTGATAGTGTTTGAGATTGTGTGACCTGTAACCCCTATAAGGGAGATTGGCTGGGTTGCGTGGGGTGAGAGGATGGCGCGCTCACGGTCGGTGAGCTAGAACGTGAAGACTTACTCTTCCTTCCTAATCCGAGCTTCGCGCCAACCTTTTTCCAGCTGGTTCCAGAGAGAGCACGCTGGAAAGCTTTGGGTGAAGGGTGGAAAGAGAAATCAGAAGTAGGTGGCGTGGTGGGTGGAGTCATGGGTTCGGCGGTTGGAGTAGAACTGGGACTCAAACTATCATCGGTCATCTCGACCTCTGGGGAATCACTCGAGCCCGAGTTGGACCGACTCGTGTTGCGTCCCATGCCAAATAGTGGCAGGATTGTCGCTATCGGAGACTGGCTGGATTCTTCGGATCCGATGTCTTTAGGAATTCGTAGCCGCGTGCGTTCCTGCCGAGGCCTCATGTCTTCTTCGAGGTGGGCTCCGATCGTTACAGGCACAACCGACTCCAAGAAAGGTACCAGCACTGAATCATTCATCAATTCTTTTACAATCATAGTAGCTTCGTCTAATTCCGTCGGATCAGGCGGGGTGGAGGTCGTGAAGGTTAGACTGAGAAGTCGATCACGAACAGGTGCGGGGATGTTGACTTCACGAGGGGCGCCAGGCAGAATGTATGCCCCGATAATTTTCTCCCATAGCCCACATATGTAATCTTTTCCAACGTATAGCTGTCCTTGAACCATCTGCAAGTGTGTGGTTCGGTACCTTGCAGCGTCCATTACAAACTCGAGAGTTTCGAGGCAATGGTTCTGTGACAAATAAGCCATGAAAGCACTGAGAGTCCATGGTTGGGGTGCTGTGTTTGAAAGAATGTCATCTAGAGTCGGGGTGTTCAGAAAAGGGGAGCCAGTCCGCGGTATGGCCCAGCTTGTTGGCCTTGATGACGGGTCCATGACAGTTTCAGCGTCCCAGTCTTCTAGATCTGATGATGATGGTGTTAATTCCCGGAAGAACGTGGTACGATAGATTAGGGAGTTTCGTCTAGATCTGACTTTGCCCATTATTTTCCGAGTCATCAATGAGAATAGGTGCCTCAATTCGCAACAAGAAGCAAACAGGGCTTCCGATTCAGCCTGAGACGGATTCAGACAAGCACAAAAGCCATGCGCAGTTGCAGCAAACGCCCTATTATCCGAAATGTTTGGTCAGTGCAGCAGATGGCAACGACCTAGAAGCCTGCTAAGGAGCCGTATGAGCACGCTGCAGCTGGCCTGCTTTGGATATATTCAAGATTGGTACGGCTCTCCGTCCAATTACCAAAGCTCAGCTACGGGTAGCAGCAGATTGCAGCAATCCCGAGCCTAGAAGCGAGGGTGTGAGTGCGTGCTGCGGATATCTTGCTGCTGACCAAGCGGGATCAAGACTCAGGTGGACTGAGGGGTGCGCGTCCTTTGTATAACAGAGATCGGTGCTAAAGCGAAGCGTCTAGCCGGGTAGGAAGGGGGGAGTGACTGTTTGCTAGCAACGATTCGGATCACGGCGTTCAGTCCGGAGGGCCCGTTATTGATTACGACAGTCTGACGTGAGTGACACAGAATAAACTGCTCTTGAGATGGAGACACGCTGCGTCTAGAAGCGGAGCAGAGCCACAAATGCAGCGGAATTCGGTACTGTCACTACGTAGTTTCGAGCCCTTGACTGGCGAGTACGATACCACTTAAGGGGTATGGACGGCCAAGATGGACGTTGTAGATTATAATAATCGGAGCGAGAGAACAAACAACCGATGTATTCGAATGTTGTCAGTGAAGGACAGTTTTCAGACCGATAGTGAGCGTCGTTAGGAAACGGTCTAGATAATTCGGTACAGGATTCGTCTTTCCTGATGCCGTGGTGCGTCGTGCAGTAAGGCTGAATATGTACAAGTGAGCGTAGCAGGCTGCAATTGTGCTGTAACGTCGATTGACAGGGAATGGCAGTCCAAGATGGCAAGCAAGATGAAGCAACGACGGCGGCGGTGATTCTCCAAGATTGACTACAAAATACACAAGAATCTGTAGATGGCTGTCCTAATTTCCTGTCCTGCTGGTTGTTCTTCCTGTGTTTCTTTTTTTCCTTCTTCTTGGGTCCTTTCGTGGGTGTAATGTGCGTCCTGTGGTAGTTGAGGAGAGATGGCCAGAGAGATTACTAACGAGGTAGACGACTCGATGCAGCGGGAGGAAGAGTAGTGAGTGAAGTGAGTGAGTAGCAACAACGATGATTATTAATTAATTAGGTACCGTTCAAACCAGTCTCACAGATCCAAGATATGGCACAAAAGCAAGATGGTCAAGGAGAAGCGGTAGTGTAGACAGACGCTGGGGGACGACTTCGCGAGGAACGCTACATATAATACCTACCGTACCTACAAGTGTGACTGACGGCAGTCGACCACTACATAGTACATACGAAGTACCTAGGTACCTACTGTAGAAGTGGTACAGCAGCACGCCGGACACTCTAGCCCGGTACCTAGGGCGTGCTAGGTCTCGGGCTAGGTACCAAGCAGTGCCAGCCAGGGTGGGTACCGATGGTATGACCGAAGGGGGCAGAGACAGGGGCAGGGGCATAGGGCCGGGATAGCGACAGGGTCAGATACTTGTGCCGCAGAGTTTATTCCCGACGGTCCATGCGCACAGCACAGCACAGCACAGCACATACCTACCTTACCTCTTACTGAGCCAGTGAAGTTGTGGCAATACCTCTCAGATACACGGTTCTCTCGGCATCCGGGCAGAGCAGCGCAAAATATACTACAGATGATGGACTGGGAGGTGGTGTACAGGACATGGTGTACAAGACATGAGGAGGACCTGATGTACCTACATGTAGGACGCACTTAGAGTACCTATGGAGACAGGCGCATAGTGCGGACGAACGAGATTGGAAGGGCAGAGAAAGGGAGATCCCCAGCCAAGACGCAAATGACGACCCAGTCGTGACCCGGCCATGGTCCAGCGGCGACTCCTCACCACCACCCAATCAAGCGTCAATCATGTCCCCATCGAGCCCATCAAGCGCAAGGGCAGGGCAGACCAGAGCAGACCAAAGAGCAAGGACCGAGGGGGCGAGAAGAGACTGTTCCCTGTTCAGGCCCCATTCGTTCCATTCGTTCCATTCATTCCATGCCACCCCAGCGCCAGAGCCCGCCAACCACATGTGTTCTTGTTCTGTCAGTCTTCATGTAGGTACGTGTATAGTATGTACCTGTATTGTCAGTCGTCTACCGTGCCATACCTACATATACACACTATACCCATGTCTACCGTACGAAGTACGCTTGATGTTGTTATACTACTATGTACTGTAAGTAGATACAAGATATTGTTGCAACAGAGACCTTGCAAAATGCATACTGTAAGTACATACATCAGACACATGCTAAGCACGGACTGCCTCTCGGATATCTAGTAGCTCGAAGGTCTATTGGTACACTGTGAACAGTACTTAGGTACTTACTTACAGTAGGTATATGCAGTATCTGTGCAGTAGTTTCAAAGCGGGGATCGCGTGACCACGCTTTTCGGTTCGTTCGTACGATATGCAATCTAGTTAATGCCACCGGCCGAGGAGCTTGTCGACTGTCGACTCACATACGAAATACCAATCATGGGCATTTTACGTACACATACCTAAATAAATGTCCATGACAGACATCAGACTTCGAGCCATCTGGTTCATTGTATGAAGCATATGTACTAAGTAGGGTAGGCATTTCCCCTTTGTGACCAATCGTGGCTCATTAGCAGCGAGTAGAAAGTAGTATGGCATAGGTAGTACTTATGGTATGCTGAAGCATTTCTACAGTATGGTCACATCTCTAAGTATAACAAAGGCACATATTTGAATATTGATATAGGTAATCAATGTTTATCTCAGAGCTTCGTGTACCTTGGCCATGAAGGAGTAGGTAGCAGAGAGATAGATACCTGCCTCTATCTGTACCATGTCACCCCTAGGTAGTCGAAACATAATTTATCCCAAATTCCTCATACAGTACGACAGACGAACTCCGCTACCGCTCGCTGTTGTACCACAAATACGTAAGCGTACATCTGTAGATATTGTTGCTTGGGTCGAGCCCGGCAGCCAACCAGCTCACTCGTACACGATGCAAAGTGGCGTAGCACTAGAAGGACGCTAGAACATTTCGACAGCAGGGGCCAATCAGACCGGCAGGCACCGCGCCAGACGAAGATCGCTTTCTAGATAGAGAATTTAGTATGGATGAGCCTGAGATGGAGACGGACTGTCCTCGTCCGGACCAGCCGTAAAGCGGCGACCATCTTTGTGCGTATCTGAACAAGTATAGGTACATGGATACCGCTACCGGCGCTGGCTGCAACAGAAGACACCTCATCGTTGTCCCACAGTGGATTGATTGGCTTCACAGTACGAGACACATTCTACATGAGCATACATAGTAAGGGATGAGAGCGAAGATGAGGAAGAAGAAGAACGAGAAGAGGATAAAAGAAGGCTGTATTAATACAGGAAATGAGCTGGTGCTACCTACCTTGAGACGCGCGACACAATTCGATCCTCTTAGAGTAGAGAGACTCTCAGTCTGCTAATCGGTACGGACAGATACGAAGTAGTACACTACAGTACCTACCTACATGATGTACGAACAACCACTGAAGCAGGAGTTTTGGTACGGCTTCGCTTGCTATTGAATTGGTGATGTAAGTGGAAATGCACAATCATACCTAGTGTATGCCTAGTGTATGCATCTGGTATGCACATTAGATGAAGCCATCTGTGTGTGGTGGTGCTCGGGTGGTCAACATCGAAACGCCGCGCCTAGGACGGCGTCTATCGCCCATTCATTGTCACATTGATCATCATATCATCCCCGAAATCCACGGCTTTGTCATGCTACATTACATAGCCCACGCTACTAAAGGTAGCACGCGCGCACTATCGTGGAATGGCGCCTGCTATGTGCGGCTATAGACATGCTGATCATTAATTTCATCACCTACATGTGCAGTATACACGTACAGTATCCTGCATGTTTGTGTGTAGCTCTGTGTGTAGGTATCTGTATCTGCACGTGAAGTTCTCCATGTTTCTGTCCTATTTTACAGAAAAGCTTGCAGATCCTCCGGTGCCAATGAGAACGAGAAGCGGCAGTTGACGCTGCTCATTTCCGCATGCATCTACAGTGTATATAGCCATCCATAAATCGTACAGTGAAACGTGTGTGTACTAGGCTGCACGATGCTACACAATTATATCTACCTCCTTGTGTACAGAGCCGTGTACTATGGTTAAGCATGCCAGACAGTAACACACCGTCACACCGTGTGGCAAGAGTCATCGCCGGCGCTGTCACGGTACGGTAGTTATACTCGCTACGCAAATCCTCTCTACTACTGCCGGTGCCTGTACCGAGATGGCGTATACCTACAATATCTAATGTGTTGCTACAACATATCATGTACATCGCGGAGCACATACCCGAGAGATGTCGTGTCGAGTTCCCTACAAAAGATTATGCAAATCCACGGGCATCCTCAATAGTTAAATCCACCTTGTAAGCACGGCCGAGCAAGGGGATAGAACCGGCAAACGTGGAAATACTACTCACCCACATGTCCGCACGTTACCCCAACAAATATGCGGCATAGGAACATGCACGAGAGGCATCAAGCCAGTCAAGATCAGCGGTACAGCGCCTCCGATGGACGTGGTATGATGATACCATAGCCCAGAAACTTGTTTCAGCCTGAAAGTGGTGCATACTACTTTTTATGCAGACGCTACTTCGTACACACTTCGACCACGGCGAGGCGAGAGAACAGGCTGCCCTCAGATTACCAGACATTGATGAGCCCAGCATCATTACTCCCCTGCTGCTTTAACAGCCTTGAGACGACGCCCCCAAATCGCCTGCTAACTTCGCAAATACAAGCTACCTATCTGGTAGGTATACTATGTAGTAGTGATCAAGGGAGAAGAAAAAAAAAACTTTCAAAATATTATCGACGAGTGGCAAAATCTTGATCAGATACAGCTACCGCGTCCTAAATCTTACGCCATTCCAGCGACGGAAGCATCATTGTCATGCGCTAAGGCTAGGACTCTGTCTCTAATGTAGGGCCGACGCGCAGCGCATAATCAAAGGATGAGCCGAACTACCTACCTCACCCCAAGAAGCTCACCTTGCTTGCCCACGGCACTTGATACCTACATGTCGGTCTGCAGAAGTCTAGCTCTACCTCTTACTTAGCTACAGGAGGCGAGCCTCGCTATTGATTGATACAAGCTATATGTAGTTCGCTAGGATAGAAAAATTGTGTCGATAGTCGCGCAAGAGGACGCTTCGAGCCGAATCTATTGTCAGCCTGAGGGAACAGTGCTGACGCATTCGAAGCGATGTCTCTGCCCCCCAACATCAACGATGGTGTCCTTAAAGCAGAAGCTCGAAGCAACAGTGGATCTGCGAAGGAGTCGGGAAATAGTTCGGCTCTTACGCTAAGTAATGCCGTCCGCAAAAAAAAGAAAGAAAAAAAAGGAAAAAAAAAAATCACAACAAGCAGACGCAAGCGAATGTGGTTTCACTTACCCTCCACTAACTGCGGGAGGATGTTTGCTCATCTCTACTACGTAATGTAATTGTCGTATACCAAGTATTGTTTTCGTGGTGTTGGTAGTATGTAGAGTTGCTAAACTTACCAGGGCCCCATGACCCTCATCGTGAAGGAATTGTCTCCTCGCTCTCGGTTCCACTAACCCCCTGTTCTCTCTTGCTTACTTCCAGTAGTCATGGAATTTTTCTAGAACTTTTCTAGAAGCTTTCTAGATGATTTCCGCCTGCAGCTTAGTGGAATCGTGTCTCACCGATCGGGCATGCCGGCAAACCAATGGCGTTTCGCCCCTACGTATTTCGCCTCCACTTCCCTAGGCATGTCGTCGACCTTCAAAATCATAGGTATTCATGTAATAATAGCATACGAAGAAGGCAGATAGAGCGAACGAATCGCTTTCTTCTTGGCGATCAATTTGAGATACTATGCTATTGGCATTTTTTTTATTGATTGATTTTTTGGACTTTATAGAATATTTGAAGAAGAGAAAAGCTCACCGGTAGCATGACCAATATTACCCAGGTATTACTGTCCGGCCTAACCGATACCAGAGTAACTCAGCTGTTTCTCGTGACACAACCTCTCAACAGCTGAACGACCTACGTGTACACACGTACGCCGGTTTCGCCCCGGCTGACATTGGTGATATCAATAATCAGTTGTCGTATCACCAATACCCAGGCTCGAACCTGCTAAATGCCATTGATAGCCGACAAAACGTGCGATTTTGTTATTCTCAAGCAGCCTATAGTCCGTGGCCCGGTCTATAGTCCGGATGGCTTCCGACAGAGCCCCTTCTCATGCACAGACATCAATCGTGACTGATCGTGGCCTTTCCCGAGCCGCCGCTTCCCGCCCGTCAATGCAGGCAACTTGTAAGCCAGACCTGTTCATGGGTAGGGTAGATGATGCAGTGATATGGATGGACTACTAATAGTACCTAGGTAGGCAGGGGATCCAACATACGACAAATAAGTATGATGTTACTGTTCCTGCCCGATATTTGCCATTGCTTTTACTATCGAAGTAACGACTCCACGAAAAGGATGCCACCGGCCCACGTGATACTGTAGTTGGTATTGACTACCTAGGTCGTGTGCGTGTCTAAAGCTTTGCAAAAACACAGCTAGCATGCGTGGCCTGGGCCTGTGGAAAGACTTTCATCATTACAAATTTTCCGCATTGTGTGTCACAGGACAACATGGTAGGCTGGAGTCGAGCCGTCGCATATTAAGTAACCTATCTGGCCACTTATCATAGTCTAGGCATGCAAGGGACCTCAAGCGTCGCGTAGTGTATGTAGTGCAATAGAGCCTCAATCCTGGCGATACTATAAATCTTCCATGCCATACCGAATCAAATACAGCCGCCAGAAGCCGCATTGATACCGGGCGGCTCAGACCGCCGCCGTGGTGCCACTGAAAGAAAAATTCTCGAAAAAAAGATCACTGGGGTCCCCAATGCAACCGAGCAGCGCCAGACCTCCTTGCTTAACATTACGTACTAAACCCAAAAACTCTGCGCGCTAAAGGCTTCAGCGGGGCCCGATGAACGATGAGATCGATGATGGAGAGACATAAAGCCGAAGGAAGCCAGTCTAGCCTACGCAGATGGCCCGGTCTTCGACCATCTGCGACGAGCCGCTCTGTAGCTGCGTAAGTATCACATACTTGTACTTGGTTGGTAGGTAAATGAATGAGTCCAGACCAATAGCGTTACTTGCAAGCGTCCTGCCTCAATCAATCAATCGTCGCACAAGAATGGGCCGGTCACCCTGCTGATGAGACGACGTGATTCATCAGTTTAGATCATGACAGCCAGATATTTCGGTAGGCCGTCCAAGTGCTTCTGCTGCAGGCCATGCGAAGACGGATCCATTTGTTTGTCTGGCAACCTGTAAGACCATCAGTTTCTGCCTAGCGTTTCCGTAACGGCTACCTGCCATTCGCAGTGTAACTCAGCGGTGCAGGTGCAATTGATATGGCTCGTATCTTGGTCACAATTTACATAGGCAGGTAGTGTGTGGTATCTATAAAATGATGCTTATAGCATCTACTTTTCCAAGTTTACCCAATGTACTGTGCAGATAGAAACGTACCTATCTCAAGATAGCATTCCAGAACTGAGAGATTTCAAATTCGGATCGTTCCCGTGACAGAGAAAATCGGATAGCTGCAGATCTTAGATCGTGGCAGACCGTCTGCACTACCTAGTCTAGTTCTCTGTATTCATAGATACACTCGACAGAGTAGACAAATACCAGACATACTAGGAGAGTTTGATGGGCAAAGCCGAAGAACAAACTAGTACTGTGTAGCCTCGAAGAATTGCACATAGCAGTCATTCGTCCAAAAGCGACGCCCCGCTGGTGGTCTCCAACCTGCCTGAAATGGAAAGACAAGAGGATAAACTCTCTCATTCTGGCTAATATCTCCATCCTCTCGCTCACATCAACAATGTTACCCCATGTTAGTTTGCCTGAACATACGTAGTACCTCATGGAGAGTCCTCATTGGCTATTATTGCCCGCAGGTGTGATCTTTCGATTTTCTTGTAGTTTATGTACGCCGCACGGGATATACGGCATACGACCTAATTACATTACAATGCCTGTATTACTACCAGTCGTGGAGTACAGTAGCGCAAAAGACATCGCAGCCTTACTTCAGAGCCTCAGTCCAAAATATTACACCGAGTCGGGGTCTACGTGTGAAGCTTAGTTGCTGAGCCCTGGTTCCTGAAGAGGCAACTCGAAACCACTTCCCTTGGCGTGCCTTATTCACCATCCCATCAGAGAAAATCGTCTGGATAGCAAGCAATGAAGCATCTGCAGTCCAACACTTTCCAAATCAATGATTCCTTGGCGTACTAGAGAGAGAAGGAAAAGCAAAGTAAACAGAGGAATAGCGGGTAGGTTGCGCAGATTAACCTGCACAATCCCACTCGTGGTCCGCAAACTCTTCATAGCTGGTCGAAATAGCTCGATGCCGTTGCCGAATGGCGATTGATGGATAAGAGAGCAACTCGGTGTCTGTTAATTCTTATCATATGAGCTCCCTAGAGTCAACCTCCCCGACAAAGTTTCCTGCTCGTCAAGCTAGGAACGTCTGCCATGCCTGATATCATACTTGAAGTATGTTATGAACGCTAACAAGACATTTCTTCGTTTGATGCTGCCCATTGGCCTCGTCCAACGCAGCTCGGCACATGATAACCGTGACCCATATGTTAATTCGTTGGCTCGATATAAGTTGCAGTACTTATGCAATCATTGACCGGCCCCAGAAGAGAGGCAGCTAGAGGCTTACCTTGAACCTCGGTCGGTTGGTTCGGCATGGTTGGATCTCTTAGATACAATAACGCCAAGCATGTGGGATGCACCACCAACATCTCAGATCTTACCTACCCTTGGGACGTCCTCGACCATATCTTGTCATGCCGACACGTGGGGGCAGAGCCATATAGTAGTACAAAAATGCTCAGCAGGAGGCGGCTGCAGAGTAAGATATGGCGCAAGAGTACGAACCATAAAGGCAGAGATGTGATGGCCTTTACTGCATATACGACAATATATAGTGCATTGTATCTCACACACAGACTTACTCAAATAATACATCTAGCCCTGGGAAAGCGGTGACAGTCGGCGATAGGTTAAACAGATATCGCTACACTCCTTCCCTCCCCGGAACATACCCACACGGATAGGCGCGCGGGGAGACATTGCAACGGTGACGGACTCTTGCAACTTTGGGATTTGTCCCGAGATCTCGCCTCGGTCCCGGGGTGCGATCTGCCGTACGAGAGCCGCTATTACAATAGGTATACTGCAGATAGGTCAGCATTGTGGCGTACCACACCATATCATGCATATGCATTAGCATGCATCTAGTATATATCCATGTACAGAATTCGGCTCATGAAGCTGGTGCTCTTATGAATGTAGCCGTACGTATTTACATTAGTCTACCTCTCGAGTCTCAGCCACACGAGCCAGAAGTCGTCCGGTTTGCAGCCCGTCCTACCAGGGAGTGTAGCAATCACGCCATCTCTTGTTGTGGGTATGGAAACAGATGGATAGATAATGAAGTATGCTCAGTAAAAGGGCTCATCCACCAAGAGCTGCGCTAGACACTCATATGTCGGCCTGAAGAGTCACATTGGCCCCAGGGCTTATCTTGGTTGAAGGTATCAGATCCACGTACTGAGGTACGAATGGCCGGCGGTTTGACATGGACGTTATGTATACTACCGATTAAACCTATTGAAGGAGCTTATATTCCATCTAAGCCATAGTCAAAGTAGTTTTGCACTTGTTTTGTGTATAGAATACCGACGCTGCATCATACCGAGAGTATGTCAACGGTAACGTCAAACTCTTAACCAACAAATAGCAGAGGAATAAATGAACTTCCCAATTCAACACATTTCGGTGTACAAGGGGAAAATTCAGGATGTAGAATGTAAACACAGGAGTAGGTGATGTGGTTGGCTCCCGCCCCCTTCGAACTACGGTCACTTTCAACCCACAACTCAACTCTCGACGATAAGAACACGGCACAGACAATAAAACCCACGAGACTCTACCAACACTCACCCTCGGAGTTAGATAACTACCAGAACTCAAGACTATAAACATTGGGTGCCGAGAACAGATCTCCTGCCAACCGGAAAGCTTAGCGTCTGCGAGAATACATGCGCCCTGTCAATATTAGGCCCGGGCTGCAGCATATCTGGTTCCATATCTGCATAAACAGTAAGCCACGGGAGCACAGTTAAGAGAAGGGACACGGTTCCGAGAGCGGCCTGCTGTTGCTGTTGTATGGGCTGGACCCCTATACCGGCAAATATTCGATCGATTCAAAGAATGCCGGCGCTAGGGAAGCAGCGGATGCGTTCGTACAGTCACCTCGACGCCCAAATTCGGAAATCAACTCGTTACAGTTGCAATGTAACCACGGCAAATTATCATGTTGTCACTAGGTAGCGGACTGCTTCGCGGATGGTAGGTTTCCTGTCGCCAGCGAACCCCCCCTTTTCCTACCGTATCGTGGCCTCGAGGGCCCGTTGTCCGAGACTAATTGGATCGTATCTCATTCGGGTATTCGCTGAGCGTGTTGACTCCTGCCTAATTGCTTCCCTCGAAGTGACAGGTTTGCTAGGCAGCGTGTAACAACGCTGGGACGGCTTATGGGCGCTTGAGGCACAGAGATGTGACTCTAACGGCGATTGTCACCCTGAAGTCTGACATACCATAGGGCGCTGGGGCTACATAACACTTGTTAGCTTATTGAACTAATGATACAAACTTCGTGATACGACTCTGATATATCCATCCACACGACCAATCTTGGCAGAGTAGTCAAGCGAGTAACCGTTGCGTCGGATTGATTGTATCGACTGGGATAGTTTGAAATGATGGCCAGAACGAAACTCTATTTGCAATTATTTACAGGTTTCTCTGGGATTTCAGCATCCAACCATACACGGTGAATTAGATGAGATGATTCGAGTTGGCTTGATAATCGTTGAGACCGCCGCTTGGTTGCGTACACCGCCTTGGGTATCTCGATGGATGCCGACTAGTTGTCGTTCGGGCTACGACTGCGAATTACAAGGTATGTCCTCACGTTTTTCTTATTAGCGGGCCATGAACGGACTACATGGAATATTTTGGTTTATACGAAGGACTGTTAGCATTAGATACGCTAGGACTCACCATGTGCGACTCGCCTCATCCTCTTCTCACACGTAACCCATCGTGGTGATCCGACGTCAAGCATCTATCTAAACACTTTGGGAGAAAGGAGTAGGCGATGGTAGAAATACTGACACATATCTTCCCATGCTACGCCTACCTATAATTTGGTCTTATCATCCGGTACAAATACAACTTAGGTTAATCATCTTACGATACATGTACTTTAAACAAACGAAGAGGGACATGAGCCCAAACCTCGGTAACCACAGTTGGGCAGATTGGTATTATTACTAAGTAGCATGGCTATACTTGAAACTGCGTGACCGCAAATTGCATATTCAAGCCATACCGTGGAACACTCTGAAGACAACCATTTGGGAAGCAGTACGTAAGTCTTGCTAGCTAGTCATCATTAGCCCTTTCCGACTATCGCCTTGCCAGCAGGAAATCGAATCAATCGTGAGACCTTGTGTACTAGTAGCATGCAAAAAGCTGCTGCCTACTTAACTTCCCCAGCTTTCCCCTGCAGCCGATGTGGAGAAGTTCGTCAGCCCCGGTACAGAAAGTGACGAACAAAGTCGCCCATCCACGTTCCTGGATTGCATACGAAACTATTCTGACTTGGTGTAAAGTTTATAATAATTATTATTATTAAGATCAATGGTATATCAGTAAATATTGTCAGATGGCTCATCGCTCTGAGCTTACATACATATATCTATTCATACAACTACTTATGTGTGTGAGGTACTGACCAAGCACAATCTACGTATTGAACAAGCCTAGGAGGGGGGCTGACAGCGGGGTATGAAGTCCAGAGCAGACCCCAACGCAGGATGGCGTCGTTCTTGACCGCCCTTAAACTGACATGAGGAGTATTTTTGTTGGTTCCAATTAGTTCCTGCAGAAGCTGACGTAGCTATTTCTTTATCTCGTCCAGTAGATACAGCTCTTTAGCTGCTCGGCTGCTCAACCTCGAGTCCTATGTCGTAATCCCTCTAGGTAGACATCTAGAGGTATCAAGGTATCGAGGAAGCGTCGCTAAGCGCCTTGGCATCGCAAGGCAGGCTGATAAGCGTTTGCTTGGAGTCTGAAGGCGACCTCAACCCAGAGGCGGGAAAAAGTTCTAGGTATCGTGTGTTAGCATACATGCCAATTGTCAAATAATTACACGAATTGTGACAATTCATCCTGTGAATTGAGACGGCGCAATAACTCAGAGTTGTTACTTGATCTAGTTAGATAGCGCTGTGACATCAATCTGCCAGCCTTTGCTTCATGATACCGCGGCAGAAGGGTTTCAAATCACGGCAGATCTGCTTGGCGATAGTTTCAAACACGCCACTGGGGGTCGTTTCAACCACGGCAAACCATGCCCTACTCTGATAATATGTATTCGTCTCTGAGCGATGACTCGGATGGCGAGGACTACATAATTCAATTTTCACCTGCTAATGGTCAATTCCCGCCCGCTTCGTCCAACGAAACGCCGCGCGTACCTAACGTCTTCATTCCGGACCCGACACTATTGCAAAGAACAGAAAGGCCTAAAGCGCAGAAAGCGGACGAGGAAAGCTTCTTAAACTCCCAGGCGGATCCCTCGGAGCCCTCCTTCGAACAATCTAGCCAACGGGAGCAGGCAGCAACAGCCACCTCCCAATTGCTACCACATCATCATCGCGAGGTTACGCCATCGCAGTCGTCAGCTTCACACGCCCCTTGGCAAGCTTCTTCCAGCCGGCATCGGTCTTCTTCATTATATTCGGAGGCACCGCCAGCTTATACCCCGTCGCCTGTGTCCCCAATCTCACCAATCCCCCACGGAAGCACCCACCAGCAGAACAGACCAAGTAACTATAACACTTTTGGTACTAGTCGCATGATGGGTACCTCAGGGGTGGAAAGCGAGAGTCTCCTCGGGCAGCAGCCTGAAAGCATGAGCGCACCAGTAGATGAAGAGAATGGAACCCCGGCATGGGCCAGACGCGTCCGCAGACGTATGCCTGCTTGGCTTAAATGGAAGAATGGGCTGCTAGCCCTAGCTATCCTGATAGCTTCGATAGTGCTACTAGGCGGCATATCATTTGCTTCATCCCGTCCTACCCAGGGAAATGGTGTAAGTTCTGCTCGCTCGCTGGGTATACGAACAGATTTGAACTGACGTGATGTCGAACAGTCAACCCCACAGCCTGCTGAACCTGTGGAAAAGGAGCCGGAAGCTCAAGAACCTGATGACTCAGGATCACCAGAATTACCGATTGAGGAAAACTTCTGCCAAGGGGAACAACACCACTATGACGATCAGGTCTTAGATCTAGACTTCGTCAAGTCTCAAAACCTCACGTTTATAGAGACTAAGTATCGACATCATGGATCTAACAGTGTCCGTGTTGGCGGTTATGTCAATGTACGAAAACTGAGTAATGGCAATGGCAGCCCGCGTAGTAAGTCATATCCGAATTCAATGTTCGCTGTTAGCTATTCTAGACCAAATAATGGAGAAGGGTGAAGCAGAACTCTGCTCAGTCTAGATCTATCCCATGTCCTAAGAGTAATTGCTAATACTAGAGGCCATAGTGGAGCTTCAGATGGTGACGAACGAGCCGGATCTACGTCTCTTCACTACCCTCGATGCCACAGTGCAAGAAGTCAAGGTTACCATCCCCGAAGCATATGAGAGTTCTGTACATGGGCAACGCCCTTGCGTTGAAGTGAAAGGCACTGTCTGGGTTCCCGAGGCTGCAGAGATTGGTGTTCTCTCACTCAGCACCGTTCACCTACCCATCGCCCTCTTCGACGACTTGTCTCTCCATGTCGCAGATTACGCAGAGTTATCCTCAGTCGTGGGTGACATAAAAGCAGCGGCAAGTGAACTTGCCGCGGGTGAGGAGGGCGCTGTAGCCTCAAATCCCGACTACACTTTCATCCCGGCAAAAGGCTCATGGGCATTCGACTCCCGAATTATCGAGGTCCACACAACTTCGGGTAGCATCGATGGTAACTGGCCATTATATGATATGTTAGGCCTACACACCACCTCTGGCAGCATTCAAGTTAGCATTACGCCGGGAGAAGAGCTTGAGGACCACCCCAAGCCCGCCGTCTTATCACTCACCACGATATCAGGCACCATCTCCGCCGCGGAACCCATCCATGAACCCAACCTCATTCCACAACGCGATTACCTAGTGGACGTGAGCACCACATCCGGCGGCGTGCACGGCGCACTAGCCTTCAGCGCAGGGATCACAGTGCACAGCACGGCGAGCAACCTGGCCCTCGATCTGCTCCCGGTCATCAACATGGACAAGATAAACGCGCGGAACCCCGCGCAACTCGAGACGATAACAACGAGCGGCGCGATCGCGGTCCGCGTCCTCGAGCCGAAGTTCTACGACGGCAACGGCAAGGCGCTGACGGCGCAGGTGCTGGATTGCCTGGACGCCACGCATAAATCCACGAGCGGCAACGTCGGGCTCCGGTATCCGCAGTCGTGGGAGGGCAGTCTCGACGCCAAGACCACGAGCGGCCGGATCGTGGCCAGAGGGAAAGACCTCAAGATTATCAAGTCTTCGCGCGGGTGGCCTGGAAGCATGGTGGAGGCGCGGAAAGGGGCCGAAGGAGAGAAGTCAACGATCGAGGCGCGCGCTCATCTGGGTAGTTTAGACATTCTCATTGGGGAGCAGACGTGAATGTCACGTAGCTGGGATAGCTATGAATGCGAAAAGGAAAAAACTGTGTATAGGAATGATGATATGAGGACGGTTGGCGGAGTTGCGATATAATCACGTGGTGGGCGGCATATTACGTATCATGGAAATAACGGTACTTACCCTCAGCTTTTTGGTCTTTGGTGTGGGTATTTGGCTTCATTTGGGTTTATTAGGAACGAGGCGTTGGTTGCGGTGAATATGAATTACCTACATCCATTCCTCAAACATCTCATGCAGTATGTGAGCGCATCTAGAAGCTGGGCCAAACAAAATTCATAGCATGGGTGCACGTGGGCTTTTTTCATGTGACTGCAATAAACAGACAAGTATAGGTTAGGTAGCTACCTAGAGATATGAGCGTCAAGTGGCTTGCTTGAGGCGTTTCTATCATGTCGTGATACCACCAGGCCTCGCCGACTTGAGCGGCTTGAGAAAGCAATGGGAGAAGCAATTCCATGTCGCGTCAGAGGCGGTGCGAAACAACACCGTCGGATTTCTTCATTCACTCGGGTTCAAAATGGGGTTGATCACGAGATGAATGTGAGTTGCGGATTGCGTAAGGACCTACGAGAACTCCCTGTTTACGACGTCAAAGAGCTGCCCTGTCCTCCCATTCAAAACTTGTTCGACCTGGACAGTCAATTCATTGTTTGTTGGCTTTTGGGTCGCTCTCCCTTGTTCCCATAATAGAAACAATGAACCGCCCTGCCACGACGACTCTCGGACTTGTACACTTTCATAGTCAGTCACTACATGTAAGAACCACGCGACTCGATCTTGAACTATTCCTCTCTTCTCTCTCCATTTCTCTGTTATTCGATTCTCCTACCGAATTATTTTCTAATTATTTGACCACTTACCTCGTTGCACTGGTTGCCGAGTCTATGTACATTCGACACTTTCTTTTCTCTACGCACACATTTGTTTTTGTGAGCATTCACGCCACTTTCATTGGCCATTGCCATACGACCTCAGACTCTTGCCTCTCTACGTATCTTCACGAACCTTATCCTCGCATCAGCACCCGTTTAACGAAGACCCACCATGTGCACCGAAGTCTACAACCTCTTTGGCGATACCAGCTGTCAACACAAGGAATACCAGAACACTTTCCCCTGTCACGTAGCGAAGAGGTGCGGTGCAGGCGATGACCAACTACTACTCAAGGAGACGGTGTTCCTCCCCACCCGACCACCGAATGTCCCGCCAGGCCTGCTCGGCTGCAAAGTTCGCAAAGCCACGAGACCGGTGGCAGGGAAGTGCCGAGACTGCACCCGAGGGCGAACACAGGCCGCGGACGGCAGCACTAGCAACAGTTTGACAATGCGGTCGTCGACACCTGTCTCGTCAACGAACTCGGTGAAGTCGACCGGTACGATGAATAGCACCTTGGATTCCATCGCAGAGTGAGGGTGATCGTTTTGGCTAAAGACATGATTTTCATACAGCCCGCAGATTGTTCACGCCGACCCCGAGCTCCCGTGCGCTGGCGCAGATGCGGGACTCGTTCTTGCAGGTATCGAGAGCGCAACAAGTCACGCCGCCGAGGACAGGGATGTATCGTGGGAAAGCTGGGGTTTGAAAAAGGGGATGCGTGGGATTAGAGTTGGCTGCGGTCCTGGCAATGGAGGGAGTTAGGCAAAGGAGAAAGTTTGTCACAAATACCTGCTTTTCCTATCTACGCCGAGAACAGGGTACTTGATTTGACTTTCATGAGGCTCTGATCGTAGAAGAGGGGAAAAGGGAGAACGGTTTTTAGATACTGGGGGTAATGCGGTTATACAAATTTAACTCTAGAGTGTCTCGGAGTGTCCAGGTTCACATGTGATGATACCACATAGGTAACAGCGTGGCGGATGTCTCAGCCTTGTGTAAAGTAAGATAGATATGCTGTGCTCGATGATTGAGGGGTTGGCAATGATTCAATACCTAGGTAATGTCTCGGGTAGCTGAATGATGTGGTGATGGAAGTCTTGTGCGAGTTTTGGAGAAGCGGATGTCACACTAGGTACAATGCACTCTTACTGAGCAGGACAGGGCAGCGCGGGGGAGTTGGGGGAGGAGTGCTGTTGGCGAATTTACTCGTACGATTAGTTCATTCTTAATGATTTCTCGAAGACTACCCAACCCGGATACTATGTACAGTAGGTACTGTACGTGAAGTAGAAGTTGGGACTGGACTCCCCCACGTGGCTTGGGGCGCTGATCTGGGATGCATGCCCTGGAAAGAGCCGTTAGAGGGTTGGAATGATTGGTTGACCCCGCAAGCTGAGAACCGGAAGATACCAAGGTACTATGTACATATTACTTACCTTAGCGCGCCAGGGGGGGGGGTAGGAAAATGGTCACAGCTAGGTTGTTAGGTCATAACAACCTAATATAGCTATATAAAGCTAGCTATAGCAAAATATAATAAGTACTTTACTTTTATATATAAAAGCTTTATATTTTTAATGTACCTTTTACTTTAAATTATATTTTTAAATGAAATATATGTTAAACATATGTTAAACGAAATGCATTTTTAATGTATAGCTATGTTTGACGTATAACTATTGTATAGCTTAATATTTATTTAATCCTTTCCCCCTACAGTATTTAACGAAGGCTACGAAACCTTCCGTTAAAGTCCTGAACTACGAAGCGATTGCGATAGGTTTCCTAGCCTTTAGGGTGGTGGTGGTGGTGGATTGGATTGATTGGATTGATCCTTGTAGCGATTATCCTTGAAGGTGGCGATGATTGGATTGGCTGTACGGCTAGGTCTGTATGGTTAGGGTCTGTATGGCTAGGGTCTGTACGGCTAGGGTCTGTACGGCTAGGTCTGTACGTACGGCTAGGTCTATATAGCTAGGTCTGAAATTTGACTAAGTTCGAAGTCTACGGCTAGGTCTGTACGGCTACGGCTGTACTGGCTGTACTGATTGGCTGTACTGACTGGCTGTAGGGGCTGTAGGGGCTGTAGGGGCTGTAGGGGCTATAGGGGGCTATAGGGGGCTATAGAACATGATGTTCAATACCATGTTGGAATCATGTTGGAAAACGAACACGATTTCGAAATAAAGTCATTTCTAATAAAAATACTGTCAGAATGCTAACATAATTTAATGTAGGTATACTTTCAATCTAAACAGCTGTGTGTCAACCAAATGAGCTAAACATAGTGAGTTCATTCCAGAGAATATCTAACATAAATTTCCTACCCCCCCCTAGCGCGCTAAGGTACTGTACGGCTGGACTTAGTGGACAGTAAAAGTGCTCTGACTCTGCTCTAAGTACCTAGGGCAGAGTAGGGGTCTCACCTGAAATGTTGTGGAGTCATTGTGACGCCCCTGATAGTCCAAGAAGGCATATATCGCCTGCCTCCGGACAGAATCCGGATCCTCAGTCTGCCTCAGTACCTTAGGTAGGTATCTACTATGTAGCTTAGCTCTCTTGCTGACCTGACCTGCGCTGGCCGAATCCCATCATTAGGTGCGACATTAGAGCTGCAACATGGAGCTGCTGTGATCTCGCGCACTCCGGCATCTCTGCCCGTCCTTCCCTGCCCGCCTCCGCCTACTTACGAAGTAGGTACCCCGGGTACTTACATGTGCAGACATGTGCTAACCTAGGTAGTAGCTTACCTACCTACGCTACAGCATGCAGCGGTAGCAAATCATGGACCCGACCGTTGGGGTCCAATAATATTCTTGCCTTCTTGATGTGAACCTGCTGCTGTTTTACAACCTACAACTGCGGCATGCGACGGCATGCGACATGTAGTGCGCACCAGAACCTATAACACTTCCAAGATATATACCGAATCTTTATATACACATACTTGTTGGAAGCTGAAAGAGAACCTGCCTTGATTCAATACTACATACCTACTCTTCCTAGGCACAATCCATCCACTGAACTTAGCAGGTATGGTGCCTACTTCCTCCTACAGCACAGCACCAGCCTTGCTTGATTACCGTATGGTCCCGGCTCGGGGAGGAGCAGCAGGGTTGCATAAGCTCCTACCTATTCATTCACCTTGACCTTACCTTCCTCAACTGCCTTGCCTGCCTCGTACCCACTACCACCACATCGAGCACCAACATAATAACCTCTTCAGTCTTTCCCCCTCCCTTTTTCCTCTTCCCTCTTCCATGCCTTAATTCTTAATTGACCGTCTGACATGAGATGAGAAGAAACTTGCTATGATTAGGTATTTTGTTCTCTCACTTGTTTGCTACACTCCAGCTTCCCCTACTGCTGTCGTCATCGCACGCGCCCGTGCCTACAAGTGAACTACGTCCGAGCTTCAAGTCCCTCGTATGATTGTCTTCGAATCTTTCCTGTCGTCATGGCCAAGAAGCCTCCTCGTCAGAAAATAAGCTATGGTTTGTAAACCCATCTCAAACACTGCCCTCTCTAGAATCCCTTCTGGAATCTTAATGCTTGCTCTTCGGAAATGTCTACAGTATAGATAGCTATCTCTTATTTGACCGCTCCGCTATCTCCATCCACCCCGCCTGTTCTCCTCCCCCCCTTCATCTCTTCGCATTCCTTACTTCCCAACCCCTTCATACTCGGCGCCCCTTAGCAGCTACAACAAAACACTGGAGCTGCGTCCAACTCTGACCTGGTCTATAGTCCTCGAACTTGATCACTCCTCCTCCGGCGGCCATAGACTCGGGGTAAACGGCCTTGCCATTGACCGCGGCAATGCCATACTGTATGTTGTTGGCCATTGCTCCTCTCTGAGCTAATCACGCTGGTCCAGGCTTCAGCTAATACTGTCGCACAGTTATTCCGGTGGAAGAGATGGCGTCGTGTGCGCCTGGGATCTCGGTCTCGACCTCAATGATTACCCTGCTATCCTCCCCTCGAGGATAAAACACACCACTTTTCGCGCCTCAACCCAAGCTCACACACATTGGATCAATGATATCGCCCTCGTCTCGCACCACTTTGCCGTCGCCTCGGCATCTTCCGACTTGACCGTCAAGCTGTGGCAGCCCTCCGGTAGAAATGAAGCCCACACCATCGGCCAGCATGCAGACTACGTCAAGTGTCTTGCTGCTCCTCCCCAGGGCGACTGGGTTGCGTCTGGTGGGCTGGACCGTAAGGTTTACCTATGGGATCTTCATGGCAGAGGCAAGAGATTGGAGATCGACGTACAAAGCGAGGACTTTACCCAGAAAGGTTCTGTTTATGCCATCGGTGTAGCTCGGAGTATACTTGCCACTGGTGGTCCCGAGTCTACTGTGCGGTTATGGGATCCCAGGACTGGCAAAGGAGTTACTAAGTTCGTTGGCCATACCGACAATATCCGCTCCATACTGGTGAACGATGCTGGGGACACTGTTCTAACAGCCAGTGCCGATCAAACAATCAAAGTGTGGAGCGTAACCGCCGGCCGATGCATGTACACATTCACTATGCATAACGACAGTGTCTGGTCACTGTTTTCGGACCACCCTGACCTAAGTGTGTTCTACAGTGCGGATCGTTCCGGTCTCATCGTCAAGACGGACACTCGTGGTACGGTTGAGCTGGACCAAGGTTTGTCTGTGGCCGTGGCCCAAGAGCACAATGGAATCAATAAGGTCATTGCATGCGGAACTTATATCTGGACAGCAACGGCGAGCTCATCCATCAACAGATGGACAAACATTGATACAGGACCGGACGCTCGCCTCCCAGAACCATTCAGGCGTATGCGTAGCGGTAGCACGACATCAGTACCAAAGCAGATTGCCGTCACTTCAATGAATACCTCTCCCCAAGAGATCCCTGCTCATTCAATACTGAAGATGTCTAATACAGCGTCCTTCCCGCCAGACATTAATTTACCATCAGAGCCAAACGCTTTTGACCCCGCCATCAGCAGGAAGGGCTCGGAAATCTCGCCTGACCCTATCCTACCAATAGAGCCAATTCATCGCCTACCACAGGAGACCATTGAAGGTCAAAATGGACTCGTCAAGTATAAATTACTCAATGATAGAAGAAGAGTGTTGACGCTTGACACGGCCGGAGACGTTCTACTTTGGGATCTCATCCAAGTAAGCCGCTTCTTAGCCATTCATATTCTGCCCGGCCACACCCTGACCTCTCTTTTTCTCTAATATGTGCTGATTTTCCAGTAGTGCGAAGTAATTCAGAGATTTGGCAAGCGGCACCTCGAGCACGTTGAGCCAGAAGTGAATACTCTCGAGGCTGTTACACCATGGTGTTCTATCGACACAAGCTCAGGCAATTTGAGAGTTGTCTTAGATTCCTTCAACTGCTTTGACGCTGAAGTATATGCTGACGAGGTGGAGGTGGAGGAACCCATCGATTTCAGGGAAGATCAGAGAAGTACGCAAATTCATATCAATTTTGAGCACAGTACCTAACGTTAATATAGTAAACCTGGGGCGATGGATTCTTCGATACTTATTTGCGAGATTGATAGACGAGGAAATTAAACGAGACGAAATTTATAGAAAGAAGCTGAACAAGAGTAGAGAAATGCGCCTGGCTGGTAGTCGCGCGGAGATATTGCGGCCGCTGTCGATACCTATTATTAATGACAACAGTGGAAACGCCACGGGGTCTCCGGTTATGACGCCTAAAGGAACCGGCTCCAATCTTCTGACTCCTGGATTAGGCATAGGAGTCGCGACGCCGGCTGTACACTTGCCAGGTGTACCTGAGAAGGGTGACACACTACTCAGCTCGGTTGAGAAACGATCTTCTCAAATAGATGGCCAGTCTGGTGAAGATTACTTTTCTAATGGGATTAGCTCTGCCGATACGCCTTACAAAGCGGCTACAACACCAGCAACTGCCGAACCACCGGTTGTTGAAATACCGAAAACGCCAGCGGAAACCAAGGATAAGGATAAAGAAACCAAGTCTCCGAGCACACCCTTCGGCAAGAAATTCAAGATTGGTATGTCGTTTGTTAGCAAGAAAACTAGCCGGTCCGCGTCGAGCAACACAGAGAAGCCAGTTATGGTAGAAGAGAAGCAGGAGGAAAATAAGTCGGAATCGTCTTCAAACCATGAGAAAGAAATTGAAGACAGTTTCCGGGGCACTATTCAAAAGATCCGCAGCGATTACGACAAGCAAGTGCTCGAGAATCCAGACCAGTTCGTTGAAACCAAGATCGCGCCTAGCTTGCCCAATGAGACACCTGTACTGCTGTTACCGCGCGGAACCAAAGTCTTCATCCACGAAGAGACCTCAGGCGGCAGTGCTGATGTGTATCGTGGAACGGTGATGACGGTTGGTGCAGATGCCGACATTATCGAAGCAAAGGCACCCATGTGGCTAGCAGAAGTTCTATTGACCGTAAGTGTCCGATCTCGACATGATGGCTTGATGTGTACAACTAATACTCTCCTACAGAACACGATCCCTCCTAAGGACCCTGTTAAAGTGTCATTTATTTTGCATCCCTGGCAAGATTCCTTGCCCCCCATTCCAGCTGCTGATGGCAATAATCGTCTCAACGCCAATAGGATGCTCCGAGTGAAGAAGATACTTGCATATGTAGCGGAGCGAATTGAAACGCCTCCTGAAGAGCCAGATCCCAATGCCTTGAAACCAGAAGAATACTTAGAATTATATTGCTACGACCAGGTAAGTCTCCTTTATTAACCTAGATTGGGCTCCTCTGCTCACCGAAGCTGCAGTTGCTACCAAATACCATGAGTCTTGCTACTTTAAGAGCGCATGTCTGGAAGGGGGGTAATGATATTGTACTGTATTACAAGGCGAATGGACGAAAAGAGATACCCAAGGTGCAAGCGAAACAGGAGGCGGCGCCGGAAGCCGAAGTCGCGCCAGCGTCTACACAGCCAGTTGTGACAGGTACTACGAATTGAGAACTTGATTATCCGGCGAATGAGTCCGTGAGGAGGGTATCTTTACTTCTATATCCAAGGTATGACCGGGCAAGAGAAAAAAAGAGACTTTCTCTAAGTATTGTACATATGACCTCCCGAACGCCTCAAAATGCATCAGGTAGTATGCTGAGCCTGTAATATCGACCAACATACACCGAGACTCGCATGCTTATCTGGGGTATTATAAAATCGTGCCACGTTCGAGTCACTCCGCATATGCTTAGATTGTATTATGGTCCGTCGTCACAAACTACTCTGCAGAGCGTTGGCGGCCCATTGGTAGCTACCGAGGAAAATAGCGCCCCCAGCACTGATCCAAGCGACCCTGGGTCCGATCCCGGCGAAGAAGGGACGTACTCCATGATTGTTGAACAAATCGCGTAGCACGGTGAGGACACTCTCCCTCTCCTGGGACAACATGACGCGCGTTTTCAGGACGTCCAAGGGTGTAGTGATGCCAGCTGCCACAGCACCTGATATACATCCATAGAGCGCGCTTTCACCGGCACCGACGTCGACGCCCCCTGCATTCATTCCCTGACTCCGCCGACGACCCCAGTCCTTGAGCGCTTCCCAGAGCGGGAACTGTATAACTGTGAAAGGAACCTCGCGCATGACGGTGATGCCCCAGCCGCGGTACAGCTCGCGCCAGACACCCCCGAACCCAACGGTCCCGTATTGCTGCAGAATGGCGCGCAACGCACCGGCGCTCGATCCGCCGTGGTGACCCGCCTGCGCGCGCTGCTTGACGACTTCGGTGGGCACGCGGACGGCGCACGCGGCGACCTCGCCCAAGCTCGCGGCGGCCATGTGCTCGAGGGGCTCGGCCCAGGTGCTTGCTCCTCTTCCTCTTCCTCCTCCTGCTCGAAGTCCTAGAGCATCATCATCGTCTCCGGAATGACGCCGCCGCCGAGCGCGCGACAGCACGTCTTTCACGCCTTCGTAGGTGCAGAAAAAAAAGGCTGCACCGGGCGCGGATCCGACGACAGCGGAACCCACGCCTCGGTATACACCGCGGAAACCGCCCGAGGCGAAGAAGCCGGCGCGGGACTGGAGACGGGTCTTGAGCGTGTCGAGAGGGAAGAGCGAGAGGTCGACTGTCGTGCCTGCTATGCCGCCGGCTAGGAGGGCCGTGGTGAATGGGGGGGTTTTGGAGAGGGGTTGTTGGGTTGCCATGGGAGGCAGGGGGATTTCTTATGTGTTGATATACCTAGGATATTAATAGATGGCCGGGGGCATGTGTTCGGAGGGTCGTATTGGGATAAAGTGATTAAAGTAGTGTTCTAGAAAATATCGCGATCACCATCGCGAGTCCCTTGGAGCAATTGTGAGTAGGTATTTTCCATGGGGGCCTGGTGAGCGAGTTCGGCGTTGGTTATGTAAAGCTACCTAGGTTAGAAATGTAGATTCCGATAATAATTTCTGATGAACCGACGCAAGCTCCCCCACATTGAGTGACACTGGCCGATGATAAGCTTGTCCAGATAAATCCATGTCTACAGTACGCATAATGCGCTTTACATTATGGATTTCACATGGGCTTTTAGAGATGCATGTTGATTGAGCTCGTTTTGATGTGTATCTGCTATCCAATGACGTACTGATACGCAATACACGGGGCGCCAACAAAAAGGATCTCGAGCCACACAACCCCTGCTATCATCTTGGGAGCTTTATAGCTTGCTTGGGGTAGGTAGGTGAGTTTGGCCTGGTCTAACTAGGTACACGTACGACGACATACCAAGGTACGCGTTTACCATTACGGGCCGGTCCCTGCAGGACAGTGAGAGCCGGCATCAGAGAATGGAATGGGCACACTTTCGCACGTCCTCCATAGAGGGGCGCGCCCCATCAGCGTCCGCGAGTTCGCCGACGCACTGCGCGCCATTTCGCCGCCACGCTTCCCTACCCTGGGGGGCAACAGCGGGAGAGAAGTCGGTATGTCTGTCGCCTTGGGAATGGATTCCCATTTCCTCTATCCACGACTCTAATTGCCATTGATAGGGATTGCTGTGAGCGGGGGCGTTGATTCCATGGCACTGGCCTACCTCTGTAGCCATCTAAAGAGCCATGATCGCTCCTTTCACATAGCGGATAACCCCCTCACCAAATTTCGTGCTCTTATTGTCAACCACCGGCTCAGGGAAGGGTCGGGCGAAGAAGCGGACGCCGTAGCCCGTGCCGTGCAGGACATGGGGATGCCCAGCGATGTCTTCCCCATAAGTTGGCTCAAGACTGGCCTACTCGGCCAACAGGGGCAGCAGCCAAACGACCTGCCAAATCTTGAGAGTGTTGCTCGCAAGGCTCGTTATCGGAAGCTAGGAGCTATGTGTGCCTTTCGCCATTACGCCAGTCTCTTGCTCGCGCACCACGAGGATGATCAGTATGAGACGATCCTGATGCGCCTCCTGCAGGGGCATGGTGTTCGAGGTCTCCGCGGCATGAAGACCGCCCAGGATATCCCCGAGTGCGAGCGCGTGCACGGCGCTCGCCACAGTGGCTATGTGGACGACCAGCGCAGACCTAAGCCCCGGTACAATTTTTCCATAATCAGAAATGACGCCGAACGGCTGAGGCAAGAGTTGAGGGCCAGCATTGATCATCAGATGAACGAACAAGAACTGAGGCAGTCCATCTTGGACGGAATCGATCACGACGATTTCGAGAAATACTACCAGATTCAGCTGGCTGTGTCCCTTGCCTTGAGCGGTATCGATGTTGAGAATGGTGGCGTCATGGTTTATCGACCATTGCTAGGATTCCCAAAGGATCGACTGGTCGCCACGTGCGAAGCCAACAACATCCCTTGGTGGGAAGACAGCACAAATGACGACCAGACTTTGACTATGCGAAACGCCGTAAGGCATATGTACAAGAACTATACCCTTCCCGTCGCCCTTCAAAAGCCCTCTATCCTGGCTTTGTCACGGCGCTGCGACCAAGAAGCCCGCGCACTGCAGGCCGAAGCCGACAGATTGATGGCGCAGACGAGGATTCTGGACATCGTGTCGCATATAGGCACTGCGTCGGTCCAGTTCCCAGACTATGGCATGTCTTGCTTCCCCAGAGACAAAGCGCGCCCCTTGCGCCGCCGCGCTCGTATACTGCGCCAGCGAGAGGTAGCTGGGCTTCTGATCAGGAGGATTCTTGAGATCGTGACTCCTGAGGAGCACCCAATACCCCTGGCGAATCTTCAGAATGTCATATCTCGTTTATTCCCCACACTATCCGACTCTCCCAAGGGACAAAGTATACCGGAACTACCAAAAGCCTTCGTAATTGCTGGCGTTCATTTCCTTCCCATTGATCCAGTATCATTATCACCTACTCAAGGTATCCCCCCATCCCAGAGCGCGAACCAACCCCAAGCATGGTACCTCAGCCGGACACCCTACCCTTCCAAACGGCCAGTCCCACATCATCGCTTCACGTATTGGTCCATACCGAGACACATCTTCGGCAAGTACACCTTCAACCCCGCAGACACCACATGGTCGCGCTGGCTCCCCTGGGCCCTCTGGGACGGGCGGTTCTGGGTCTGCGTGCGCCACCGCCTGCCCTACCGCGTCATCCTCCAGCCCTTCGCCCTCTCGCACGCGAAAGCCTTCCGCGAATCCCTCGCCCCCGCAGACCGCGATCGTCTCGCTGCTGTCCTGAAGCGCAGCGCGCCCGGCAAGACACGCTACACGCTCCCCGCGCTCTACCTCGAGGAACACCTCGATCTAGAGGACATGCACGTCCGACGGTACTACCCCGAGTCCCCCGCGGGCCTGCTCCGCTACGCGGGGGATACGGCTGCGCTCGAAGCGGACCCGAGCATCTCGGATCATCCGCGCGTCATCGACGTATCGAAGATGAGACTCATCGCGCTGCCGTCGCTGGACATCCGGATCCCGAAACTCGATGAATGGCTGGAGTATCAGATTCGGTATCGACGCGTCGATCCCGAGACCCTGGAGAAGGCTGCGGGCGCGAAGAGGGATTGTAGCTCGTTTGTATCGGGCAGGACCTTGCGCGCTGGGTCTAAGGATGTGCATGGGGGATTCCGGCGGAAAGGGGGGATTATAAGGACAAAGGATCGGAAGGGGAGAAGGAAATAGAGTAGGTAGATGGGGAATGGGAAGTGATTAGGTGGTATATTTACACTTATGATGCGTGAGTCTGTCATATATTATATTGTATATATAGAAAACGCGAAAATAGGTACTATAATAAGGCACACATTTCCCTTCTTGATTCAGAATTGCCGCATTTAATTAAATAATAAGATTGATCCCGTCCTATCTATCTCTCTTGTAGGTATAACCAATCAAACATGGTATTTCTTTATTAGTGTCCTAGCTGACGAGAGTATCCTAAGGGGCCAACGGCGCTGCTCTTCCGCGCCTGCTCTCGCTTCTTAGAGACAAATCATGGTAAACTCTAGTTATATAATGTTATAATGAAGGGGGATAGCCCAAGATAGTTAAAGGCTGCATGGTCCCAAAGGGAGTTGAACTGGGTACGGGTTCTCATCCTACCCCAACTCCCCCCCCCCCAAAGCACGTCTAAATCTATATAGAAACTTGGCATTTCATTCACAACTCGGTGCTAGCCTGCAGACCTTCCGCCGCCAGAGCTTTCTGGTAGTCCGCTATGGCCTTATCCAGGCTATGGACCACGGGGTCCATGAGTTTCGTCACGGCCTCTCGCCCGCCGCGGACGGACTTGGCGTTGAACTTGAGCTTTTTCCTGGTCCGCTCGTAGATCTGGAGGATCTCGGCCCTGCGCTTCTTGATCTGTTCCTCGCGGGCTTTCTCGGCTTCTACGGCGACGACCTCGATGCGATCTTTCGATCGTTTCAGGGCCTCTGCTAGATACCCGAGCTCAGCTGCCCGCTCGGGATCACCTGAGAGAAACGCGGACCAGAACTGGTGCAGGAACTCCATGGTCGTGGCGTGCGTGAGGTTGCAGTTCGCGGCGATTTCTGTGGGTAGGCCCATCGGTGCTGTGTCGTCTGCGTCCTGGCCGTAGAGTTGTGACCGTCTTTGCAACATGCTGTCGAGAATCTGCTTCTGGGCGTTCTTTCGGGACTCTCGAGATCCAACGTGCGGCTGTGGTTTCTCGTCGTCGTCGCTTTCGCTGTCATCGTTGATTCCTAACGAGGAATGGATGTTGACGCCTCCGAGGCCATCATAGGTGAGGCTTTTCAGATCACCCTGCACTCCTCCGAGGACTTTCCTGGGGTCCTGCCGAGAAAAGGCTGCGGCGGTCTCGGAAGTGCCATTGGAATTATTGGAGAAAAATCTACTTTGTTCTCGTATGTTGAGCATAATACGATGCTCCTCGCTGTCACCCTGTAAGTCTCGTAAAGCAAGTTCTTGGTATGTATCATCGTCCACTCGGGTTGAGTTTTCGGGATCGTTATCAGCCGGTAGCACGTTGGCTAATAGTTTTCCACTCAAACTATTTAATGTCTGTATGATGGGTACGTCGGTCCTGCCCCGCGGCCGCATCTCGACATCCTTCCGGTTGCCGCTCTTGAAACCTCCCTGATTCTCCTCGTTGCCCTCGAGGTTGATGATGTGTGGTACATGTTGCGCTAGAAGCTTGCTCGAAAAAGCTGTAATGTCTTCGTATTCGTCATACTTATCGAATATCTTGTCGGGTATCTCCAGTCCAGATGGACGCTCACCCCTTAGTTTCTTTGACAGCTTGCTAAGAAAAAATCTTTCCCAAAACTCATTCTGATTGAGGGGGGGGACATTTTCGTTAAATATGCGCTTAAGAAGGGGGTGCTGACTCATTATGGCCGAAATCTGCTCTTGGGTAACTTTAATCTTCAGCTCGCTCTGCTTCGATGGATCTTCATTTGGCACCAGAATGGGTTTGACTTGAGCGAGTACATTATAAGGGCCCCTCTTTTGACTTGATTCAATGGCGTAAGCTCGAAGCAAGTTGATCCGAGTAGACCAGAACTGGGTGTTGAAATTTGTGTCCGACATGGTGTCCGGCTTTGTCTTCCGACCCTCCATATACATCTGGTATAAGGTCCGGTCAGCTTTGAGAAGAGACTGTTGTAGGGCAATGTCTCCCTTCAAGGCATCATCATTGAACAGGCGAGCTACTGCAGATTTGGGATCGGAAACGCTCGCAGAGACTGTGGAGTTGCCAGCGCCCACTGGTGTTGCAGCACCCGAGGCTGGCTTTGGGAGACTGGGGTCATTGCTCTTGACATCTGCAATCAGTTTGGACAATAAAGTTTTGATGGCATTTGCCTCGCCCCTCGGATCTGAAGGAGAGTTGAAGTGGAAGAGGTAGGGCACCGGTTCAGCACTCTCAGCACTCTTTTCAAAGACTTTCAACATAACCTTGGCGGCTGTGTCAGGGGTTTGTTGGAGATCTTGGCATTATCAGTCAGTCGCTAGCGCCAGACAACGATACATAAGGCACTCACTGGTTATATTGGCAATTGACAGAGATAAGGCGGGTGGCCCAGTGGGAGCCGTGTTGGGTGTCCATGTCACCGTCTTCTGGTCAGGCGTGAGAGTGATGGTGCCATCCTTCTTCTTGTAAGCTGCGGCGCCGGTAGGAATGGCCATAGTGTGGTGCCGAAAGGTATTGATGCCCAGGCGTAGTCTACGGTCACAAGGGTCACAGAGACGACTCTAGGCGAGCACACGAGTTGGCGATCAAATGAAGTTCATCTCAGGCTACAAGTAGACAAGTATTGGTGTATCCAGTCGACAAGGCAACCGGCTGGATCAGGTTTCTAGGCAGGCAAGGTGCGATACGTTAAAGGCACGATTGCAGGCTCGTTTGAGCACGTAATCAGAGATTATCGTGTTACGGCAGCCCCCATACCATTGCTGGTGAATGCGACGTGTCGCTCGGACAGGTTGAGTTAAAGATGTAGAAATGAGAGTGATGTCGTTATCAAACTTGTAACAATGGATGCAAGCTTGAAGTACCTAGCCACAGTCTACGAAGCAGCTAAGCCATTCCAGGGTAGGCACGCTAGTCCACATGCATGGGAAGCCACACAAGGTACCCACCCGGTACTTGTATATATGTACCTAAGGTACCGTTGGAACTCCCGACTGGACATACCTATGTACTTATATGTACGCCAGTATGGTTGAGTCTGGCTGAGGTCATATTTGTGTTACCATGCAGGGGGCATCTGTATGGGCCTGTTAGGGTTCCAACTCTTCTGAAACCTATGTACGTATCTAATTATAACGTCATAGAAAATCCTCGGTACACAGCATCCTTTCGCATTTCCAACACGAGGATCCGTAGCAGTTCTCGGAAGACAGCCCTCTACAGTAGATGGGTGAAAAGCTTGACCAATCAATTAAAACTTGAAAAAAAGGAGAGCGAAAAAAAACACACGGTAATATACAGGAAACCCCTCGGGTTAGGTAGCCGGAGTATTCCTCTAAGCGGCGACGCAACTCGGTCACTTTTGAAAAAGCGAAATAGTGGGTCCGGTCTCTGGCATGACAGCGATGATACTCATCTGTTTGTCTGTTCTCTCATAGTTTTTTTTAAGCTTTTCTTTAAGCTACGCAGCATTGGAACGCCGCTAAAGAAGGTAGCTGAATCTCTTGGGACTGATGTTCCTTGTCTACAAAGCATTGGATATCTATCCCGTAGCTATCAGTGGACGCCCGGGTATATACGGCACACGTACGGCACATGTAGGTCGACCTAACTCTGCGCGCCTGACATTGATCGATTGAGGTCATTTATCAAGCCCCGGAAGCCACGTTACAACGAAAAGAGCGCAATACATGGTGGGAACTTGATTGGAGTGCCTGTGTAAAACCATAACGGTCGTGTATTGATTGCATATGCATAACTCGCGAGCGAGCGTGGCCGATTCATGCCAATGGCGCGGCGAGAACCGGGAACATGGACCGAATCAGGGCCGTTTCCTTGCGCTGTAGCCGTCACTGCCGCCCCAGCTTCCCGCTGAGGCAGCCGAGGCTTTAGCCTGTAATTACAATTCCGAGTTCTTGCTAGGTTCCTTGTTGCATTATCCATCATTTGGCCTTCAATCCCGCGACGGCTACAAGCACAATTGGAGTTTAGGGCTTGTAGCATACTCGGTAGCCCCGGCCCAATCCCGCTGCTACATTGGAGCACAGGTGGGGTCACAGGGCCGCGCACCTTGGGCGGTATCTTGGTGTGTATCTGGCGTATCTGGTGTACCTATCTAGTGGATCTAGTAGTGTGGTAGGCTGGCCGGGGTTTACCTGATCTACCTGAAGCCTCCGTCATTGGTGCAGGCTGTTGAAGTACTTGGGTCAAGCAGGTACTTTACCTACTCGCCTCATAACCTAGGCTAAGTGACCTACCTAACCTTGGAAGCTAGGTACCTACCTAGGTAGACATACCTAGCCAGGAAAGTGGTAGGTCATGCATGTAGTGTGTAAGTATAGGTAATACGGCAGTAGTACTTCACAATTTTCTACTCGTGCTTCCCTTCCCATCTTCGTCTCGCCTCTCCTCCAAATCTCTTTACCTACTCCTCCCTAATAAACCCTCACCACCGAAAAAGACTTACTCCGCCACTCCTTTGTCTCGCAAGAGAACGAGCTGAGATGAAGCTCTAAGTGGCCGGTGTACTCTTTGCATATTGCTGTCTGCTTTCTGTTCCTCGGGTTGATTATCAGTCATAATACTTAGTACTACCTAGTGCTGCTACTAGCATTATTATCACCACCGCTCCCACCACTCCCACCACTCCCACGTATCCCGCCTAACTCCTCCAAAACCGCCTGATCGAAACATTAGCCTGGAGCCATGCTACGATCTTCGTTGCGAGTCTCGGGCGCTCAGCTGTTAAAGGCTGGCGCCCGGTCCACCACCACGAGATGCGCCTCGAGAACCCCCCGATCCACGTCCATCGCTGCCGCTCGTCGCCCCCTCGCCCTCACATCCCAGACCAGATATGCCTCAACCCAGGCGCCCTCGCCAAACGATAACTTCCTGTCGGGAAGCACCGCCAACTATATCGACGAGATGTACTTGCAGTGGAAGCACGACCCCGAGAGCGTCCATGTGTCATGGCAGGTTTACTTCAAGAACATGGAGTCTGGCGATATGCCCATCGAGCAGGCTTTCCAGCCCCCTCCTACTCTGGTGGCGCATGCCGCTGGTGGTGTCGTTCCTACCCTCGGCCAGTCCGGCCACGGCGCTGATGTCACAAATCATCTCAAGGTACAGCTGTTGGTGCGTGCCTACCAGGCTCGAGGCCACCACAAGGCCGATATTGACCCCCTCCGCATTCGTAGTGGGCAGGACGGCTTCGCCAGCGTGAAGCCTAAGGAGCTGACTCTGGAGCATTATCAATTTACCGAGAAGGATTTAGACCAGGAGTTCAGCTTGGGTCCTGGCATTCTTCCTCGATTTAAACGAGAGGGACGAGATAAGATGACGCTGCGCGAAATCATTGCGACTTGCGAGAAAATCTATTGCGGTTCATTTGGTGTCGAGTTCATTCACATCCCTGACCGGGCCAAATGCGATTGGTTACGAGAGCGCATTGAGGTCCCTCAACCCTTCAAATACACTTTTGACGAGAAGCGCCGGATTCTTGACCGTCTTATTTGGAGCTCAAGCTTCGAGTCCTTCTTGGCTACCAAATACCCTAACGATAAGCGCTTTGGTTTAGAAGGCTGCGAAACCCTAGTACCCGGAATGAAAGCCCTCATTGACCGCAGTGTTGACTATGGTGTCAAGGATATTGTCATCGGTATGCCTCACCGTGGCCGTCTCAATGTTTTGAGTAACGTCGTGCGAAAGCCCAATGCGTCCATCTTCAGTGAATTTGCCGGTACGGCTGCTGCCGAAGATGAGGGATCAGGAGACGTCAAGTACCATCTTGGCATGAATTTCGAACGCCCTACACCATCTGGAAAGCGAGTTCAGCTTTCTCTCGTTGCCAATCCCTCGCATCTGGAGGCTGAGGATCCCGTTGTGCTCGGCAAAACGCGTGCTATTCAACACTACAACAATGACGAGAAGACGCACCGATCCGCGATGTGCATAACGATCCACGGTGACGCCGCTTTCGCTGCGCAGGGCATTGTCTACGAATGTATGGGTTTCCATTCATTACCTGCCTTCTCGACTGGCGGGACTGTCCACTTGGTCGTAAACAATCAGATCGGTTTCACCACTGACCCCCGATTCGCTCGTTCTACTGCCTACTGTACAGATATCGCCAAAGCTATTGATGCCCCTGTCTTCCATGTTAACGCCGACGACGCGGAGGCTGTCAACTTCGTTTGCCAACTTGCCGCAGACTGGCGCGCTGAATTCCAGTCTGATGTCGTCATCGACTTGGTTTGCTACCGAAAGCATGGCCACAACGAGACTGACCAGCCCTCCTTTACTCAACCCCTCATGTACAAACGTATCGCTGCCAAGGAGCCTCAGATCAAAATCTACATTGATCAGCTTTTGAAAGACGGAGCTTTCACTAAGGAGGATATAGAAGAGCACAAACAATGGGTTTGGGGAATGTTAGAGGACAGTTTCGCTAAAAGCAAGGATTACCAGCCTAGCTCCAAGGAGTGGACTACTTCAGCATGGCACGGATTCAAATCGCCGAAGGAATTAGCGACAGAGGTCTTGCCTCATATGCCCACCAATGTTGATAGGAAGACCCTAGATCATATTGGCGAAGTCATTGGCTCCGCTCCTGAGGACTTCAATCTCCACCGCAACCTAAAGCGTATCCTTGGTAACAGGACCAAATCGGTTGTTGAAGGCAAGAATATCGACTGGTCAACTGCTGAGGCTTTGGCCTTCGGCTCCTTGGTCACTGAGGGACACCACGTTCGAATTTCCGGCCAGGATGTTGAGCGTGGTACGTTCTCGCAACGTCACGCGGTATTCCACGACCAGGAGAATGAAGCCACCTACACGCCTCTCCAGCACGTTAGCAAAGACCAAGGAAAATTCGTCATCTCCAACTCGTCACTCAGCGAGTTCGGCGCGCTTGGTTTCGAGTACGGCTATTCACTGTCCTCGCCTAACGCCCTCGTAATGTGGGAGGCCCAGTTTGGTGATTTTGCCAACAACGCGCAATGTATTATTGACCAATTCATCTCCTCTGGTGAAGCCAAGTGGATGCAGCGAACTGGTCTCGTTATGTCTCTACCACACGGTTACGACGGTCAAGGTCCCGAGCATTCTTCGGCCCGTATGGAACGCTACCTCCAGCTTTGTAACGAGGACCCTCGGATTTTCCCGGAGCCGGAGAAGCTTGAGCGCCAGCACCAAGACTGCAACATGCAGATTGTTTACATGACCACGCCCGCTAATCTGTTCCACGTCCTGCGTCGACAGATGCACAGGCAGTTCCGCAAGCGTAAGTTGCAATTGAACCCTTGATTGCTGTCTCGATCACTAATGTTTTATAGCTCTGATTATGTTCTTCTCAAAATCCTTGCTCCGTCATCCTGTGGCTCGTTCTGACATCGAAGATTTCTCCGGGCCCGATGCCCACTTTCAGTGGATCATTCCTGACCCTGCCCACGAGGCTGGCGCTCTCAAGTCTCACGATGAGGTCGACCGTGTCATTCTCTGCTCTGGCCAGGTCTACGCCGCCTTACATAAGCACCGTGCTGATAACAACATCGACAACGTTGCCATCACTCGCATTGAACAGCTTCACCCCTTCCCATGGGAACAACTAAGGGAAAACCTAGATCAGTACAAGAACGCGAAGACGATTGTCTGGTGCCAAGAAGAACCCTTGAACGCGGGCGCTTGGAGCTTCACACAACCGCGTATCGAGACTCTCCTCAACCAGACTGAGCACCACGACCGTAAGCACGTCATGTACGCCGGCCGTAACCCATCAGCCTCGACAGCTACGGGTCAGAAGAAGTCTCACCAGAAGGAGGAGCAAGAACTCCTTGAGATGGCTTTCTCGGTTACACAAGATAAGCTCAAGGGCGAATAAATTAAAGCATAAGTCGAAGCAGGAAAGGGGGCGGATTTTTAAAGGTGTTCTAATGCATTAAGTGATTGTACTCTTGGGGATTGCAATTGCGGGTTTTTGTATTTTATCACAGACAACAATAACAAAATGTACAACGCGGCCTCTTACCATCTGTCGATGATAATAGATGAGGCAAGAAAGAAAGATAGAAAAAATCTGTTGAAATGATTCTTGAAAGTCTTACATGAGACTATGCATCTGATTCCGAAATGAGTATTATGCACTTTGCCTAGTTATTGATATTGCGGGTGATAGGCTCGTAGTGTCGGGTATCTTGTTTCGGTCTCGTGGGAAGTGTAATAGTTGTTGCGGGAGGGTTTGTTTGACTTTTCTATCTACCTACCTATCTATCTACCTGAGTGCCGAAATGCCTAGTCTAGGTGCCTGCCTACTTTCTTGGAGTTTGGAAAGCTGCAATTGAGGAAACGGAAAAAAAAAGTAATTAGGTACTTGATAGCTGGGATATACGGAAAAGTGAAGTATAATTCTATTTGAATGTTGGTACGTCGGATAGGAGAGGATAGAATTGGATACTTCTCTTCTTGTTTATTGATTGGTTGTTGTCTTCGACTTAATTGGTTTTGTATATTGTGTCAGGTCGATATATTAGTCTCTCTCTCTCTCTCTCTCTCTCTCTCTCTTTCTATATATATATATATGTGTGTGTGTGTGTGTTGTTGCATGTTTTAATTTCAATGTATGCAGCTCTCGCGGCGGCATGAGTCCGTGCTATGTCAGAAGTCTACGTTTATACGAAGATCCATTACATTAGCCCTTTGTATCAAAGATAATAGCATGAAAGACGTGGTGACGAAGTCGAAATGTAGTTCACGAGATTATATTTGTATCCTCAGGCTAGGTTCGGGGATTGTGTAAGTACACCAATTATTCAGTTATGATACCTTCTTGGGCTTTGCAAATGGTACAGGCCTTTAGTCGGGATCTTGTTGGTGTGCAGATAGATGGCCAAGGTAGGGTGCCAGTCAATTATGATTTCCATTTATTTACTTGTGTTTCCAGACGTGAGGATAAGTCCAATCTTTGTGCTATCCACTCGATACCTACGTACGCGGGATCTAAGAGTATAGCTCAATTGCATATCCCTATGGTCTTTTGCGCCCCAACTCAAAGTCTAACGCAATTCCCGCAGTCGTCGAGCTCTTATATAGCAATATTCTGAACCATCTCGTCCGCCAAGCGCCTCATATAGAACGCCTGCATATCCCTAGGTAACTTGCCAAAAGAGTTGGCGATACGGGCGACATCCTGCCGACCCTTCTCGTAGGCGGCGATATCGCGGTTCCCGTACACGTCTCTTCCGCTGGCGTACCCTGTCTCTAGGTTTCGGAAGAAGATATTGACGGCGACGCCGAAGTCTGTGAGGGGTGCTGTGGCGTGCAGCCAGAGAGGTGGTAGGAAAAGGATGTCTCCTGGGTTTAGTGTTGCTTCGTGTGGGTGTGTCATGGCGAGAGCGGGTGTTTCGAGGTTAGAGAATACGTCGATGCTGGAGCTTGATGCGCCTGGGGCGAATGATAGATGACTAACGTCGTCTGGTGGGAATAACAGGAGTTTCTTGGATCCTGATATTTGACAGTACACGTTTGCCATGACTAGTCGTAGTTGGTTAATATATGTCCATGTATATATATATCATGGTTCTAGGGAGAATCTTACCGTCGTAGTGCAGCCACATATTTACACGGCCTGAGATGCGCAGTACAGAGCTATGTTCATTTCGCTTGACGAATGATAACTCTGCAGGGAGTTGGAAATCACCTGCTATACCGGGGAAATCCGCTTCAAGAGTGCCTGGCAGGTCAGATGGATGCTCGCTTGAGAGAGCCCGCAGGTACTGCTTCCCGCCTGGCTCGACTTCCTTGATGAAAGACGCGAAATCTTTCGTTATGTAGCTAAAGTTTTTTGCATTGAAATCCATTGTTGAACTAGAAGCTTCGTGGACAACGACCTAGCCTGTTATTAGCTGAGAAAAAGTGTCATATAAGATGCGTTACGGACTTTTCTTTGTGAGCCGACATTTTCAGTCAGATAGGCTCCAGTCCATTTAGATACACATGTGCCTAGATCACTACCTTCTATGATAGCGGGCTTTCCAGCTCTCAGGATCCTCTCGAAGTCGTCTTCCGTATCAACGCGGATCTTGGGAATTTCTGTGATACTGGCTTGTTGCGATCTGGCATCGACCGCATAACCATTTTGGGTTGGTTGTGGCCGATCCGTCAGCTCGACTAACTTGACAAATTTCAAAGAATTCCTTAGTGCCGTTGCAGGTGAAGCGCTGAGAGAATTTAAATTTAATGTATAGCAGCCTTCATTCCAATATGTCCCCATAGAGAAGCACTATTGTAAACAGTTAGCCAGTCAACTAGTTACCGCATGGTTCGAGAGTGCTCAGGAATATGAGAAGCATCCATGATACTGAGCTCAGCTATAATAGTATCTTCAGGATCTGATCGAGGATATGGTTGTTCATCTTGCGTACCGTAGCGCCGCCGCCCATAACCAGAACTTGGTTATGACTGCCCAAACATACTGATGCGCCGACTAGCAAAGGACGCGGTATACTAGATGATTCACTAGTACTGTCAAAAGAGCAGTGTGAAAGAATTTCTAATTTTGAATCGGAAATGTGCATAATTAGAACCTCGTCAGCTCGAGGTACGATACCATCATGTTGAACACCACCGACGACAGCGATACGCTCATCGTCGAGGAGTAGAGCCGAAGCGCCGAAGCGAGAGACGAGGAGTTTGGTGTCCGCGGAGCTTTCAATCTGCCCAAACGATATTGTTGGCCGGTTGTCTGCGGACAGCCTAAGATGCCACCGTAGCAACTGGCGCGCGACAGTCCCATCCTCTAGCAACCCACCGGCTAGGATACCATCAAAAAGCACGGTCCGGCCATCAGATCCATCTTGTATCGTTTTATGTTTCGTGAAGCTAATGAGCATAGCCCCGAATACCGGCTGATACTCTAATCCCAATATCCCGCACTCTGTCCACCCAGAACCAGGTTTGTGAAGGAGGCAACCAGGGAAGACTGTAGAGGAGTCGCTTTTACCTCCTATTAGGAGTGTCATACCGGATTTCCCTAATTGTACCGTACTGTGTCGGTATAATGGCACTGGAAGAGCATCTGTGAGTGACCACATATTCTGTTCTTTACTGAAATGCCAACAGTCTCGCATAGCTGACGATGGGGACGACCTCCCACCAACAAGGAGACTACCAAAATAGCCTAGATCTACAACACTGTGACAGACTCGACTGTGAGGCCCAACATGATGTGTTTTGATCCCCGCTGCCCCCAAGTCGAAAGAATACAGGTCGCAAGACTTGAGACGGTTGTTTGTCCCGAGTCCAAAAGTATTGGCAACTATTTGCTCGCCCAACTCATCCTGCAATAGCATCGCAGCTCCGAACCGTCTTTTTCCGTGCGTTCCAGAATATGCATTGAAGAGAAGCTCGGGAGATGAGTTCTGAGAAGAATGCTTTATAGGGACATTGTTGTCGCCGGTATTAACATCAGGGCCAGAAGTTCTAGCGATAACCACACAATAGTGACTTGCAAAAAGGGCAAACTCTTCCCATTCGTCAAACGGCTCAACAAGGTCTAATTCTCGTCTTTTGGTGGCTGAGATCCATTGGTCATTAGTCCATACATCCCAGAGGCTAACTGCTTCCACGTGAGGCCAACCCAGGCGAGAGAACCGGTCATGCTGGGCGCCGAGGTGAGGATATTGGAAGACCGATTTCAACGGAGTCTTCAGCTTATCAAAGTGACTCAACATTGTTTTTGCGAAAGGATGATCAGAGCCATCAGGAAGTATTTGCTCGAGGAGGCAAAACTCGGCTGAAGAATGTCATTAGAATCCGGTGTGGTTAGGTTATAGTGTGTGTTACAGGACTCAACGCATACCTTGGCCAAGCGAGCTAGCCCATTTGATGACAGCATCAGCACCTACAGTCTACTCAGAACATGGAGAGTGTTAGTAGTTTCTGTTTATATCTTGTCTTCATTTTGCGAATGTATATACAACTAGGTGTAGGTGAAGCTAAGATGGTCTTTGGCGAACACTGAAAGAGACCCAGAGAAGGATGGGACTTGTAGATCTCACCTCCATGTAAGTGATAGAAACTTCGGCGACAAACATGAATATGCAGTCAGAAATTTCCAGATCGAGACATGTGGATAAAGCCTTCTCGACGTCAGCGGTATTGCGAAGGTCACATCCAATCTGGGAATACATATGGCTCTTGAGTAGGACATGTTCATCAACATTGGTGTCTACAGGCTCAAAGACAGAGCGGAGCTCCGGGGTGGTTAGGACAATAGTACGCTTCTTGGACATGAGGTCAGGGAAATCAATATCGACGAATTTGGCACCACGGCAGGCGTCAGGATACCGAGTCATACATTGCCAGGGCAGCACATCACTAGTAGGCACCCAAATAGAGTCAGAGAAGATTGTGAGAAGTGATGACACATGGCACTTGACCCGAAAAGGGGAGCAATGAATGGTGGAAAAGAAGGCAAGTCAAGACGGAAATGAGCGGCACGCATACCTCCCACAGCCCAGGTTGACGACGACTTTTGTCTTGTGGGCGGGCCGCTCGAGAAAGCGCCGCACGGCGACATCAATGACATGAAGGCGGAGGTGGTAGCCTCTGTTGATGAGCGGCGCGCGGCGCTGGAATTTCTTGACGAAGTATCGAAAGTAGTGGGGTTCGTCCGGGTAGTATATGCGCTCCACGCTGCGCTTAGACACGATGCTGCTACTGTTTGTCTGCATGACCAGGTCATCCTGGGCCCTCTCCTTTGCAGAACGGGCTGCTACCCGCCGCGGCTTGACATGTGGTGGTTTCATTTCCATCGCGCGTCGCGGGTAAGGTCTGTATGTCGTCGAGCGAGTAGAGAAAATCTATCAATTCAGAAAAAACTCGGGAGTGTATAGGCGCGCCAACTGCCCAATGATGTAGCACTTGCCTACCTACTATTAGTTGAGCCGCTTCCCCCGCCTTCCATTTCTAGTATTACTACTTGTGTCCCCTCTTCCACCACCACTGACTACATGTAGGTACAGTTTGAATCTATATTCCCTGTATCTTATATGCATTCCGTGCGGCTATCAGTAGCATGGCTCATTCTACACGATACTGGCATAGATATGCATCTGTCCCCCATTTTCATCAGGTTTTCATGAACTGTTCTGTACTGTAGGTTATTAGCGTGGCACAGGTGGTCACTGCTCAAGCTATACTGCACTCCCGAGGTCTTCAAGGTTAGGTAGCTTATCTTATACTTCGTACATCCTATTCTCTACACAAGTGATTCTCCTCATATATTGTGTAAGCTATGACTGTATGGATAACCTTGGCCATTTATTAGTTAGGCTCTTGTTGTTACGGCGTTGTTCAGTCGTCATATGGCGATTACATCTTGGTTATACTTCTGGTATTATGTACTTGGATACCCACCTATTCTGTACCTACCGAGCTTACCTTGTAGGTGTCAAGGTCCAGGTATCTACATGTACCCCAGGTGCTAAACAGGGGTAGGTACCACTGCGCCAATCTTGTGACGAAAGTCGCCTTTCTTTCTTTCTCCTCCTCCTTCAATCTGAACCTTCATTCGAGTCCTTCTATCTTCCTAATCCCCCGCGGCAACGCCTTAGCTTGGTGAAACCACACACTGAACAAATGCGCCGCTGTTGAGACCATTTCCCCAAGGCTTGCGACAGCGGCAAGAGAATTGTTATACTTATCACCTAGTTAGAGGTATTCCTATCTATTTGACAGACAGACAGCCAACGAGGAGAGACCGCTTTCCAGGCAGCTCCCACAATCCGCAAACGTCAGCCACCGCATACCGGTACCCCCAAGCGTACATCGTGTCTTGATAGGTACTCAACCGACCTGCCTGCCTTTACGCCCCCCGGGTTCCGACGCTCTATTGATCACGAATCAACTATCCTCTTTCTCTAGCCGCCGTCAAATAAGATATACCGCAGACATGGCCAACACGGCCCTCAATTTCGTCACCTACAACCAGGACCACAGCTGCTTGGCTGTTGGTATGTAAACCACTTTTTCTTTGCTCTTCTTCGGCTCAAGCGTAAGCTAATCTCTCCTCGCAAATTACAAGGTACATCGAGTGGCTTCCGCATCTACCATACCGAACCGTTTTCCAAGATATTCAGCAGCAACGATGGCAACATCTCCATCATCGAGATGCTCTTCTCTACCTCTCTAGTCGCCCTCGTCCTTTCGCCCCGCCACCTGATCATCCAGAACACGAAGCGTGGTTCCGTTATCTGCGAACTAAGTTTCCCTTCTGCTGTCCTCGCCGTCCGCCTGAACCGCAAGCGTCTCTGTGTCGTGCTCGAGGATAGCATATACCTTTACGATATTGCCAACATGTCCCTGCTGCAGCGGATTGACACATCACCGAATCCGAGTGCCATCTGTGCCCTATCTCCGTCCTCCGAAAACTCCTATTTCGCATATCCGCTCCCAAAGCCGCGTGACGACTCCGTAGACAAGCGCCCACGCCATGCCCCTCCTGCCTCGGTCAGTTACGTGCCCGTGACTTCTGGAGATGTGCTCATCTATGATACGTCGACCCTCAAGGTCGTCAATGTCGTTGAGGCTCACCGTTCACCCCTATCGTGCATCGCGCTCAATAATGACGGAACTTTATTAGCTACGGCGAGTGAGACGGGCACCATCATCCGTGTGTTTTCGGTGCCGAAAGGACAGAAGCTCTACCAGTTCCGCCGTGGCACTTATCCCAGTACCATCTATAGCATGTCTTTCAACATAGCTAGCACTCTTCTTTGCGTCTCGTCGACCTCTGATACTGTTCACATCTTTCGCCTCCAACAACCAGGCCCAGCCGCTAGTGCCAACACCAGCGAGACTTGGTCGGATGTCAAGGCGCCGAGCTCCCCCCGCGCTGATCGATGGTCTCGGAGTCACAGTAACGATAGTGGTAATGAGTCACTCAGCAGTGCTCAAGACTCCGAGGTCGCAGACCTAGCTGGCTCTCCGCCGACTAGTAGTTCAACCGGCAATAGAAGACAGAGTGGGTCATTTAGCAGCCTGCTTCGTCGGTCTTCGCAGGCTATGGGTCGCAGCGTCGCCGGAGTAGTAGGGAACTACTTGCCGCAGACAGTTACCGAGATGTGGGAGCCCTTGCGTGATTTCGCCTATATCAAAATCCCTAAGAGCACAGTATCTGGTCGCCAAGGCACAGTCGCTACAACCCAGCAACTGCGTAGCGTTGTAGCCATGAGCAGCAGCGGCCCTCACGTCATGGTGGTGACGAGCGATGGCGGCTTCTACGTCTACAATATTGATATGGAGCGTGGTGGCGAGGGTTATTTAGTTAAACGCTTCTCGTAAGTTCAACTTCAGGACTTCTTCCGTACTCCCTTGGGATGAGCTAACATCGTAATAGGGTCCTTGACAGTGACGACAATCTCGATTCTTCAAATAACGGTTAGGAACGTGGCCAATCCTGTCATCGAGAAGTGAATCAGTGTAGGTTTCTTTGATGCGGTAATGGGGACGAGACATCGGGGAACTAGTGCATAGCTCAAGGCGTTTTTTTTTTAATACTTCAGGCACGGTTGTGGCACCTTTTTAGCCCTTTTCTATTCCCTTTCTGCATCTTTAGTTATTCATAACCTCGAGGCATAGCAATCTCTCGAGGAGCGGATTGAGTTTTTTTTTTTTTTTTCAATCTTTAACCTGGGCAAACTTCTTAAAGCATTAGCGTTGGGCGTCCTATGGGGTATTTTATTTATATCTCTGGTTTGGGCCTTTTTTTCTGGTTTTCTCTGTCTTTGCTGCTCGCTAATTTGAGGCGGTGTTTCTACTTTTCTGTAATACTCTTGCGAAGTATATGCCTGCAAATGTCAAGGCCAGGACAGATAGACAGACACTAATATTCTTAAATATGTAGTTGCGTGTCTATTGAAAGCTCGGTAGGAAATCTAGATTTTCTATACATGCGCGTTTGCGATGGGCTCGGGATTCTTCTTGTATGGACTTTTTTTTATTTTTGTTTACGTTGTCGAATTTGTGAATCATTGAATAAGGGGCTATGTATCATCGGCGGACATACGAAGATATGAGATGTTTGCGTAGTTAAGAAAGACACTGGCCTCCAACTATGCACCCCTATATGATGAAATCGTGTCGAGAATGAAGGCGGAGTTTCTTTAGACTTGATGGCTAACACAATAGGGTGCCGAACTACTTACCGTATGATATTCTCCCCATCGGACCAAACGGCGAGAAATGGTGTATGTACATCGTACTGGCGAGTATAAAGTCTAGGTATGAATGGACATAAGCTTGAAAATGAGATGCTTGGTTATAGGACGGGATCACTTCAGCCAGATTAGCAGACCGGCGCTTTTTATCGAATGGTGTTTAGCTAGTCGGGTGTCTATCGAGCATCCGAGTTGAGATCAATCGTGGATCTAAGTAGCTTCTATTAATCCTTAAAGTCAGGGGTTTTCGGGCGGTATCAACAGGACTCAGTTATTCACTCTTTGCTCTTCGACCTCCTCTTCTTTCACTGGACTTGCCACCAAGTTGTTGTTGTGCGACAGGCATTCTTTCTCAAAAGCACACTGCCGCCATGAGCCACAAGCCCTGATACTCCCAGGAGAGAGCATATATCACTGTTGCTTACCGAGGACCTAAAATGACTGAGTTGATCATTAACGTATTTTGGCAGTATTGCATTCCCTTGAAAAGCTTTCGGAACGCGGCGTGGAATCTGAGACTATTCGTAATCATTGATACGCTATGGGTGTCATAGTCCATGTGATCCATCCAGGCTACTCTCGATTATAGAGCTAGCCGAGATCTATATATGTGCCGGTATACACAGTATGTCAGTACCCGAGACTCAGACATCTATCAATAGGTCCCATATCAACAAGAGTTAAATAACTTCACTTCGATGAGTCTGAAAACACCACTTGTTGGCCACCAAGACCCGGCTGCCGGCGTGTTCAGGGCATGTAGCGGTTTCTTATAAAGCTCTTCAAGCTCTAGATCCTAGAAGGCTCCATTAGAGCATCTCCCATTCCCAAGAGCTCAGAAGTGAGTGGTGATTTTTCTCGAGATGGCATCCTAAGTTGTTCATCAAATCACCGCGCTCACTTTGACGTTGACTGTGAGGTTTTCGTAAAGTCGCCGGTGGCTTCACTCGTTTACATTGTCAGCCTCTCGAGAAACGCCGAGCCTCTTCTCATCCCAGTGATGGTTTCGTTTACGATACACATGCACATATTACACTTGCGAGGTAATTGACAAGGAACGCGGCAGGTCCATTCTTATCTTCAACATTATCATCAGCAGCAGGCCTAGCTAGCTCTGGTGTTGTCGCTAGATGTATCTAAAGCTCAAAGACATAATTGGGATTAGAGTAGAGCTAAGAAGACCGAAAGCTCTTTGTGCTTATGGCAACTAGGCCTGCTTGTTTTCGTCAAATCTTTCGCTGTCTATAGTCATCCCCATTGAGTACCCTACATCTTGGCTGTGGGATAATTCCTCGTGACGAGGAGAGCAGTCCAAGATATATGTCATAGTTATAATAAACAACGCGATGAAATTTATCGGCTTCGCAGATTGCAAAAATCGACAAGTCACCCTAGGCGACCTGATAACTCCAAGTGATCGTCTCTTGAAGCTTAAATGTCTGATTCCCAGAAATATGTCTGATAGCATATAAATGTATGAAACGCATCACATTGGCGCACCATCAGGCGTAAAGCTAAGCAGATCTCTAGTGAGTCCTGACATTTACACTTCTAGAAACTATCATATCATTGAGTCACAGTATGCCCATCTTCCACATTCTGTCGGCATTGTTGAAGTCCCGTACAGCAACCCCTAGGCCCAAGAGCGACCTCAATCGAGCAATATCTGCGAAAGCAGGAGAGAAAGAGAGACTTCAAATTTCTTTGCTCGAAGTCATTATCACCTGAGCGCTTTCAAGTAGCCCTACCAGCCGATCTCGTAGATGCGGCACAGCTGAAGATGGCGCTCGGCGACCTCCCTGTCGTCCGTCAGCCCGTCATCGTGGGGTCCGGCTCCAGACTGTCGGATCCAAATGTATGGTCCCTTTCCCGACATGCACGGAACTTAGTCTTAATTACATGGTTATGTTACTGTGTTCGGGAATCAGTGCATTGTGTTATACGAGACTCGCATGTTGGTATATTCAGTTCTCCAATGTGTATGAATCGCAATATAATATCGCGTCTTCTCTTTTCGAGCATAGCTGGGGCAACTGGTGAAGATGAGGCTATATATCGTGTACGCGTCAAATGATATCTACCGGATAATTGAGGCATGCTTTTCATGTTGCCAGAACCTTCCCTAAGCGTTAATGCGGCGGATGTTCCTCACATCCTTGAGACGATAATACTTGGTTTTTTTTGGTTTTTTTTTTTTTTGGAAGCGGTGCGCTTCGTCTCAACCCATGCGAATCCAACCTCCTCGCTGGACTAGCTCTCTGACTATGACACAAAACTATAGCCACGATTTTTTCGGTCCTATAATTTCGTTGAGGCGGGGCGATAACCCATATGCCTACACATTAGCGATACGCGTAAGAAGCCAAATTGGCGATTTCCAAACCGTATGACTAACCATCCAATGCCCACATCGGCCGCACTTGATGCCATATTTAAGTAGTGATAAGTATTTGAGATATTTCAAAAGTCGGGTGTTCAAGGTCAGCAGGGTCAATAGCTGCTTGAATAAATATAGCATTCGAAACTCGAATAGTCCAGTCTAGCGTGATCGAACAGAGCTCTGTGATTGCCAGACACCACAGGCTCACTCCACTTAATAGAACTCTGGTCCGTGTAACCGAGTCAAGGAAAATCCAGCAGGTTAACCTTAGAGTACAGTAGTATAGCAATAGCCTACCTACTATGTATTAAGCAATAGTGGCTTGAAAGGATGATATGCCAAGCGGTTCGGCCCCCCGCATAGCGTCGGGGCAAAAGATCACACCGGCCTAGACCGGTTTCTTACCACCTTACCTAGGTAAGTAAGAAGTTAAAAAGAAGATAAGTGAAGGGAATCATTGCTGGACGACGGTTGCGGGGTGGAAAAGAAAACAAGAGAAGAAGTCTAAAGATAGTGCTCTTGGATACCGGTATTTGATAATGCGTGGATAAGAAAACCCAGGGTCGCGGGCTAGGCAAACATATAAGCAACATCGGCGAGACTTAGCTTACCGTCCGCTTCGCTTGGTCAACGGGTGGCTTGCCTTCTTTAAACTACCATGTATGTGTAGCAACAAAATCTCGGATTTATCTCATTATGTGCTCTCAGTCCGAACCGAACCGATTTCTACCATTTGTTAGTCAACACTCCTATTCACGTAGCGCATACACTTTCGCTCCAGAATGGCTAAAGCGGCAGAATGTTTAAGCCAAGAGTTACAACATCAGGCGAAGTCTATGGTGACCATCCCTCTTGCACTATACGTACGTGATAACTAGAACCAAATTGCTATTCCTCATCGAATAACACATAGTTGATGTATAGGAAATACCTAGTTAAACATCACGAGTATTCTCTGGCGTTGTTTTTGAACGTAACACATGCTTCCTTCTAGTACAGTGATGTCGGCCTTTGGTATATACAAAACGTTGGGCATGCTCCCTATCGCCGATCTTTGATAACAACAGCGCGTAAACGTATCGCAACATACAGAACTAAAGAGGGTATCATAACATAACTAGCTGTCTAGGCATCTAGGTATGATTTGTGTTGTTGTTAGAGTAGGTATACATCTAATAATAACAGTGATAGTGGACTTATAAGTAACTACTAACTGTCTAGTCCACGGGCGCGACGTGGGTACCGAGACCATGTTTAGTTAGATACGAAATGTCACGGAAATCTCCATCTCAAGGTTCCCCTGCCTCAAGGTACGAAATGAGGTCACGATGATAGTGGGTGCTTTCATAAGAAGTTGAGGCGGACAACTCTCTGAAACTACACAGCTAAAAGACCAACAGCGGCAGCGGCGGCGGTCAAGTGGGCTGAAATCTGTTGTCATCCCTTCCCAGTTGGGAGGCCCGTTGAGACCTGTTGTTATTGAGTGTTCGATGATGCGCAGAAGAAGAGTTAGGGAGAGAGCAGGCAGTAGACCATATGCCTTTTTCCTTCTCGTCCTAGCCGTAGACCACTCACCCCTACATGCAGTTTTCGGTATCTACAGTCTACTGGGGCGGACTACAATACCTACACTATGGTAAAAGGGCCCTGGATAACCTGGATAACCGGCCAGCACAGGTAGCACGGCATACAACGCCATGGGCTGGCTAGATAGGGAAGCTTTGGAACGGTTCCTCCTTGCCGTACCGTTGGGCGCTTCCTGCAGATTGCCCTGTTGGGCGATGGGTGGTGTGGTCAGGTCGCATCAGCAAGGGTGTGACTCCACAGGCAAGACCAAGCTATCCCCAAGATGAGTGTGATGCATCCCCCTTCCCAGGCCCCGGCGTCCAATGTGCTCTCTGCAGCATTACCAGAGTAAGGAATTTCATCATGCTTGTACTCGGCGTGTACTGGCCCGGGTACACGATCCCCATCGAGGTACCTGCGATGCAGGGCCGCCTGCTTCTCTCAGCCGTGCCCAGTCTTTTTCCTCTACACACCCCCCGGTGGCCATAGGCAGCGGGCAGTGGACTGTGGACTGTAGACTGTGGACTGTAGACTGTGGATTGTGGACTGTGGGCACGATATCTCACCCTCCTAGAGTACAGTCACCAACGATCAAGGGCAGACACATTGCCTGGTTAGCATACTTGCCTCCTCGTCTCTGCTCGTCCTACCACGGCAGACCATGCAGTGTGGTCCATGGGACCTCCTCCGCTAGGGGGGACTATGACGGACGCATGTGAGGGTGTCCAATCTGCCTTACATACTACGGTGTACAGTCTTGACCTCGCTGCTACAAGTACCCGTTGTGAGGTCGGCCATCTTATTATAGAACCATACATATACATGGCCCTCCAAGATCCCCCGTGGTGGATGTTCCTGTGGGTATGGGCACGCTCTGTACCTTTGTTCCTATGAATCCCATCTACACTACTTCTTCCCTTCTTCTCGCCTAGAGCACATCGGCTGTTGGGAACTTTTGTGGTATATCTACCCTGTCACCCACCCCTCCATCGATCAGTGCTGTGTAGTTGAAGTATTGCTGTGTTATTGCATACCCGTCCAGGACCCCTTCCCAACTTGCCTTGCCCTGTGTTTGGATCCGGGAACTGCTTATATAGGTACGCCACGTCTGTGACATAATGTGTATCCAGTGACGGTCTACACTCCCCTGTCTGCGCCTCACATTATCCAAGTTGGCTTCTTGTTATAATAATTCAACGTCGCCTCGTCACGCAAAGCCCGTCTCTCGCCATGGATCTCTCACCTCCATCTCTTATCCGCTCGCCATCATCCTCCCGGAACTCAAACTACTCTAGGAGTCCCAGTTTAAGTGTTGATTATTCGCCGCCGGACCTGGTTGACCACTTCTACAAGGTTGGTTCCGTATACGAACAGTCTTGCTCCGCCATATCCTCGACCATGAACTCTGATAGCCCGCATCATCAGCGTCTTGATGCGACCACTTCGGCCGAATGGGCGGAGACAACCGTAATACACTCCGTCCCGTCTATGGTGGGACAGGGTATTGTATCCCAGGACTACGTCCCGTATGTCAGCTATGACTCCTCAATGCATACGCCGTACAGCCACGATTTGTACTCGACGCATCTGGCTCACGCTCCAGCACTCTCTTACGCACCGTCCCCACTCGCCTCCATGCCCTCTCGCTCGCCAGATCCGGCTTCTTCTAGACATCCACTCCCCTACCACAGCACGCCACCGATGCCGCGGATCAAGTTAGAGGGCGGGCACGACTACTCCAGTGGCGGCGAGGTATCCCAATATCCCTCGCCCAGGTCTGCCCACGCTCTAATGGCGGAGCCGAGCAGCTACGGGTCTCAGGCTTGCAGTTCGGGCTACCTCTCGGACGGCCCTTCCAGTTCGTGGCCGAAGTCTGAGTACCCTCCCATCGAAGGGGACCCATATTACGTGGGACCGAGCGGGAGCACAAGCTCTCTTGTCCCAGACCGACGACACCAAGCTCCGCCGAGGCCATCGCGGGCTCCAAAACGGCAAGCTCGCAAGCTAACGTCAAAAGACGAGGCCAACTTCCAATGCGAAGTTGAGGGGTGCGGGAAGCTCTTTAGCCGCAGTTATAACTACAAGGCGCACATGGAGACCCACGATAAGAAGAGAGAATATCCTTTCGTCTGTACATACGAGGATTGCAATAAGAAGTTTGTACGGAAGACGGATCTACAGAGGCATCACCAGAGCGTACACATGAAAGAAAAGAATCATAAGTGCGACTACTGTGGCCGCCACTTTGCTAGAAAAGACACACTTCGCAGGTAAGTTCTGGTGGGGTCTACATTTTCCTGATATTCAGTTTTGAACTCAGCTGATCATGATTGGACAGACATATGGAGGACGGCTGCTCAAAGCGGTTCGACATTGGCACGGTGGATATACGCGGCGCCGAGAGTTACGATACTTATAACGTGCCGATAAGATCCGTGCCTAGCTCTTCTGGACATATGGTGGCACCGACACCGCATCTGCCACCAATGACACTCCCACGAGGCGGCAATGACAGTGGCATGACAGACATGCCTTCGTTTATGAGGAGATAACAGTTTCCTAAGCAGCGTGTCAGAGGGGGGGAAAAGCATCCGTGTTTTCAAAAAACCGCAACCCAGCATTTTAGCGTCAAGGCATGAAACCTTTGTTTATTTACGGCTTATGTGTATTTTGAAGGCATACCCAGGGACAGGTTGGTTTTAGCCTCATTGGAAAGGAATCATGCATAGATGTTTTTTTTTATTTTTATTTTTTTCCGGCACGGCTACTATTCGGTCACGGGCATCATGGGAAATGTATTCTACGCTAAAGGTTTGGTATATATTTTAACTACGCAACACCTGGGCATCGGCACCGAAGCATACATACATAGTAGGTGCGGTGACATGGGACGTGGGCACCTCGTTACAACAACAACAACAACAACAACATTATTCATCTATTTCTATAGCACCTCCGCTCGTGCCTCCGCTCCGTAGCAACGCCAGGAATAGTCGTCAGGGTCGTTCTATTATGAGACGACAAGGGCATTGTTTCAATTTCACATAACGCCCTACATAGTAAGTATTTTCCATGTAGTCTAGTATTGTGCAAAACAGGGTTGGGACTTCTCGTGGGGTTAAATTAGGCTAGCGGAGGATTCAGGGTTTGGCGAAGATTATTTACGGTTGCTTGCGAGCCAGCCAGCCAATGGTGTTACACGGATTCAGATGGACATGGGGTGAAGTGCAAGAGTGAATTCACGACGAAGAGTGCCTAGTAATCATCTCTAACGAACTTGAAGAGCAACTAAAGTGCGGGGAACAAAAGAAAAGAAAAAGGGAAAACAAAAAACCCACCAGCAGGCAACGAAGCTCCGCCATGTGTCAAGAAAGTTACCATGACCTTCTGCCATGTTGGACTGTTGGAACGAAACGTTGATTTGACATCTTATGGTATAGTGCATTCACAGATCCTCGAGCGCTATAATTAACAACACGCCTCGTATGGACGAATAACGAGAACAAACGAGCTACCTAGATATCTCATCACAGGCTGGGGCTAGATCGACTCGGGCTAGCCGGGTGGATAGAACCGGGGGAGGAATGGATGAGGATGACGGATGGTTTATCTAATCCCTAGCTACCTGGCTGCCTAGCTGTCTAGCTGCTTCGGGCCACTCTCGTGGGCTTTGTGGGCTTTCGTGGGTTATGGCATGCTCGATATACCCACTGGATCTGAGATGCTGTATTTAGACACACACCATATTACCTTGATGATGACTGGGAACTTCGTGACGAGAAATTGCCAGGATCGTTCGGATGCTCGCATCCCAATTCCATACGGCAACTATACAGTACATACAGTACCCGCTCTACTATGCCTTAGTGAGGTGGCTAAGAGTAGGTTTGCTTGCTGTTGTGCATTTCTCATACAGATAGCCGTGATGGAGGCGGCCATGTGGCTTGAATGCGCCGCATCATACTTAGCTATGCCATCACAGTTTACGCATATGAGGTACCAAACCCGCCACTGGAAGAAGACCCAATTCGGGCCGGGAGATGCTCACGATAGATCGATAGATAGCCGGTGGATTATGTTTGCCTTGGCGCGTTGGGACATAGAGGCTATGGTATGACAAGATGAGGCAGTGTGGTCTGCGAGTTGAACAAGGGATGTGCCATACCCCACGGCCAACACTGACACCAACGCGGCGACGTTGGTCTGTTGGTAATCAGACCGGGAGTAACTAGTGTTACAAGTAATAATGAACAATGTGTCTAAAAGGAGGTGTCCCCGCCATCTATTTCGTTGTTGGTTTTCAACAAACATGAGATTTGCGAAAGTACATACATGCTCAATCTCTGCAAGCAAGTTTCGTGAGTCTCACAATGTCTGACTGTTCTGCTAGGGTTTTTATTTTTCCCTTTAAGAGCTTCGGTCGCCAAGTCACTAACACCTTTTAGGAGTTATGTTGCGCACCTACGAGAGATTGGCTATGCACGTCGATTTCCAACGAGCTACCAACACTACCATACAATGGTGCTTAGAAGAAGCTTCTTCTTCTTTGTTTCTCGGACCCGTATTGGTGGTGAAGAGTCTGCATAGCCAGCCAGGAGCAATTCCTCGGGCCCGGCTACATGTGACAGTGACATAATCCCGGTGTCCCTCGTTCAGCTCGCCCGCCCACCCGTCAGCACATGAACACAACTAGCCACGTTGATGTTAGGTAAAGCACCGATTTGGCATCTCACTTGCAGGCGCTTGCAGCGGAGGTACATACATTGACTAGGTAGAAGCCGACAACGGGCCCGACGTCGTGGCATGCTACCGATTGGGCAATTGTGAGATTTAAGAGATGTTGGTAAGAGGTCAGTCAGTCACTTCATAACCCCCAACCTCCCCCGGTGCCGAGGGTTGCCGACAACATCGCGACCCCCCGAGAAAAAGGAATGGGAAAAAGGGGGAAAGGGGAAAAGGAACCAAAGAGTGAGGAGCAGGTCAGCCACGCGGTGGCGGAGTAGGAGGAAACTGAGCGAATATGCTTACCTAGGTAGGTCGAGATAGAGGTCGTAGCATCATGAGACTTGCCTTAGATTGACACAAACAGCAGGTGTCAGAACAGAGACGGTATTGGTGCCTCATGTCTGACGAAGACTAAGCCAACAACGGGTAGCTCCTCACGATTAGAGCATCTGCGGCCGCACAGCCCCGTCACGCATAGTGCTGTGTACGCTTAATGTGGTGTAGTGTATATCTATGGGTGAAGAAGATGGCTCAGATTACTGTAGAGATTGAGAAGCTCGTTAAGCGAGCGATATGGTGTGAATGGCCCGACGCGATATCGATGGAAGATGACGCTGGGCCCCAATTGACGCCGGTCAAACGAGCGTGTAGTCTGGCAACTAGGTTCTTTCTTCTCTGCCGATGTGGAAGACCTCTTATTAGTATAGGTAGGTAGGTATATACAGTATACCGATGTGCCATGCATGTCATGTCGCGATTCAGGGGGGCCTATCAAATTGCACCTATATGGCTGACCTTTATGTCACATCACCTATAGGCCCAGCATATATTTATGGATATGAATTCAAAAGCATGCATTTGCATCATAGGCCAACGAGCGAATGGATAAATGAATCAATGAATGACAGGCATGAGTTGTGCTCGAATCGAAAAATTGAGACGTACACCATCTATCTGCAAGTGCCGTCAACGTCATCCGATGTTCCTGCAAGGATCTATCCCAGATATCGTCGGTTACTATTATGCCCCAGGTTTCCACGCGTGTGTCTACTTACGAAGTAGGCCACGGTCTCCATTCCAGCCAGTTCCTGCTATAGATTCCTTCAAATCCCATGAGGAATAAATCGGGCAGCTAAGCTAATTTGGGTACTACTCTGCATACCTATTATTAGATCATGAGGCTCCCGAGGGAGCTACTGAGGCTAGTAGGGTTCTGAATATATAGATGAACTGCAGCAACTTGGTATAACAACTTCAACTCCAACGCCCAACATTTTATTATTAGATGACCGACGTATGTATGTTGGTCGTCAACGATGGAGCAACCTTTTTCATCCTGCGCCATGTGTCTGCCTGTTGGTAACGGCGTGTCAGACTTCCCCCTGGCATCTCCGCCGCCCTCACACATTCGAGCCACATGGCATTCGGCCTGCCATGCAGGAACGCTCACGGTCGTCTGTTGGTTCCAGAGACTCGGCGTCCACTGCCCTGCAGCACAGCTGATGCTGGCGAAGAACTTTTGGACATAATCGCCTCTTGAAACATCTCGTCGTGGGCTACCGTGTGAAACACAGGATACGCCACGGCAGGTCTATCCACACACTACGATGCACTCTCTCGAGATACATCCCTAATAATATGCTCCCTACATGTAGCCAACGCCATCGTCGGCCTGCGAAAGGTAGGTACTCACTCACAATGCAGGGCCACTAAAACACACCCCACTTCTCTGACTGCATTCTTCGGGTGGTCACCAGATCTACACTACCCGCCCATACCTCGGAGCCAACTCCTGGGTTCCCGCTGGGTTCCTCATGGGTTCTAAAACGGGACAGGCGGGTTAGGATGTGAACCCAACTGGCGCCGAGCGTTTGAGCCAATCCGCATGACAATTCAGCCCTACTTTGAAAGAATACGTGGAGAATAGTACACTACAAGCAATGACTGGAAACACCAGACCATGCTTCAGGAAAATATTTGCTTGGGGAAAAAGAAGGTGCTCATAGGGCTCAGATCTACAGCAGATCTACACCGGCTACTTTCAGCTTGCCTGCAGGATTTTAAGCTCTTACACTGCACTGCCTACATATTCGCTACCATTCGAGCGACAGCAATTATTGTAGAACTGATACTGCGTGTTCAACTATAACACTATGCAACATAACGCAGTTATAAATATATATATATATCACAGTGCAATTTTAAAGTGTATGGAGATAGATGCCAAGTCTTCTGGTCTATAAAACCAGGGTTTGAAACATAACGACAACAGAGATGTACTCAGACAATGAGAAACATGAACACTACCTATAAACCCTCGGTACCTACACTGCTTATATTTCTGTTTCTACTGATATGAAGGCGAGTAAGTATGTGTTCGGTAGTCAACACGTATTTCGGTACAGAAACTTGATCATTGATACCTCTGTCGACGCCTCGGCCAGCCCACATTTGATAGCTGCATACACCCTGGACTATCCACCCTGGCTCTTAAACCGACACCCTTCTAATTCAGTTTTCTAGACCCCCAGCTGTGGACTGGAGGCTCGCAGGGCCATACAGTCTTCTAACCCAGGTTGGAGAGCAAAGGTGCATACTTAATACCGGGTATCTTCAAGGGGACCCAATTTCCCTGGGGCACGCTGGCCAGGGTACATACAATTTTTGGGCGGAAAGCCGCTCTTTTGCTGTCGCAAAGCCGTAGCAGAACTACCCTTTAGCTGGCTTTTTCGGCCAAGAAGAGCGGTCAGCTTAAGATTTACGTTCTTGTGTCGATAAACGCTGGTCCATTATCGCTGATTCGACGCTCAGTTACACATTCTCCGCATTCCAGGCTTGACGGCCAACCACATCACTCCCCATCAGCTCTTGGCCCATCTCGCGTTGATCAATGTGACACCAGACTCTTGGAAACCATCATCCCCAGAGACTCGTTACGGTGAACTTGGCAGTTGAAAAGTCACGGCGCAATTCCACCCGACCCAGCCCAGCCTAATGCTGCTAGTGCTAGCAGCCACAGGCATAGAATGCGAAGTCTTGTGTCAACGGCAAGACATTGCGAGCTACGAAGTACGAAGCAACATTGACCACAAAGATAAAAGGATAAGTAGACGGTCGCTACCAAAGATCTCAGAGTACCGTGTCGTCCCACACTTATGCCAATGAATAAATAATAGGGAGGAGAAGCCATGTCCGCTCCACGTCCGCTCTATGCACACTGCCTCTTCCATTGACAGGATCCTCTTGCTCATATCCATCCAGCTTCCCGACTTTTCATGGTGCCAGTCTCGTCACGTCCACCCAGAACTGGCGCAATGTCTCACACACTAACTTTGCAAATTTTCAATTTAGGTAAGAGTGATCTTTTTTTGATTTGACTCAGGCAGGTCGACATGCAATACAATGGGTCCTAGACGAGCCGCCCTGTCGTCATCCCAGACTGTCTTGACAAAAGACCCGTGAATGGCCTTGACCTCAAGAAATCAATCATCGATTTTGCCGCTCAATTCCACTTCTCGCGACTATGGAGTGTGATAGCCCCTCCTTTTACATGACTGCCGTATTAGCCGCAGAAATGATCACGCAGCCTCGAATTGGGCGGCTTCTACGCAGGTGAGTTGGTTCATACCATCTACTCTCTATATACCTTCTCAGGCTAGCGACGAAATCATAGGTTCTCAGATTGCCCTCAAGCACTCCATTGTCGTGAGCGGTTGATAGAATATAGGGTGCCTATCAAGTTTCTCTGGGCCAATTACGTCCCCTTTCCTCGGTTATCCTGCAAGACCCAGACAATCTGAATCGTTCGAAGGCAGGGCCTAAAAAAAGCACTGCCACGCGTGCTCTCTTTCTGAGGCGGTGGCATTCCTCCCGTATAATGACCAGTACATGGGAGAGATTGCTCAATACAGTAATTAAACTTTCAATCAGTAATTTACCCTAGTTGATGCTTGGATCACGATATTGCATCTTCTTACCGGCACACTAGGTAGCTCTTACTACACTCGCAAGATCAGTACGAGAGTAGTAGCTTTGAGCGCGTGGCTTTGGATGATTGAGTATCTGAACTAGCGGCTACTCTATCATTCCATTCGCTGATTGTCACACACATCTTACCTCCGCCCCTCCGCCAACTTACGGGTCATTTGGGTATCTCCAGGCTATGCATTATCATGGTCGAGTTAGCTACATATGGCTTCGTGCGGAAGCAAGTGACGTAAAACACTCCGTCATGAACTAGGCAGGCTGTGTGAGGCGCTAGGTGAGTAGAGGGGAAATAGACGCGTTCTGCCTTACCTGCAACATCTACGCACGTACGAGAATAGAAGTCATCGTCAGGTTTAGAGGCTAGGCTAGTGTTGCCTCATGCTGACAACGCGTAGAAGTGACGACTAGGCATACCCGGGTAGTTTAGTTCCTTACCGGTGGCGAGCAATATTTTCCCTCTAGTGTCTGCATTGTGTCTCATGAGAATGAGAAGATACCAGATATCTACGACAAATACATCGCTTCATGGTTCGATCATCTTTGAAGTGTTACATATTATTGTCTTTAGTGTAGTTTCAGCTTTATATCAATACAGATCGAGTTACACCAACAAGTCTGGTCAGTATGCTCGCGTCGACGCCGCCACTTTTGTCCCGGTTATACAAATGTCGTGTAAATGATACAGAGTGTCACTCGTCTCTTCCCTTGGCTAGCAGAACCAACAGAGGTTCATAATTACACGTTCGAATCACACGGCTGAAACACCATTACACGGCAGTCGAATTCTACGCCACCTTCCACGCCCTGCTGAGGCGGGCGTCTCAGCCAAAAGCGCCATCTAATCCAACTGGTCGGTTCCGGGGCCATGGAGCGATGGAAGATAGGCATTACCCCCAAACAAACAAGCCATACATGCAAGGGCACATAGAAGTTATAGCGTCGACCATCATGGTAAGCACAGAAGTACGATGTAGTCTCGTTCCAGTACATAACCCTTGCAGGTAATTCGGACTTTAAACTAGGTACCTAATTGCCAAAAGGGATGGCACAGCAGAAATAAGCTTCGTTGGCAGCGGACTATTCCTGCATAAAATTACCAACTGACGCGTCTTCGCGGCACAGAGCCAGAAGAAAGGGCTTTGCGCCGGTCCGCATGACGCACATGAATGATGCCTATCGTACATACATGATCTACCAGTCTTATGCGTCCTTATGAATATGTATGCATTAGATGTAACTGTCACCCTCCTCTCTCTTGCGTGGGAAGAGACTCGAGGAGATCTCTTGACCTTGAGAGCTGTACACCAGCGCTTACAGACGAATGAAACTTGGCCTATCACCGGCCGGTGCGACTACTGAAATATCAGAATATTGGGCTATGGATTCTCGTGAGGTAGACTTTTACATTACTAGGTCTAGGGATGTAGACAATTACGTATCGAAGTTGAGTCCCTGATAGTCTAGAAGCTGGTCTCTTCATATATTCACTCCCCGATTTTGTTTCACATCTGACAAAATGATCACCGGTAGCTGCACGCAACTTTTACCCGTCGGATGATGTGCGGGATATACGGGAACCAGCATGACGATATGCTCCGTTTGCCACGCTACGCGGAGGATGAGTGAAGGGGGGTGGCCTAGAGCCGAAGACGAGACAGCATGAGCCCGTTCCCACATGGATCCTGGTTACCGGTAAGGAATGTAGTCCCTGCTAAGTCAGTCATCGAGGGGGACTTTGTTTGTTCACCAGAAATCCAATAGCCGAGGACGCTACCAAGCGCCCATGCGACCACCTGTTTTCTTCTGGGCAGATCATCACCCCTAGGTGTGTGAACAGTAGAGGAGCAAGAAGTGACCATTCATATGGCTTCATACATGAAACGGGTGACATATCTCGCCACCAACCTGTCAAGTCTGGTGGGATCGAGAGGTGGGAAACAGGGTGGGTGCGTGAAAAGGCAGCAAGTCAATCTACTTGGCTGAATCCTGCAACCACCAACCACTAACCAACATCGTCGCTGTCGAGCAGGGTGTTCCGAGTCCCGGTCGAATAGGATATGACGAAATGTGAATCTGGCCAGGGTTAGATGGATTCTTGGTCGCTCCTAGGGCGGGAAGTGGTTGGCTAGATGGTGTCTTGCCAATACTATCCTCCTAGTAGGATTGTACTGTACATACAACGCGCGCATTGGTTAGGGTCGCCACCATAAATAGCCTCCAGCCTTTCTGTGTATACTTGAGAGGTACAAAAGGAGAACATGTCTGGTACTTCTGAAGTTGACTAGAAACCGCACCGTTGCGGCTGGTCTCCTAGCTTGCAAGGCAGTACTCATTCGGCCGAGTGTAAATCCAATTCACTACTCAACCCCCTATTCTTTCTTAGCTGTATATCTGAATCATCACCATCAGCTGTGATACGAGATAGCAGGCTGTCAACGTAGAAGATCATACCAGTAACACACTCGGTGAATGATAAGCTGGTACGGCCACGAAAAGCTTACAAATTGCACAACAGAGGGTACGAGGTTCCTAGGCCAATACGTAAGAATAGCAAGGGAAAACTCACGCTCACTCAAGCGTGAGCTGTGCCTCACCGACCCAAGGCAGAGGGGGCCCACGAACCGCCCTAAAGGGTGCACAAGGGCGGCACAGCCAAAGAATACCCAACCAGACAACGGGGACGGCAGAGAAGCCAGTTCGGATCCGTTCTCTAGCACTGAATAAGCGCTATCATTGCGGCATTGCTCCTTGAGAAATAAATACAATATATATGTATACATGGTGTTTTTGTCAGCGTTGGGTGGAGACGACGTGTCTGTCAACACGTGGGCGATTATAAAGGGAAGGAGGCCCAGACCAACAACTCTAACCCGCTGGGAAATTATCATGCGCCTCTGCCATTTCGAAACCAACAATGAAGAATCGACCTGCATGCGGTCCGAGAATAACCAAGCCCGTTCCCCGCCGTTACGTGCGTAGATCCAACGGATAGAGCGGCTGGACCTGCGAAAGATGCTCGCGGCTGCGCGATGTTCTCGCTATCGACACCCCTATGACCCTCACCGGCCCTCGAACAAATCCCGAGATGCCAAAGGGGTATTTGAGAAAGATATCCTCAAGGTACGGGAATGCACGGCGCAAATACCGAGACTCTTGGCGAGGAAATCAGAGCTACCTTTGCAAATCATCCGTACGGATAACAAGGATCTAGGCCTGCTAAGTGAGGAGGTGAACTTGGCTTCAATGGGACAAAAATCACAGGTTCTACAGCTTTTGAAACCGGCAAGACGAGCAAGTTTCCGTTGGTGCGAAGTTCGCTTCGGAGTTAAACGTATTCGTACGGCAGGAGTGCAATAAGGGATGACTGCCCATCTAGCAACTCGTTGCGTGAATAGATCCAGCATTGCTGATCAGATGGTCACTAGCCCATCTTGTTTGGACTGTGTGGGAAGCCGTCGAGGCCACTAGAGGGTGAAGCACAGGGGTTAGTTTTCTATAGACAGCTATAGCATAGATACAAAGGCCATACCATAAGCTTGCGCAGCGAGATGTCATAGGTACAGACAGTACCATCACAGTAGCAATCATGAGAAGGTATGTACTCAGACTTTCTCGCCAGGTTTCTCTTTGAATGTGTAAGGTAGCCAAGTAGTCAGTTCACTCGGCCGGACCCCTCCGGCTTGAAAGTATTCTATCACTGTGAAAGAACGAAGAGAATATGCCAGGCACTTGACGAAGCAAGGGCTTAGAATTAACGATCTGTTATTGCATAAAGAAAACTGGTGCGAATTCTCCTGCCCTTCGTCATGGCTTGAATTGATGATATCTTCAAGCTTGAGAGGCGACCTTAGTCTCTATACCGTCCCAGGGGTAACGGCGTACGAGGTTCCTCTAAATTATCTCTCTCTCAATCTAAGATAGAAATACTCCAGTAATAAGAAACTCATATCTCACACATCGAGTCAGATGGCACGGGTAAGAGTCAAATAATTGCTGATCGGATAATTTCCAGTAGCCCCAAACACACGTAGACACTCATACTGGCATTTCTAAGCCTCAATGCCATGACTGAATAGCCGCAGCTTAATTACTTTGAGCTTGTGTTTAACTGTTCACTAAGGGCTGTTGTTTCGCACGTATGAATTGTATGTACAATAAAGAAACTGTGTTTCTGTACGTTGATATATGACTCTCTGAATCAAAGGGAGAGAGAGCTCAAGAGTACTTGCCACTTCTCCCGAGACTTACACTCATCGCCCTATGCCGAGGTTTGTGCTCGCGATTGAAATCAAGAGCAGGTAAAATAGCACACAGCTTGGACTGAACTGCGATTCCATTAGCAAGGGGTATGGGTTATGTCTTAATTGAGACATAATCACTCGCATCAATATTATCAACGTAGGCTCAGAAAGCGGTGTCGAGATAACTTCAAGCACGAAGAATCCGGTATCTATTTAAAAGGAAATATGTTTGCACTATGGGGTATTCGCTGTCTATATACCTAATAAAGCCCATTCAAACCCACACTTTAAACAACGCCTGTGAAATAGAAGCAAGCCAGTTTTAACCCATCATCCAAGTCAGACCGTGGACGCAATGGCTCGCTTGGCCGCTTTCACGGCCCTAAGCGCAGGCAATGTATTCTCCCGGCCTGGCTTGCGTCCAATTTCCTGACACAGCATGCGCATGAGATCGTGATTGACCCAATAACTCGTGTGAGCGCTGAGCATATTGAGGTATTGTAGTTCCAAGGGCCCACCACCTGATCTCAGAAAGTAATCTATCTGTCCGTTGTCGTTCAGAAGAAGTGCCTTCCTCTCGGCGATTTCCTCGCGCGTGAAGTCGTGGACTTCGAGCTCAAGCTGTGATGGGAGACGCATAGTCGGCGGTTTCGTCAGGGCTGGGTCCGTGGTGCTTGTCGATATAGTCGAAACCCCTGGCACGAAGCCTCGCATTGCGCTTCCCATGGATTGTAGAAACGACGGTGATGCACTCGGCACGTATGCAGTTTTCAAGCTAGCTGCGAACATGGGGTCAACTGTACCGTTGAGTAGATATCCGACCGGATCTTCACGAGCTAGAATGTTATAGATGTTATCCACAGCGAGGCATCCGAATGTCTCTACATCGCCAACAACGTCACTCGACTTGACGTCAGTTGGATCAGCGCCGGGCTTCAGCCGGCCCCGTCTAGGCAACAACGCGCCCCTTTCCAGCAATAGGAAAAAGGCAACTGGGCTGCCGAGAAGGAACAGGTTTTTCGTGTCGAATTCAAAGTGTTGTGTCTGAAGCGGCTTGTTGAGTTGCAGATTGGGAATAGAGGTTGGCTGTCTCGACAAAACCTCTACCGACATTACGGTTCCCAGCGAGTGACCAATAATGTGGACGCGTCCTTTCTCTGAAAACCCTGGGTTGTTTCGACACCACAATCTGTATACGCGATTGGCTTCCTTGACCATAGCAGCTACCATCTTAGGCTTATGTTGCGACATGTAAAAGGGAATATCAAACATGACGTCTGATATCATACTACGCACGGCTGGAATGGTCTTGGGTTCTATATCTTTCAGGCCGAAAGCTTCCACGGCATAATGGGCCTTGTCTTCTTCTCTCATGGGGCCTCCATCCTCAAAGGATAAATCCTGTCGCCAGTTGATGGGAAGAACCATGATGCCATTTTGTCCCTCGCGTAGAACAGCCCTAACTGCGTCGTTGTTCAACTCTACATTGATGGCCCGCCGAAATGCATTGATAGCATGCGTGAAGTGATAGTTCTCCACACGTTCTGCCAGCTTCTGGCCAATTCCGTGGACAACCAGGACGAGACTAGGCAGAATTAAAGGTTAGCTATGATACATATGGTTGAGAAACCGAGAGATCAGAACTTACTCAGTAACTTGGCTGCGATCCTTTTCAGCTTTGCAGGCTAGACATTGTTCGTTGCGATCTCTGCCATTTGAATGAGAGGGAAAAGAGGGTGCCCGGGAGGCATTCTGCTGCTGTGATTTTGTCTTTTGATGTTTAGCCTTCCACATTTTATAATCGAATCCTCGGACAACTGGAATGCCTATGGTCATGCCTCGCACTATCTTCGCCACGGGTCGACGGCCATAGTATGCTGAGGGCTTTAAACTCGGTTTCAAGAGAAACGCGTTCCTTTCATCTTTATATATGACGTGGTATTGCTCAAATTTCTTATGAGTCTGAAGTGGTGAAGAGTTGTCCTCGTTTGCACTCGGAATGAGAGTGCCTTCGGCTGCTGCCTCGCCATGAAAGCATCGAGCAGCACAGAACGGGTCACTAGATAATATAGGGTCTACCATGTCATCACCCCTTTTATTGGATGATTCTGGCGTCTTCGGCCAGAGAGGGTGTGAGACCTTTTCTTCCCCCAAGGGGCCAACTTCAACAGCGCATCTCAGTTCATCATTCCACGTTTCAGTATGTGGCTTCAACTCTCGATATCCCGCCTCGAGCTGGTTAGCAACACTAGGATCAATAGGCCTCATATCATCTCTAAAGAGGGTTAGTAATATGTCTAGTAAAGCGCGATATATAACTACTTACCGGTAGAACCAGGTAGCCCGAAGCACAGTCGCAATATCATTGACTGGAGACCAGTAGATGGGTTTCATCTGCAAAGCTGGGAGGGTCACCTCATCTATGATTTTATGTCAGTAACTCGATGTAGCAAAGCTAAGATTCGCAGGGAAAAAAAAAAATTGGTATCGAGCCTGACATGGGGCGAGCGAGGCCAAGAGCTTTGATTCTTACATACGTAGTCTAGACACACCGACTAACACACTAGTAGAACCTTTTCCGAGCTGCAGATCTGTAGCTTGGGAGGACTGTATTCTCTCGGATGGTAATATGTTTACAACCTTCGGCTTGGGCTGTGTAGGTGTCGGGGATAGTGGATTTGTTTTTGAAACAGAAGATGGCTGAGAGAAAGTGGCAGTTTCCGGCGTGCCAACTCGGATGAAGGGCTTCCCTGTAATTCCGTCGTCTACAAGCGATGACTTGGCGGGTATGATTGCAATGGGTTTACGCTCGTTAGGGCGAGAGCCTGTGTTGCGCGGCTGTATTCTTGAGCTACTGCCCTCTTCAAAACTCGAGGGCTTAGAAAAACTGTGAGTCGATCCCGGCAACTCATGCATTAACCCAATCTGTTCACTGACCAGGGATGCCGATGGAGCAGTATTAGACCTCCCACGTTGTTCCGTGATGGTACCAGACGACTCAACTCGCATTGATTGCATTTCTGAGAGAATGTTTTGAGCAATCTTCTCAGGATGTAGCATGCGCTGTCTCCGTCTCGCCACAACACAGAAAGAGTTGCGCAGAGCAAGATGAACATCGACTAAAAGATCCGGGCAACAAAGGGGAATGTTATCATCCAATGCGTGTGCAGTCCCATCCAAAGCTATCATAGAGTCTCGTTTAATGCCTTCCCGAGCATGCTTCTCGGTGTGCCTCGCGGCGAGGTCGTGTGTGATGGCGGCTAGCTTGGCGGCGTTTTCTCTTGCCAAAGAAGGGCTCGGACTTCGCTGACGACGAGCGTGGTCATGGTTTCGGGAATACTGGTCGGCAGCGAGACCGAGCCATGCAGATTCCAGGGCATTGTTGTCTCCAGGTGAGAATGGCTGCAGGGTGGCTCGCAGAGACCTGGGATCGTTGGTGGCAGCGATGGCGGCGAGAGGATCATCAATGGGAATGGGCGAAGAGTAGAAGAATTGTGCCCCTATGGGAGGAACGGTGTCATTCGCGAAAGGATTTCTAACAGGAGCGAGGCGACAGTGGCGGCCGAAGTTGTGTGGTGATGGAGGCTCCGGGCACGGGAAGCCGGCGACGGTGGACGGAGGCATGGCGGAGGATAGCGGAGTGGTGCCTGCTTAAGCAGGTGACTCAATCGGTCAAGGTGGAAGAAGACGAAAAGGTAGGAAGACAAGGGCGGCGGCGGCGATGCTAGCGATGATGCTGGACATGATTTGACCCGAACGTCTGTCTGTATGTTCGTTTCGTGTCTTCTTTCTTTTTCTTCTTTTTCCTCGTTCCGCTTCTGTCGTAGCTACACGTTGTTGTCGGGGTGAAGCATGCACATAATTACTGACGAGGGGACATGACTGGGCCCGGGTCCATGTATTACATGTGTATTACATGTACACTAGGCTTCTGCAGGACAGCACACGTCTGGCAAATTGTGGTTGCCTGTCTACCGATGACCTGTGAGAGCTTCAAGTGACGCAGCGATGCAGTTTCGGCTGATGACGTGGTTCCTGTAGGCTGTCCTAGGTAGGCGGGTTTCTAGGGGCCCTCACCGCGCTGTTACCCCCAGTGCCAGGTACCAGCCTCGCCAGCGACCCTACCTACCTCTACTGTAAGTAAATCCCCTACGCCGCCCCCCAGGCAATACCTACCCCAAGGTACCTACCTCACCTACCATTGTGGCGTTTTTGGCCTGTGATTGCTTACCTAAGGCATCCAAAGTTGCTGCCACAGACTCTCGCCCACAGACCATCCCACAGACCAACGCACAATGCACCCATTGGCAATCTACCATGGGAATCTAATCCTGTTGATTTCAGCTCAGATCTGCCAGGCACCATGAGATGACTCAGCTTTATATTGCATGAGCTGAAGTCAAAGCACGTTGGTATGAACCACTACGAAGTAAGGTACCTCTTGAGTTGATTTGTGCTACCTACATGTACCTATCTATGCTGGCCGAACGTGGATATCCCTTCTCCTAGTATTCTACTTTACTATGTAAACTACAACAAGCACGCATGCTCCCGTTAGAATAAGGGTTGACGCTTGACTAATTTAGCAGACATTTAAAAATATGCTTGAGCTACACAGTAGGTAGGTTGTACCTACATACCGGTACTTCGCCCACTCACATTACACAGACACAAGCTGGATGGGGTCTACCCGGACCATCACGAATCCTGGACCATGTGAATGTATGTGATTATCTCTAACCAGTAACTTGTCGATTCAGAATCAGGACTTGGAATTCCCCATCCCTGAATATGTATAGTAGAGGCTAGGTATAGGTATGATAGTAGTACAGCTGCTTAGTGTACTTCATATAGAATGCTATCTTCCGAGTGGTGGCAGATCAGTTCAGATGAAGGGTCAACTCGACTCGGACAAACGAAACAAAAGCAAGACAGGCGAGCGAACGAACAAGCGATCGAACACTTCCCCCCCTTGCCAACTCCTCGCTTTCGATGTTCCACGTAGCACCTGGCACGGCTGCATACGACACTACACTGTTACCATGCTATACACACTACCTACTTGAAGTGTGATGCAGGTATGTGCAGTATACATGTAGTATGGGCATGGGAAACCATACCTACAACTCCGCCAACAATTCCACCACGGATACTACCATATCACCACCAACCCATACTTTTTGTGTCTCTTTATGTCTCTTTGTGTCTGTTTGTGTATAGCAGAACCCATACCACCAACACGCCACACCAATGAGAAGAGCTGCTGCCGGTACACTCGACACTGGTGCCGGACAAGGACCAGACAAGGATATGGACGTTACAGTGCACAATGAGCTAGCCCATTGGCTGTGTTGACGTTGCCTGGGTCTCAGACCCGTCTTGACTGGCCCGACGAAACACTTTTGAAGACGGCACACATGCCGTGGCATTGGTGGCATTGGTAGCGCCTAGCCGACTGTCCAATCCAGCGCCGGCTTGTTGTTCTTATCTGCGGCCACCATGGGCACATCATAGCGTCCTAGCAGGGTGACAAGGGGTTCAAGAGGCAGGGGGGAGGTTTTGTGATAAGGCTGCAACTCCACGTCGTCGTTTCTTGTCGTTTCTTGTCGTTGTCGACCCTCTGTTTTGCCCCTCGTTACCAATATGACTTGCCATTACTCGGCTACATCTAGGTAGTATAGCAGTATAGGTAATCTACACAATTGCAATACAGTCAGCGGTCGCTGTGACCAACAGTACCTACCTGCTGTTGAATAATAATGGTGTATCTGCTGTATCCAAGTCGTCGCGATTTACCTGGTTTTGCTGTCGCTATGGAGGTGTGCATCAGACTATCAAGGAAGTTACCGTAGTATATGTAGTGTAGGTAGGTAGGTACATGTAGTACCGGTAAATATCTCTGAATCCATATGTATATCCTCCTCGTTCTCTCTACCTACCTTCTCTCCCCGTTCTTCTCCCTCCTCTCATATTCCTTTCACTTTTCTTTTCCTTTTCCTATCTTGCTGCTGCTGCTGCTGCTGCTGCTGCTTGTCTTGTTCTCTTCTCTTATCCCCTCCACTACGACGTCTTGGTCTCTGCCGATCTCCCCTAAACCAAGGACCAAGCCGATCTTACTGCTTTGTGCAAAGGGAGCTAGCTCTCCACACTCCATCTTGGAGGACAACCAACACCTCGGTGTATGGGCATACTTAGCTCTTCAGGCTCGCAGGCCACCTCAACTGCCCACACCATCATCAACGACAGACACACTTGCTATTGCGCAATACTATCTACCTAATCTACAATACCGGTAGATCTCAGGTAAATCCCGGGGTGAGACCGCGAGACAGAGTACAGAGGTGAGTAGTCGTTGCTTTTCCCCCTTGAGCTGCAGAGCAGACAACCAACAGACAGCCCATATCGACTACCTAGTGTCGCCACTACGGTCTTGTCATCCATGCCACCCCCTGCCAGGATCCCACATTCCCGTCTTGTCACGAGCTTCCCTCTACCTGCTTCGTACTTCGTACATTAGCGCATCATTGAACGCTACTGTTGCTTACGGTACTTGTTCAACAGCCGTCTGTGTCTGTCCATGTTGTCGAGCTCGGAACTGTACGTAACCTATTGCTAACTGGGTGGGTGGACAAACGAGACAGACTCTCCCGTTCTCTCCTCTGTCATCATCGAACAACGCATCGGCATACAAGCATACAAGCATCCTAGTATACATAGTATAGGCACGCACTGCATCGCATCACATCATTGGCAACCTTCGCAACGTCGTGCCCTGCGCCCTGTCGCGCGAACTCCACCCGACCCTCGCTCACCCATGCTCCCGCGCTGGTCCATCTTCCCCGCAGTTTGGCAGCCAGGCCCTCCAGAGCAACCCACCCAAGCTCTCTCCCTCGCGTCTTTAGCCGCCCTTGGTCTTCTTTAGTCTCAAACCTACCTAGACTTCCATCACGGGCGTGCATACAGACAGACGGACTGACTTAACGTTAATACCTCCAAGCACATTTGACAAGACAATTCGCAGGACATCGGTCAGGAGTCCTTCTGCTTGGCCTCTTCTGCATACGTTCATCCTACTATTGTAAAAGTAGTAGTATTTATCTAGTACATGAGCATCAGGTTATTGAGGAAGCTGGATGAGCTGCTGGACGTCTTCGGCACGCCTGCTTTTCGTCTATTCTGGTCGTCTACATGTGCTTTCCATGATACCAAATCTGTTTCCGCGCTGTATTACTACAAGCATCCGCTTATTATTCTTGCATCTGTACTAAGTGAGATAAAGCTGCTGCTACTGTCTGATATCATCTTTATCTCGTCCCGCTGCATGTTTCGATAATGGCGACAATTGCCCTGCCTCGGCCAATCGCCACCCACCGCTCTTCAGCCGACATAGTTGACCTCAGGTCTCCCATTTCTCTCGAGAGTACCATTGACGCCCAGCAGGCTACAACTTGTCCTGCGCCCGTCCCTAACAAGCACATTCCCGCTTGTCCTACTGGGCCGGCTCTCGTCCAAACACCTAATACCCCTCCACCCTCTCCTGGTCGTGACGAAGACGAAGACGAAAACGCCATCATCAGTAGCCCTCCCCGCCGTGAGAAGCGTCGTTTGTCCTCGTTCTTGCACCCCCCTGACAAATTTACTCGATTGAAGCTGGGCCCACTTTCAGTCTTCGAGATTGACGCTGATGATGTCGCCGCTGCCATTCGTCACACGGCCAAGCAGCCTTTACCAGATCCTTCCGAGGTCTTTCCGTGGTTTCATGGACTCCATCCTGGCAACCACATGCAGCAAGCCTTCTTCATAGCGAGGAAGAAGAAGGCATTACGGAAGACGCCATGTTGCTTGCGTGGTCTTACCGTCGTCAAGGCTGACGGTAATCTCTGCGAATCCCGCCTCAAAGGGGCTATCTCACCCCAAGAATTTCTCCGGCCAGGTGTAGAGGGAGACTTCATCGAGATGGACCCAAAGGAGGGGTTTTCCGTGAGAAATTTTCACATACAAGCTGCGAAAACTGCTGTTACCTCTGATATAATTGTCTATGGTGACGATGCCCAAGCCGTTCGTATGATGGGCTGGAAAATTGCTTCTGCACAAGCTAAATGGCGTGAGAAGCACCGTGTTCAAGGCGCCAAGATCCAAGGCGCCAAGCTTCCCGAGTACAATACCTTCATCTGTGTAGCTCCCTTCAGAGATTTCGAAAAGAGGTACAGTGAAATTGTTTCGGTTGATTCGTGCGGGGTGCTGACTGGTGCTGTCCTGGACTTCTTTTATCAAGAAAGGAGAGAGATGTATACCATGACAAGGGCGTCTGAGATCTCTAAGAATGTGTGGCTGGGTCCCACGCCTGAGCCAGGCAACGACGACGAAAAGTTTTACGACGTTATGATTGAGTGTAGTGACCTTGGACGGCTAAACCCGGCGGCGTTGGAAGCTATCGCTAAGGGATCCTACGACAGGGTCAAATGTCTTGACTTAGATTTCCCCTCCTCCGGAAGCATTCCTGCCCCGACGTGGTCGCACGCCCAGGCTGACGGTATACTGGACACCTGTCGGTGGATATGGCACCTTGCTCACGGCACACTGCCAACAGACTCCGACGCGGACATCGATGGTGACATCAGCATGTCAGATACACCTCAAACACCAGAAAAGGAGGACCGGCGACCTTGCAAAATTCTCATCCACTGCGCTGATGGCTATACAGAGTCGACAATGTTGGCTATCGCTTATTTCAGTTATAGTACAGGTCGACCCGTAGCAGACGCCTGGCTGGACCTGCACACCGTCATGAAGCGCAACTTCTTTGCATACCCTACCGACGTGTCTCTGCTCTCATCGCTCGCGCCTCGCTTGCTTCGGGAATCACCAGTTGGCGCAGACAAAGACCTTTCCGAAATTGCGGATATGGTTCGGAATGAGCCTAAATGGTTTGCATCGCTGGATGGGTCTTTACCGAGCCGGATTTTGGACTACATGTATCTGGGTAACCTCGGCCACGCAAACAACCCTGACTTGTTGAAGGCTTTAGGCATTACCCAAATCCTCAGCGTCGGTGAGACAGCGATGTGGAGGGACGGCGAGCTAGAAGAATGGGGTGCAGACAATGTGCTAGTGATTCAAGGTGTCCAAGATAACGGTATTGATCCATTGACCGATGAGTTTGAAAAATGCTTAGATTTTATCGGTAAGTGCACATAATCCACTCTTATGGGCTCGGCGCGAATGGAAAGGTGCTGACGTGAGGACGACTAAATTAGACCGTGGGCGCCGGAACGGTACAGCGACCTTGGTTCACTGCAGGGTGGGCGTTTCCCGCAGCGCGACCATCTGCATCGCCGAAGTCATGCGCTCACTTAAACTATCCTTCCCACGAGCTTACTGTTTCGTGCGAGCGCGACGATTGAACGTCATTATTCAGCCTCACTTGCGCTTTGCTTACGAATTGCTCAAGTGGGAAGAGCTTCTCCAATCGACGCGTCAACAGGACAATTCCACTTCCGAACTCGAAAGAGCTGGCCGCGAGCTTGAATGGGGCGAAATTACCAGAGAGATCGCGCTTATGAACCGACCTTACGCTAGATAAGCCCTTTGCTACTAGCATGCGAGGATTATTATAGTGCTACTAGTCACGAGCTGGCTATACAGGTTAGTGTCGTGGTGATCAGGCATGCGTGCGTAAAGTGAACGGGCCACGCGTAGTGCACCCTAATTACTTAGCACCTTGCACCCATCCCCAACCTAGATATTCCTAGTTGAGGTTGGAGGTCTTCATCCGCACGAAGGAGATCGCAGCTCACTATACAACGACGTTGTCTCCTTCGTCTGTGACAAGATGAAGAAAAATGGATCAAGCGAGCTGCGAAAATATGAGTTAAGGTGTAGCTTTATACGCTTTATCTCCCTCTCACCGGACGAAAGCGGCGGAGAGGTATAATACCACGATGTATCAGACAGTAAGATGCGAACGATGAAACAAGAAAAAAGAACACGAATGAATAGGAACATATACGAGGGATACGGGAATAACGATGACGATGACGATGAAGACTTCGGCTGCTATTGCTACACATTCATTCATTACCTACATGCTGACGAATTTGCTCGAAGAGATACCCACCCCCCAAAAATCAACCAGCAACTGAACTTAAGGAGCAGCACCCTTGACTTCACACCATGTTTTTAATTTGTCTCGTTCATTCTGGCCTTGGCTTTCATACCTTACTTATCTTATCCTGCAAGCCTCTGCTCGTACACCAGATAGGGCAAAACTATGCCGGGACCGGAAACCAGGTGGTGTTCGGGCTTTTTTTTGGGATATCCGACTCCTTTACGGATTTACTTACTTATCTATCCATCTTATTTATCTGCATATGGATGCATGTATCTAACATTTTTATTTGGGATTGTGATCTTAGGGGGAGATATACTTGGCTGCTGCTGGTTTACATTAACAGGGTTTTTTCTTCTGGGGTCTGAGTACTCATCTATGTACTCAAGGAAGGGACATGGACAAGGTATACATACAGAAGCAATGAACAGAGAAATATATCATATAAGTGTCAGATGTCGTCTCGTTTATAAAAGACTAAGAAATCACATAGCTGGTAGTATGGCATGATGCTATGTAGCAAGGATTCTCGCTAGCCGACAACTCGAGCGCCGTGAAAGCTGGCTGGAATGAGCAAAGTCGAACCCAGGTAGCGCGGGGGCCGTCATAGCGATAATTCCAAAATGAGGAATGAGTCAGCAATAGGGACAAAAGAAGAGACAAGAAGAAGATTATGAGCGAAGGGTGAGATAGATTTAATCTAATCTAAAGCGGTTGGTAGAGGCCGGCTCACCCGTCCAGCAGCAATAGCTGCAAGTGTAGACTTGTGTTCTGGGAGGTATTGCGAGAACGCCCATGCCCTCTACTTGACAGCAACCTTTTAGATGAAGTCAAAAGCGGTAGCGATCAAATTTACTGCGTCTGGATGACTGATGAGATACATCTACGGTAGGTATCTCATTGGAAGTTCTACCTACTTCGTAGACTCGTAGTACAAATGGTCTAGCTGTGGCTGGTGCTGCACAGCGCCCTGACACCGCCACTTCTGCCTCCTACCTAGGTACCTAGCTCTAGGCATCATTTAGCTGGGCCAATAGTGCTTTTAGAGGCCTTAGGTAGCTTTCTTTCTTACCTCATCTGCCAATTCAACATCAAATATCTATCAATCTGCGTGCCTCTCCAGCATCACTTACAATGTGCACCATACAGTTCGTTCGCTGCTTGTAGGCCCAACATTTCATAAAAATCAAAAGGTTAACACACGTAGCCAAGTATAATCGCGATTAAGAACTTGTACCAGATCGTGGTATCCTCTCAAGCCTCTTGCATGCAAACTTGATGGGTAACGTTTTTGAGACGGCATTAATGCAGAAGTGCTATACTTAAGTCTATCATCATCACCTACCTACCTACCTACCTACCTACCTACCTACCTACCTACCTATAATCATACACATCCAACGCAACGGGCTGGCGGGCTGGTCTACCTATCAATCTATTGTACCCTAACGAAGCAGATGAGCTCTCATCAATCTCGTTCGTCATCATCACCTTAGCAGCTCGGGGCTTCACGTCTGGAGCCCTGCGCGTAGAGCAGACTCTGTACGTAACAGCATCCAAGATAAAGCCGTGACAAGATGAAGTTCTTCATAGACGACCTTCCGGTGCTCTTTCCGTACCCTCGGATATACCCCGAGCAATATGCCTACATGTGCGATCTCAAGAGGACTCTCGACGCCGGCGGCCACTGTGTCCTGGAGATGCCCTCAGGCACCGGCAAGACCGTTTCACTGCTGTCTCTCATCGTCGCCTACCAGCAGCATTACCCCGAGCATCGAAAACTCATATATTGTTCCCGTACCATGTCCGAGATTGAAAAGGCCCTGGCTGAGCTGAAAGCTCTCATGAAGTTTCGCGCTGATGAGCTGGGTCATGTCGAAGAGTTTCGCGGCCTTGGCCTGACCAGCCGCAAGAACCTCTGCCTGCACCCTTCCGTCAAGAGGGAAAAGAGTGGTGCTATCGTCGATGCACGTTGCAGGAGTTTGACTGCCGGCTTTATTAAGGAAAAGAAGGATAAGGGCGAGAGTGTTGATACCTGCATATACCACGACAACCTTGACCTTCTCGAGCCACACAATCTCATCCCCAACGGAGTCTGGACCTTCGACGGCTTGTTGAGGTATGGAGAGCAGCACAAGCAATGTCCCTACTTCACTGCGAGGCGCATGGTAAGTTCTCGCTTGGCCTAGACACACCTACACGACATGCTCAGTTGACACGTTGAAACATGACTAGATGCAATATTGTAACGTCATCATTTACTCCTACCATTACCTTCTAGACCCCAAGATAGCCGAGCGCGTCTCCAAGGAATTCTCTAAAGATTGTATCGTCGTGTTCGATGAGGCCCATAACATTGACAATGTGTGCATCGAATCCTTAAGCACTGATATAACGGAGGATTCTCTACGCAAGGCTACCCGGGGTGCCGTTAATCTTGAACAGAAAATCACTGAGATGAAAGAGACGGACAGGGAGCAGCTCGAAAACGAGTATCAGAAGCTCGTTGAAGGCCTTCGCGATGCTGATGAGGCTCGCCAGGAAGATTCATTCATGGCAAATCCAGCCTTGCCCGATGACTTGCTCAAGGAGGCCGTCCCTGGCAACATTCGAAGGGCCGAACATTTCACGGCCTTCCTAAAAAGATTCATAGAATACCTGAAGACTCGCATGAAGGTTCGGCAGGTTATATCAGAGACGCCGCCATCATTCCTGTCTCACTTGAAGGAACATACATTCATCGAGAAAAAGCCACTGAGATTCTGTGCCGAGAGGTTAACGTCGCTGGTAAGAACATTAGAGCTTACCAACATCGAAGACTACCAACCTCTTCAAGAAGTCGCAACATTTGCCACACTGGTAGCTACCTATGAGAAAGGCTTTGTTCTCATTCTGGAGCCGTTTGAATCAGATACAGCTGAGGTCCCTAATCCCGTTCTTCATTTCACTTGTCTCGATGCCGCTATCGCTATCAAGCCTGTATTTGACAGATTCAGCTCCGTCATCATCACGTCGGGGACAATGTCGCCCCTAGAAATGTACCCGAAGATGCTTGACTTCCCGACAGTTGTGCAGGAGTCATATACTATGACGCTAGCAAGGCGATCGTTTCTACCGATGATCGTCACTCGTGGTAGTGACCAGGCGCCAGTTTCCACCAGTTTTCAAGTCCGAAATGAGCCGAGTGTGGTCCGCAACTATGGCAATCTCCTAACGGAGTTCGCCAGGATTACGCCTGATGGCATGGTGGTCTTCTTCCCATCCTATCTTTACATGGAATCCATTATCAGCATGTGGCAGGGCATGGGTATTCTAGATGAAGTATGGAAGTACAAGCTCATCCTAGTCGAAACGCCCGACGCGCAAGAAACTTCTCTCGCCCTTGAAACGTACCGCACAGCGTGTTGCAACGGGAGAGGCGCGGTCTTGCTGTGCGTCGCCCGCGGCAAGGTCTCCGAGGGAATCGATTTCGACCATCAATACGGGCGAACGGTGTTGTGCATCGGCGTCCCGTTCCAATACACGGAATCGCGCATCCTCAAGGCACGCCTCGAATTCCTGCGGGAAACATACCGCATCCGCGAAAACGACTTCCTCTCCTTCGACGCTATGCGCCACGCGGCGCAGTGTCTAGGTCGCGTGCTCCGAGGCAAAGACGACTACGGCATCATGGTGCTAGCGGACCGCCGGTTCCAGAAGAAGCGCCCGCAGCTGCCCAAGTGGATCAACCAGGCCATGCACGACGTCGACAGCAACCTGAGCACGGACATGTCCATCATCACGGCGCAGCGGTTCCTGCGGGACATGGCGCGGCCCTTCAAGGCCAAGGACCAGGAGGGCATCAGCATGTGGAGTCTGCAGGACCTGAAGGCCCATCAGCAGAAGGTCGACGAGGAGAGGATCAAGGAGCTGCAGAGCCGGGACGACGACGCCGTCATCGCGGCGCTGCGCAAGGCCCAGGCGCAGAAGGCGTTCGATGACGACTACGATATGGACGACGACGACCTCGATGAGGAAATGATGCAGCTTGATGGTGCTTGAACGCGGTTTGGGTAATTCGTAAACCTAAACTCCGCTCTTGGTATCGTATCTTATGCCTGCATCGGGGAATTTGAAGAAAATGCAAAACTTACCTGTGGGTGTTTATGAAGGGTGCATATAGCTAGATTTCTAATCCATAGGTCAATCAGAGGGGAACGGGATTCTACTGTCAAGATTGGATGAATGCTGTCAACATGTAATCGAATACGTAGACAGCAGATTAATTTATTCTTCTTTACAAAGTGTTTTATTCTGAAGATAAGCAGACCCGTGTAACGTCTGGTCACTGTGCGCTATTGATTCTTATGTAGTAGATTTAGCCATGTTCCAGAAACTCTCCAGCTTTGCCCTCGATAAAGCCTGCCGGGCCTCGGCATCCGTCTCGCACACGCGCGACTTAAAGGCGTGGAAGGCTTGCGACTTGACCTCACCCTCGAATAACAGCTGGCACTTGTTGAGAGCTAAATCTTTCAACTCTCCCTTCTCATCCTCAGCCCTCAGCCAGTCCCTTGTGCCGTCATTCTGGGCGGTCCTGTCCCTAGGCGGCGCATTCTCCGTCCAGTCGATACGGTTGAGCATCAGCTTCTTGTATTGTCTGATGCTGTGCTCGCCGCCCTCGACAATGATCAGGTTCTGCTTCGGGTGCATGATGACCAGGCCCTTGAGGTTATGCTGCTCAGCGTTCTTGCTGATCTTGAACCGGTGCTGGCCGTTGGCCAGGCTGTTCACCTTGAATGCCAGCATATGTACGCCCTTGGCTACATCCTTCTCCTGGTTTCTCGCTAGTTTCTCGTGTTTTTGCTCCTTCGTGAGCTTTCGTTCTTCGTTAGTCTCTACGTGCTTCGTGTGTCGGTCGGCGATTTCCTTGTTGACTCGGGCCTCCACAGCCGTAGGGTCTTTCACGGCCTCTTCTCCCAGAACGCGCATAAGATTTCCCTTTTTAATCTTGGGCGGCGGTGCGGGAACCAATCCCACTACGGAAAACCATGTTAGTATATGCGAATACTCGAAGGCTAGGTACACGACCAAATTTGTAGCGGAGGTATCTATAAATGCGCAGAAAAGGTAATGCTGGGGGAGACTTACGTCGTATCTTGGCCTGCTCTTCCTTCAGGTCAGCCATACGGCGTTGGCGACGTAGTTTGGCCTGTTCCTGCGAGGTCAGGTACATTGGTTTTGGTGCAGGTAGATGTTGGTCCTGAGGCGGCTCTATGGCAACGGGATGTTGAATGTAGCTCGTGATGATGGTGTCCTCAGTATCGATCTTCACAGCGCCGGGGTCATCGATATGATCATAATCGCCCCCAACGACAAGACCCTCATCCCACCACTCGATTTCGGGAGGGGCTTCGACTACAAAGTTCTTCTCGACATCAATGTCCTCGTCTATGCCGGCCTTGCGAGTCTGGGCTGCGATCTTCTTCTTCAGCGCCTCGAGAGCAGCCTGGCGACGCAAGGCATTGGCCTGCTGGATGTATTTCCCCTTCTGGTTGAAGATGAGTTGGCGGGACTGCCGGGGTTTCACGGTAGGGGCTCCGAGATTCGCGTCGTAGTATGGATTGCTCTTGATCTCCTCGGCTGAGGGACCGGATAGGTCGAGAGCTTTCTTTTGCTTGGTCTGGTTGGAAGATGGCTTGAAGGAGGGTTTCGAATCGCTATCGCCTGACTTGCCGCCAGGTTTCCACTGGCCGAGATCCTCAAGAGCTGGGTGAAGGCCAACATTCAAACCTCCCTTGGCCTTACTAGAGCCTATGGCGGCTGAAACACGTGCCTTGAGGGCTGCTAGTTTGGCGGCTTTGTCTACCGCGGTCTCGGGTTTCTGAATTCGAGATGCGCCATCGTTACGAGGGCCGAGGCCCGGTGAGCCGCGTCGCTCCATAGCGAAAGGCTCGTTGATGTGGGTGGTGGAGAGATGATTTGAGGGATGGAAGACGAGCCGGTCGCTAGCTGGATGGTTGGGTCGCGCCCCGGAAACCCACCTCGAGAGTGTGATAGAAGGGGAGGTCGCGTAGGTTGTACTAAGACTTTATGTAGCTTTAGAGATTTCCGGGACACAGCTGTAGTCCCATCTCAGAATGCCGGCATAACAGGTTTGATCTCGTGTCAGCTGCAAACAATCACGTCAAGAATGCAGAAGGGCAAGTTAATTGTTAATTGGAAGAACATGTAGGTAAGAGGTACTTTGCGGGTAAGTACATCATTAGCACCATTAGCACATACATGAGCTGGGCTACCTATGGTTAGTGGCTGTTGGAGGTGGGCGCGGGAATGGATCCAGGTCCTTATCACAGAGACGGTACTTGGCTACCAGGTAGATGTATCTAGCCTTATCTTGGCCGCGGCAAGCTGCGATTCTGCCATTCTACGCCGCCAAAAAGTCGAGCTTCAATTTTCTATCCATCTATTGCGACCCCCACCACCTATCCACTGGCGATATACTTGGAGTCTTGCTAGTCGCGTTCCTCTCTTTTTTGGTTCTGTCATAGTTCAAGCTGATCACTTTCATTTTCATTGCAGTCCTCGCTGGAGGATTGCTAACTCAGTTGGCATCATGAATATCTCGCAACCCATCTCGTCCGCTATCGACAGCGTCGACTTCGATTTTCTGACCCCTGCTGAGATCCGAGCTATCTCGGTCAAGAAGATCGAAAACCCAACCACATTTGATAGTCTATTGAATCCCATACCAGGTGGTTTATACGATCCAGCTCTGGGATCATGGGGCGACTCTACGTACGTCCTGTCACCAAGTGGCTCCAATCAATCCAGGCTAATCAAGAGCTTCAAATAGATGCACAACATGCAACCTTCCTCAGCCGAATTGTCCAGGCCATCCTGGTCATATCGAGCTTCCCATTCCTGTATACCATCCTGTTTTCATGGATCAGATCCTCCGCCTCTTGCGCGCTCAATGCCAGTACTGCTTCCGGTTTCGCATGCGAAGAGCCGATCTCAACCTAGTCGTCTGTAAACTACGTCTGCTTCAGTTTGGTCTCATTGATGCGGCCAATCACATTGATGATATTAGCTCAGAAACGACCGATATCGAAGTGGACGATGAAGATATGTCTTCGGATGAAAAGAACTCCGTCATCGACAAGGTTGTCCGCATGAGAGAGGCCTACACGAGGCAAGAACTGAAGAAGTGCCGGATAGCAGCTGTCGACATAAAAAAGGGAAAACATGAGGGCGCATCTGAAGCTCGGAGGCAGGCGTTGAAGGATTTCATGCGCGACATGACTAAGGGAAGAGCCTGTCACACTTGCAACGCCATCTCCCCTAGCTTCCGAAAAGACCGTTTCGTCAAGATTTTCGAGAAGCCCCTAAGCAACAAGGACTTAGCCAAGATGGCACAGGGAAGGCATAAACGGAAGGATGCTATTCTTGTACGGCAAAGGGCCAAGGCAGATGCGTCTAAGAGGAAACCCGACTACGATTCCGACGAGGGGATAGCCGACGTAGACTTACCTTCAAGTGAAGGGGAAGAACATGATAGCCAGGAGGATGAGGAAGAGGGCTCCGGAGAAGAACTCGACGAAAATGGCGACGTTGTCATGACCGATGTGAGCACGAAAACAGCCAAAAAGAAGCAGGACAATAGCAAAACAAATGCTCGATATGTCAGCTCAACAGAAGTACATGCTCGGTTACAACTCCTGTTCGAAAAGGAGCAGGAGATACTGGCATTGGTCTATAACTCCATGCCCAATGGCAAAAAGCTGCCAGCTGACAATTTCTTCCTTCAAACTATCCTCGTACCGCCAAACAAGTTCCGTCCAGAGGCGAGACAGGGGGATGGTGCTATCGCCGAAGCCCAACAAAACTCCTTGTACAAACTTATTCTCAATACATGCGCGCAGATTGCTTTGGTTCATAAAGAGATTTCCCAGGCAGCCGATTCCAACGCCTCCGCCCCCGCTAGAAAGCGAGAGATGACTGAAATGTACGAAGCCTGCTGTAAACTACAAGACGCCGTCAATTCCTTGATCGACAAGGATAGGAATCCCATTGGTGGCAGAGCAGGTATGAGGAATGAGGATGGCATCAAACAAAAGCTCGAGAAAAAGGAAGGCCTTTTCAGAAAAAACATGATGGGAAAGCGAGTCAACTTCGCAGCCCGAAGCGTTATCTCCCCTGACCCTAACATCGAAACGAGCGAAATTGGTGTGCCGCCAGTTTTCGCCAAGAAACTGACGTATCCTGAACCTGTAACAAGTCACAACTTCAGGGAAATGCAGCAGGCTGTCATTAACGGTATTGACAAGTGGCCAGGCGCTGCTGCTATTGAAAATGAAAACGGGCAGGTCATTAATCTAAAGAACAAATCGGTTGAAGATCGTGTCGCATTGGCAAATCAGCTATTAGCTCCTAGCAGTCATCATTACAGTCGCATAGGGGGTAAGAAGGTCCACCGGCATCTGGGTAACGGAGATGTGGTGCTCATGAACCGTCAGCCTACTCTTCACAAGCCTTCTATCATGGGACACAGAGCGAGAGTACTGCCCGGCGAAAAGACTATTCGCATGCACTACGCAAATTGTAATACATACAACGCGGACTTCGACGGCGATGAAATGAACATGCACTTCCCCCAGAATGAGCTTGCACGAGTTGAGGCATTGCAAATAGCAGACACAGATCATCAATATCTTTCAGCGACAGCAGGAAAGCCCCTGCGTGGTTTGATCCAGGATCATCTTTCGGTTTCGGTGGCTCTGTGTAACAAGGATACTTTTTTTGACAAAAGCGCCTACAATGAGCTCATTTATAGCGCGCTGCGCCCCGAAAGTGGCCATATCGTCTCAGAGAGGCTTGAATTAGTCCCTCCAGCTGTATTCAAGCCATTTAAGCGTTGGACTGGTAAACAAGTCATCACGACGATTCTTAAAAACATCAAGCCCGCTGGGTGTGGAGATTTATGGATGACCGGAAGGACGTCAATCAAGCAAGACCCATGGGGTAAATTCAAAGAAGAAGGTGACGTGCTCTTCAACGATGGCGAGTTCATTACTGGCATCCTCGACAAGTCTCAATTGGGTCCGAGCGCGGGTGGCTTCATTCACTCGATACACGAGATTTGGGGACCTGAATCAGCGGCTCGACTGCTTAGTTGTATGGGTCGACTTCTAACTAGGTTCCTAAACATGCGTGCCTTCACTTGTGGTATGGATGATTTGCTACTCACTCCCGAAGGAGAGAAAAAGAGAAAGGAAGTTTTACAAGATGCTGGTAGCATTGGTCTCGAGGTTTCTGCTAAGCACGTAAGTCTCGGGGACCGTTCTGATATCAATAGAACAACCCCAATTCTTCTTGAACGCCTCGAGGAGGTTTTCCGTGATGGCAGTAAGCAGGAAGACTTGGAGCATATGGTCAACGCCGGATGTCAGCAATTATCTTCCAAAGTAACCCAATCATGTCTGCCCACTGGCCTGGTAAAGCAGTTTCCCAAAAATCACATGCAGTCTATGACAATTTCTGGTGCCAAGGGTAGTCCCGTCAACGCAAATCTCATTTCTTGCAACCTTGGGCAACAGACTCTAGAAGGAAGAAGAGTACCCATCATGGTTAGCGGCAAGACACTCCCTTGTTTCCGCCCATTCGAAACTCACATCCGAGCCGGTGGATATATCGTAAACCGTTTCTTGACTGGTATAAGACCGCAAGAGTATTATTTCCATCACATGGCTGGGCGTGAAGGTCTTATCGATACGGCCGTCAAAACTTCGCGATCAGGATATTTGCAGAGATGTCTCATCAAAGGCATGGAAGGTCTAAAGGTATCCTATGACACATCAGTACGAGATTCAGATGGCTCCATGGTACAGTTCTTGTACGGTGAAGATGGTTTGGACATAACGAAACAGAAATACCTTGTTGATTTCGAGTTCGTACTTCGCAACCAAACTTCAGAGGTTAATCGCCTTGGAATTGCAGAGCGAGGATGGGACCAGGATGTTTATGAATCCAAGGACTATGCCCAAAAATACCAAAAGAAAGCCATCAAACAGTCCGCCGCGAATGACCCGAAGAGTCTTGATCCTATTCTGACAGAGCTCAACCCTAATAGGCATGCGTTTGCCACTTCAGAAAAGTTTTATCAGAAGGTCACAGACTACATCAAGAAGAATGAGCATGGATTGATCAAGGAAAAGGGTGACAAAAGTAACAAGACCGTCTCGAAGGCTGTGGTGCCTCGCAAGTATGCCGAGAAGATTTTCCACTCGAAATATCTGAACTCTCTTGTAGAGCCAGGCGAAGCTGTGGGTATTGTCGCAGGACAGTCGGTTGGTGAGCCATCCACACAAATGACGCTGAACACCTTCCATTTGGCAGGCCACTCTGCCAAGAACGTCACGCTGGGTATTCCTCGTTTGAGAGAAATTTTAATGACAGCTAGTGATCATATCTCAACACCGTCCATGACGTTATTGCTGCATCCAGAGCTGTCTGAAGCGGAAGGCGAGACCTTCGCGAAAGCTATCAGCGTCCTACCCGTTGCCCATGTCCTCGATGAAGTAACAGTCAAAGAGCGAGTCGGTAGGGGCGTCGGTCACCGGTTGGCCAAAATGTTCGATATCCGTCTGAAATTCTTCAGCTCGAAGGAATACACTCAGACGTACGCTATCACCACATCCGATGTATTAAAGACAGTGGAAATGAAGCTGTTGCCCATGTTGGAGAAATTCGTGAGAAAGGAAATCAAGGCTAAGCAGGACAAGGAGAGCGCAGCAGTACCCGAGGTTGGCGTAACCACCGGCGTTGTGGAAATGGCCGCAGCAGCCCCTGGGGCTGGGCCGCGAGACGAGGATGATGATGATGATGACGACGATGGAGACGACGATGCAACCAATGATAAACAGCGTGCCAATCGCGCCCAAGCTGTCTCATATGGTGCGAATGACGACGAGGACGACGAGATCCAGAAGCGGTTAGAGCGTGAAGCGTCGCCCGAAGAGGAAGACGAGGAGCATGAAGACGAAGGTTTCGGCGGCAGCCCACCTCCTTCAGGGGATGAGGACGAGGAGACAACGAAGAAGGTCAACCGAAGCCGAGAGGAGCGTGTCAAAGAAAGGACACCCGTCGTCTCTCGATTCGAATGTGACGAGGCTCGAGGAGAGTGGTGTGACTTCACGCTGGAATACCACGCTGATATACCCAAGGTTCTCATGCTCAGTATTGTCCAAGATGCAGTCCGCAAATCCCTCATCCAGCAAATTCCGGGAATACGTAGCTGCGTCTATGTGCCAGATGAAAAGATAGAAGACATTTACACTGGCGAAGAAGTACGGAGGGCGGTTATACACACTGATGGTGTGAACCTGGAAGCGATGCAGAAATACGGCGACTTCATTAACCCCAACGACATCAAGACCAACGACATTGCAGCTGTTCTGCGGGTTTACGGGGTGGAAGCGGCGCGACAGAGTATCATCCTCGAGCTTGGAGGTGTATTCGGTGGTCACGGTATCAGTGTCGACAAGCGTCATCTGAACCTCATCGGCGACTACATGACACGGAATGGCACGTTCACTCCATTCAACCGTAACGGTCTCAAGGGCAATGTCAGTCCGTTCACGAAGATGAGTTTCGAGACGACCTTGTCCTTCCTCAAGGACGCGCTCCTCGACGGGGACTGGGACGACCTCACCACACCCAGCAGTCGTATCGTCATGGGCCGGCTTGGTAAGATTGGAACGGGCGCGTTCGACGTCTTGACCAAGCTCCATGTGAAGAACGGGAAGAACCACGTTGGTTAATCATGACGGTTTCGCGTCGCGACAAGAAAGTTTACCATGATTAGGCGTTTTCGGAATTACGTATCTGTGGGAACATGTAATGGCGTCTTTGTACTGTTTTGTATTGTGTTGTTTCATAGGAGAGAGTTAATCGCCATCCCGTGTAGAATCGCATGGAAATAAAGTTCTATTTCATCAAAGGACAGTGCGAGTATTGTAAAATTGGCCTGTCTAGCCTATCTATCTAATTTGTTTGGTTTGTGATCCTTACGGATTTTATGAGATGGCACGAGATGCAATGTAATTTCTCCTGATCGATTCGTACTCTCGCTACTGTTGTGTGAATATAGTGTTAATATAGACTATCTTGATCGATAAACGTGAAATACGTCGGCATAGCACACATAATCTCATGAATAGTCGCGTTTCGAATTCTGTCGAGAAGGGTGTGTCTAAGCACCGCGAGACCATGTATTTATTGAATTGAATGAACTTGAAATAGGTCCTTAGCAGCAATGATGAGCGAAATGAGTGTTTAGATCTTGAAAACGTATGCATGATGTGTGGTAGGTAGGTTTTATCCGAACAGCTGCTACGGAGATTTTGTCGGTTCTTTCGTATATAGGAAAATGCATCATGTCTTGCCCTGTCTTGTGTTTAGTTGTACATTGCGCAAGGAGCTATGGAACAAAAGGGATGAGGATATGAGAGCATGCGAGCAAGGAAGCAAGGAAGTAACTGCTGTTGATGCGATGAGTGAGTGTATGATGGCAGCGTATGAGATACTAAACTGAGGTGAAGGGATGCAGAGACAGACAAGTGGAATATTACGGAGTATAGAGCAGGGCAGGATATTGAGGATCTATCTCTCGAGGCAGAGAGGTACCTTTCTCGTTTCTGAGGCATCGGCTGCTCGATTGAGATGCGTGTAGATAGTGAAAGAGTGTAAGCATGTCAATGATCATTGGGACATGGGTATTAGGTGTGCGCGCGGTAGGGTAAGTTGAAGCTTAGAACACCACGATTCGTTATTATATTCAATTATATCGAATCTAGGAAGTGGCTACATACCTAGGTTACATTAGATCCCGCCGAATCCAATACTACTATCATCATCATCAACAACAACAGCTCCCAAACAAGAGGGGAATGGAAATGTATATGCTTGAGAGAACTAAATGGGCACAAGGCGAACTCAGTAGGGAATAGACAAGGGCGTGTATAAGGACATTGTATGGTATGATGGTAGAGTATCTCTGAGTTATGTGTGAGGCTTAGATAAGTACACAGGCACCTGCTACCTAGCTTTCCTCAACATCAGCTGTTCACCCCGACCGTATTTCGCAACAACACGCTCGCTGTGAGTCATACATACACCCACTCCTTATTTAAGTATCCTTCCCATGTTGGCTACTTAGCCACGATAGAAGTATGGGTACCCCTAGCACGGGTTATATGCTCTGGCCGTAAGAACACACTACCTACTACATGAGGGACCTAGGTCCATTTTCTATCTAGGTAGAGTAAAGCTTGGCATGGCGGAGTATATACAATGAGTACGCTTAGAGTTTTGAGGGAAATCAAGAAAACAAGATATATATATGCCTAGCCAACATTAGTCAGTCGGTATTGGCATTGGTATTAATATATTTATTGTATTCTATATATAGGAGATAAAGTTCGATTACTTACTCCGCAATGTACATTGATATCTGCGCTCTCATCTCCTGGAGCTGACGAGCTACATACATACCTAAGTAATGAATCTAATCGCGACGTGGCATGCGGTATATCTATTTTTCAGCCTGACTACAGCTAAAACCAGAGAATTAAAGAATAGAAATAATTCCCAGTCGGAAAAGGTAAGAGAAGAGGGGAGATAATGAAAGAAAGACAAACCATAGCGTAGAAAAGGATGGTATATATATCGAGTCGTAAGAAATAAGCCAGACGAGGCGAAAGAGGTGAATATGTGTAAGTAAGCAGGAGAGTGAGTGAGAAGTAGAAAATACAAGACATTCCATTTCCCATCCCCTATATTTCTCTCTTCCTCTCTCCCATTATCTCTCTTGATCACCCTTCCGCTCCTCACCACAATCTCAATATAAAACAAGTAACACCCTAAAACGCCAACACACATCGCAGACTAACATTTACTTAGCATCAACCACTACATCAATTCCTCTCCCACCGGTTCCCTCTTTCTATACCCCCAAAGCAAACTCCACAAGCGAAATACGAAATCCTCGGAAACACGTCAGTCATCTCATATCCTGAATCACACTTCGATGTATACATAAATAGCACAGGCTCCTCAAAAGGTCGATAAATCCCGGCGCACGACGCGTGCGAAGGTAAGTAAGTAAGTAAAGGAGTAGTAAGTGAGGCCTCGCTATTGGAAGAAAACCAGAGCAGTGTTTAGTTCGGAAAGTCGGAGAGTATAGTACATATGTGATTTGCTGAATGGTATCATAGGACTTGGAAGCATGGTAGTAGGTATGGCGAGGGTATCGTCTTGCGTGCGCTTTGGGGATGTAGCGGTAGAATATCATGTGAAGATAGAGTGACAAGAAGATGCTATCATGGTGTGTAGTACTAGGTAAAGTCTCTGTTGAGCCAAGATTACTGCTCAACCACACCCCGGGATAGTGGCAGGCAACATCCCAGGCAGAAGCCCGCCTCGAGCGCGACAGGGACTTGGAATGAAATACCCGTGCTGATCAAGGGCAGCTGACTCCTTGTGAGCACCAGTAGACGAATGTCACAACCTATCACGAAGGCAAGATGATGAGGACGATGTGTTTAGTTCATTTCATGTTCAGATTCATGTGTTCAGTATCGCAGCGCTCTGTGGCCTACTGCCTTAATCACTGATGTACAACCCATGCCTTTAAAGCAATGCAAACACTAACGCCACGATTACCCTTTGCCCTTGTAAAAACCGAATCGTCATGCCATCCCAGAAGTATCATCAATCACAGGTATCATATCCTCCACTTTCTGTCGAGTCTATGTGTTGCTAGAAGGAAAGCGTCAAGCGCTCTAGTTACGCTCACCACGGAGACGACGAGCGAGCTGGATGTCCTTCTGTAGTGGTTGTTAGTGCATCTGTGTTGAAAGGATAAGGTAGATGAATGTGTATGGGAATACTAACCGACTGGATGGTGACACGCTTGGCGTGGATGGCGCACAGGTTGGTGTCCTCGAAGAGAGAGACGAGGTAAGACTCAACGGACTCCTGAAGAGCACCGATGGCTGAGGACTGGAAGCGGAGGTCGGACTTGAAGTCTTGGGCGATCTCACGAACCTGTTCATCATTGTTAGCACGCGTGTTGATTAAGGATTGGGCGCGGGGTTGGGTGGAGGGAAGACGCGTCGCGTATCCCGCCACGGTCGGTAATGTGACGATCTCAGCGATCGCACGATGCAGCCCGTGACACTCAGGCAACAGCGAGGTATAGTGAATATGAAATGAAAGACAATGAGGTGTAACAACTTACCAGACGCTGGAAGGGGAGCTTGCGGATCAGGAGCTCGGTGGACTTCTGGTAACGACGAATCTCACGGAGAGCGACGGTACCAGGCTTGTAGCGGTGAGGCTTCTTGACACCTCCGGTGGAGGGAGCCGACTTGCGAGCAGCCTTGGAGGCGAGCTGCTTACGGGGAGCCTTGCCACCGGTGGACTTACGGGCGGTCTGCTTGGTGCGAGCCATTGTGATGTATGTGGTTGTTGTGTATGATGGATTATGTGATGATTGATGATGGTGGTAGTGGCTGGTTGATGGAAAACAGCAGAGAGCAGTGTGGATGAGTGGATGGAGATGGGAGTTGTAAGTGGAAGAGTTGAGGCGGGTGGGGTGACGGGTTTAAATAAGTGAAAGAGAGCGGGCGAGTCTCAGGCTGGCTGATTGTGTGTGTGCGCTGTTGCAACCGGGGTAGGCAAGTGCTTAGCTGCTCACAAGGTAATGACTGCCCAGGTGTCTACTTAGGTACTTACAGTACTGTAGGTAGGTAGTGTAGTGTGGCGGGAGTGCAGGGGCACTGTGCTGTTTCGGGCTTAGGTAGTTGTTGCGGGTGGGGCGGGCAATTGCCAGTTCTGCTGTGTTGTGTTGATTATTGTGATTTTTTTCGGGGGCAGACAGGGGTGCGGTTTCCCGCGTTGGAGTTCTTTGATTTTCGGTGGCAGTTTTTCACCATCAACACCGCTGCTAATTTTTGATTGGCTGCTGCATCTGGCAAGGTGCGTCAGGAATGCCTCATGTGGGGCCCGCCCAGTCCAGCCCCACCCCAATCATCAGACTTTGTCAGACCTTGACAGAAGCCTTCTTTCTATTCCTATTCTAGCCAGTCTCTGCCACAGTTCATCGATGGGTAGTGTAACCATCTTAATAATTCCTGCCAGATATTCCAGCATCGTGCGTACATTGTATTCCTTGGTCTTAGACGGATGTGGAAAGGTAAGTGGGCTGCCGTCTCTGCGTCACCTAACGCAAGCCCTCGCAAGGCCCAAAGTACGGAGTGACACGTGATCATGAGGAGAGTATCGGTACACGATCCAGCCCATGCCATCGATTACAAACTAATTTCCTAAGCTAAATGGAAAGAATCTCTGAATACATAGTACAGGTATTATGGGACTCTGTGCTTGTCCGATACCTAGAGACTCTGGAAATCCAACTGTTCCAGTGTGTTCATTGGCCGGATAGGTGGCTTACTGTAGTGAATATAAGTGGCGAATATCAAGAATGTCTAGATTTCTCTCTTTTTTTCGACGTTGATTTCTAGCCATTACCATATGTCCAAAATCAAGATGACTGCTTACATACTAGATAGATACCTTAGCTAATGAGGTCCAAATATGATGAGGCAGCATGTTTAGGTATTTGATTGCATGTACCCCCATCAAGACTGGCCTGGCCCATTGCGGATAACCTTACAGTAGCAGGAGGCTGACTGCACTCATGGGTATACACTACAGTACATTAACTATAGTTCCTTTCTAGGTTAGACTTACAAGCGGCAGTAGTGGGTTGTGTCAGACCAAAAGGTTGATAATCAATTAAGGTTATCGACATCAGGTGTTTGTAGGACAGGCAGACAGCCAGCCATCTTGAGTGCGATGCGAGGTCTCGTCGATGACCTCAAGGATTCATTCCACTTAGATAAGCCTTACTTAGGCTGGACACTAGTGTGTGCATGGAAAGGATGCATGTGCTGTTTCTTGACAAGCCCCATTTTGGGATGGGAAATAGAGGCATGCAAATTGATGATTGGTTGGATCGGAAAGACGACGTTGCGATCAGTTTGTCCCGGAATGGAATAGCGCTACCGATCCCAGCTGCTGGGGGCTGCTGCTGCAGATATACATGTACCGAGATACTTAGAGTACGGTACCTTAAGTATGTAGGTACTTATCGTGATGATGTGTACATACCTAGGCATATACTGCACTGCAGGAGCTTGTATACTATTGCAACGGCATGTGTAGTAGATAAGATAGATATATAGATAGACATCTGTATTGATTGACTGGAAGAATGTTGTTGTGTTGCATTCCTCAAGTCTCCAGTGTAAGTAAATAGATATTGTAGATATTGTACATGAAGTGTAGGTGCGTTTACCAGCTTTGATGGAGGTACCTCCGTTGCCTCCCGCCCTATCTCGTCTCCACTTTGCCGAAATCTGCAAGGCCCAAATTGTGCTGGCCCTTTGATTTCTTGGGCTGATTGATGAAATTGATCGCTGCTCTGATTCGGATTCCAATTCCCGCCGGACGAGCCCCCCAGCCCCCAACCACCAAACCCCCCGGTCCCCCTAGCGAGGCCCACCAAGGCACGCATGTAAGTCAGTGAGTAAGTATGATCCACAGCGTCAACATGTCGCGCACCCGCGTTCTCGCGTGTGACACCCTTTTGTCAAAGTACCTCGTCACCCATTCCAGCCCTGTCAGGTACATACATACCTCCTAAGGCTGTTGTTTAACCTGTTAGCTCTCCTCCCTCTTTGTGGTTGGCACTGGCTGCTGGCGCGGTCTCGTCCGGGCTGATCTGATTTCGGCTGCCCACTCCACTCGTTTCCTATTTAACAACCCGTTCCTCTTCCCCACGTTCTTCACAGTCTTTCTTGAATCCCATTTCCATCCACCAATACATCCATCCCATCAACAACCACCACCCACACTCAGCCTCATCCGTCATTGCCTTGTGCAATCTCCAACCAACTACACCCCACTACATTCTTTACATTAACCCTCTATCAACATGACTGGACGTAAGTAGCTACATCCTCCCTCCAAATCGCGTCATCTATGCTCTCGACCCGTTGCTAACGCGTCTTCCCTCTACAGGCGGCAAAGGTGGCAAGGGCCTCGGAAAGGGTGGTGCCAAGCGTCACCGCAAGATTCTTCGTGACAACATCCAGGGTATCACAAAGCCCGCTATCCGACGTCTCGCTCGTCGTGGTGGTGTCAAGCGTATCTCAGCCAGTAAGTTCCTCCAATATCTCATCTACTTCGCAATACCCCGCGACAAGCATACCTAACACGATGTCACAGTGATCTACGAAGAGACCCGTGGTGTCCTCAAGTCCTTCCTCGAGGGTGTCATCCGTGACGCCGTCACCTACACCGAGCACGCCAAGCGCAAGACCGTCACATCACTAGACGTCGTCTACGCCCTGAAGCGACAAGGCCGCACCCTGTACGGTTTCGGTGGTTAAGCGGAGATCACGTTTTCTATTTTGGTTGTTGGGAATGGCCGGGGGGGCCTGGGGAGTTCATGTCTGTTACGAAATGTCATTTTTCTTCCTTCGCAACACAACACGCGCATACACACTACATAGTACATTTGCCACAGAGCATGCGTCGCACTGGTGGTTTTGAGTCATGACGATCTGGGAATTGGGGTTCTTGCTTTTTACAATGGGGTGTTTACATGTACCATAAGGGCTACGGTGGAAACTATCGGAATTCCCCTTGATGAGGATAATCAATGAATCCGTCGAGGAACATTTGTGAAACAACTTAACTATGAGTCCCCTTCTCGTGATTATCTTGTGTCGTGTTTTGAACTTGTCGCGTCTAGATTTTCGCGTGGGTTGCAAGTCTGGTGTGCGGTCATCGCTTTATCACGAATGTGAATGTCGCGTTCAGTGTACCTCAATGTCAGCACTATTGAACACGAATTGTGCATTGAGGCCTGGGCTATCCAATACTTCTTCTGCCTTTCGTATCTCTTGTGTACTTGGTTCTCGTTTGCCGTGCGGCAAGCTAGGCTCATGCTAGATACGTGATATGTAGACTTAGTCATAATTAGGCACCAAGTCTCGACATCTGTCTGTCATATTCGCATGAGTCATACGATGGAATCAGAGATGTGCACTCTTCGTAACTTGGTACACCGATCCGCAATGCAAATCTTCGAATCGGCATAGAACGCGTGGAGTTTCTGATCCGTATGACTAAAGCTAGGTAGTGTTGTCTGCCGATAAGTGGGAACTCGGGCGGTGGGGGCCGAGAACTGTAGGGTAGGCTCTGCCATTAGGACGGGCGATAACTTGCTCTTTTGGATTGGCAATTGAATTTTCACATCGTATGTTAAGTAAGAATAATATTCTGCGTTGTTTGGTTCTATTTTAGCTAGGTGTGCACTGATGTCGTGGTTGATCTGGTGTCGGTCCTTAAATTGGTATATTCATTGAATTAAAATCAAGTCTGAGTCCCAAATACCATTTATCAACATACACAATACATCAAGTCATATTCCAAACAGGCTATATCACGACGTGTAGAAAACCATGATGATAAAATTCTGTACTGAAATCAGGATCTGACGGCAATCGGGGCGTTGCACTCGTTGACAGCTTAAGATAATTAAGCCCACCCACCACCTAAAGACCCAGCCCCTCTACGAACCGGCTTTTCCCATACAAAATCATTAAAATTAGCTAATTATAATTAATTAAAGAAAATAGCTAGCTTAATCGGGTTAGTATTATAATTTTCTTTAATTTTTTTTATATTTATATAAAAAGTTTAAAAAGAAAATATTAACGTTATTATAGTTAATTTAATAGTTTAAGTTTAAAAATTATCCTTTAACATTTTTATATATAAAATGTATGGAAAAGTGTTAAGGGATAAATCATTAAATAATAAATTATATAAAATATATAAAAATAAGCTATTAAAAGTTTTATATATAATAAATATTAAAGTAATTTATTTTTATTACTATATATTTAAACCTATTTTCTTTAATTTATTATAGTTAAAAATATATATTATATATATAAAAATATTCTCCACTTTTATTAATTCCTTAATAATTAAATTAAAAAATAAATATAAATATTTAATTAAAAAATTAAATTATATGTTATTTTTCTTTATTTATATCTTTTAAAAATATATATATATATATTTTATATAATTTATTATTTAATGATTTATCCCTTAACACTTTTCCATACATTTTATATATAAAAATGTTAAAGGATAATTTTTAAACTTAAACTATTAAATTAACTATAATAACGTTAATATTTTCTTTTTAAACTTTTTATATAAATATAAAAAAAATTAAAGAAAATTATAATACTAACCCGATTAAGCTAGCTATTTTCTTTAATTAATTATAATTAGCTAATTTTAATGATTTTGTATGGGAAAAGCCGGTTCGTAGAGGGGCTGGGTCTTTAGGTGGTGGGTGGGCTTACACAACAAAAATAATCACCACTGCAACCCGCCAACTCCAAGGTTAGGCGGGACTGAAATCCATCGGAATATACATACACATGCTCCACAATACCTAATAACTCTGATCTCACTTAGTCAAATGCACCAGTGTTGAATCTCAGGGGTGTTTAACATAAATAAGTGAGTTTCAACATGTAGCCGGCAACAGATAGAACCCCATCTACCACTTTCATAAATTGCACACTTCGTAATGCCCACGATGCCAGTCCATAACTGACTAGTCTAAACGGACGCGTTGATAATATGATTGCATCGCGTGGAATTGGCATTTATCTACGCGAACTCCATGTGCCCGGCCAATATCACTATAACTAGCATGATAGGAAGGCGAAGGAGTTAGGCGGTGAGTATGAAGCTCGTTGTGATGATGGGGGGCTTAACTCGAATAGTATATACTACATGTATTACAGTTCCACGGTGGTTTGTATACAAGGGTTTGCTTTTTGGTATATACTGTAATTACGGTACAGCTCAACTGAGTTAGTGACACTGCGCTGAGAAAGAGCCACGAAGAAGCCGAGAGCCACAGGGTGGACATGTACACATTGGTAATGACGAGTATGCAACAGGCATGTTGTGACTGTTGAGTAAAAGGCTCTCTAAGATCACTGTTCTGGCTCGGGCACCTTTTGTGATATATATACATGGATACAAACAGAGTCAAGTATAGTCACATCTGGAACTAAGGTGGGAGTATTTTCTACCTTGCCAACTTCTTGTTGATACAACTATGTAATGTTTAAATGCGTCAGGTCTACTACATAGTCGAACACCCTCGTGAGATATGCAGTGACTCAACCTCGGGGGTATGATTCACCAACTCCGCTGTACGCCACCGAGCTACTCTGCGCATCGGCAAGGACTGTAAGAAAGACATAGTAGATTGTCAAAGCACCTAGGTTATTTTCAGTGCGTCTTAGAGGGCGCTCGATGAATGACGCCGTTTTGAGATGTTAACACACTAAGAAAGACAACTCACCATTCTCTCCAAGAGGGGGGCACCTTGCTCATCTGAACACGCACATTGATGTATTTCTGGTAGTAAGGAAACCTGTAAGCTGCGCCTAGGATTCAAGAGTGCCTGATAAAGTCTCCAAGAACACTTGCAGAATAATCTATACGCACACACATATGCGTATAAACCATCACAGCTACGGCGAGACATATACGCGACCATATTTGTCAGCACAACAACTACCTTACTAGTAAGTCTCACCCACCTGGGTATCTAATTGGACCTAATTCGGTTGGAAAACCAATAATCGCTAATTTATTCGCGTGACAGGGTATAAGAGAGCCACGGAATCGAGCGCTGGTGGTTTGATGGTGTCTAGGACATGTTTCTCAGGCACGTACCCACATGAACATCGCATCAAAAGTTAGCTATATATGTTAAAACAAGATGATGAGTTAACACATACGACCATAGGATCTGGAGAACGCGGGGTCCCGTCCGCTCCCCCTTAGCTAAGCCAGATACCGCCAGATCAGTAGTTGGGTCGGTGACGACCAGCGAATCCCTGGTGTTGTATGTACCTTTTCCTAATTTTTTTTTAATTTTTTAATTTTTACATCTTCCATCCTTCACGGTAAGGGTTTCAAAGTAAGTCTCTTTCTTTGGTGAGCTGGTAGCGTCTCTATTAAAAACTCATGAATGCGTAGTAAGTGTTATACATTCATGTATAACCATTAATTGTACGGAAGTTACGGCCAAAAGTATTCATCATCCTTGGCAACGCAACAGTGTGTAAATAGTAAGACACTTTCACTGATTGAGCCGTAAGCTAACCAAAGCTGTTGATTTTTGACAGCTTAGTACAGTTGGTAACAAGCTGGTCGCGGCCTGTTAACGGTCTGTAAGCTTAGTATGATACTTAGTTTGAGCCGATGGCCGTCTGGCAGACTCGAAGCCTTGAAATCCTTGCACTGTAGGTAGGCAATCTAGTCAATGATGAATACTTTTGGCCGCACCCTCCGTATGGTGACGAAGTAAAGTTTGACTTCCAAGTCCTAACCTTCGTCGCAAGGCTATATAAGCGGGTGGCCCGAAGGGTCCTCAATAGCCTTGAAGGGCGATGTGGCCTTCTGGCTGTCTAACTGACTACCTACCTAAATCTACACACATGGGCCATATGGTCTTTACAGCCAGGAGCCGTAACTCCGATCATCTACACACGCCCAATATGCCCAGTACTATACACCCCATTATCAGCTGTATCACGACCTTTTCCTACACCATGTCTTTCATTCGTCATGTCATGTGCCTGGCGGCGAGTCTACCCATCGCCTTCCTCAGCAAGTCGCCGGTCTTCAGGGCGATTGCTCTTCTATGCGCCATGACTACCTTCTACTCTTTCCCTATGACGCCAAAAACGGCTCAAGTCATTTGCACGCTCAGCTTTGTGCTAAGTACTACGTTATACTACATAAATGGAGGTATTCCCCAAAATCAGGAAGATAACGATATATTCAGTGAGTCTCTCTCTTCCTCTACCTGAGTTGTTCTGCTAGATTCTAATCATCGATAGCTCTACTCTTTATTCTTTCCTTCAGCAGCCACAAATTGACTCCCGAGGAGAGCATGCAGATGCAACGTCCGAAGGACATTTTTCTTCGTTGCGTAGAGAAGAGTCCACTTTCACTAGTAAATTACTTCTATACAGTTATCGTCACTGGCAACTCTCTCACATCGGGGCTTAAGCCAGGAGCATGCTTTTTCGTCTTTCTTTGGCCTTGGGTAGTTACGCCTTCTATAGCTCTTTATCAATCGTGGTGGAGACAGAGAGACGACGCAAGCGTGTGATAGTTGTATGACATAAGATGGAGATGGAGGAAAGAACGATGCTGTAACGACTTTTACTTCCTCTAAATAATCGAGCTTGGATTGGACGACCGAGCACTAATAACTCCACCTGGCCTATTATGATCCCTGCGTCGGAAGCACTCAAGTCGAGAAACAATTTGCCGGCGTGGTATGATGAGGCGTTGAGTTGGCCGCCTCGAATAGCTCCGACACTACCATTATGAATCATCGAATGTCCCACCTGACCTATCATGGTCCGTTTCTGAGAGAAGCCTCAGATCGATCACTTCGAATTCTTTAGCAATTCTGATCACGGAATGAGCCGTGGCGGTAATCGTGCTGTAAGTGCTTAACTATAATAGTATGCGGAGTCCTGCTGACACTGGGAACAAGCAAGATGTGGTAGCCCTAACGAGCGATTTCTCCATCACTGTAACCTTCCAAGGTTGACTGGCTTTCTTCGCTACTCCTGTCCATTTTCTGCGGCATTTGGAGTACACAACGATTACTGATCCACGGTCGCAAACTTGTTCCTTGCAAATAAGCTCTGCTGCCTTCTGGTGTTTCCTGCAGTAGACACTACCACTCACTGGACATTACCCTCTGAATTTACATTCGGGTGATCTCTTCCACTTTACTACCGGAAGACATGAGCCCGTGTTGCTTCCACACCAGGTCAACTCTGTTCCAGCATGTCATACTTCGAAGAAAAATCATCCAGATCAGGTGGATCACACACTCTACCGCTCTGCTGCTCTGCCGCCCTGCCAGGGGCTGATTGAACCCGAAAACATGCAATTCCTTATACACACTGCTGGGCTACACACCATTTACAGCGTTCTTGCGTGGAACAGGTTACGGAGACGGGCTCGAATTATTTTGGGCAGTGGATGAGATACGGAAGGCTATCGTCCTTGTTGCAATGCGATCTCCAAACAGCAACTATGAATCTGTGGGCATAGCCGTTGCGACGTTGTGTCATCGAGGTTAGGATAGTCTTGGAGCACTCGCACATTGTTGGAAAAGTTGGTTTCCATGGAAAGGATCATATTCTATCGCCATGCGGGAGTTCTTGGGCGAGGTCTTTATCAATACTTGACACACAACATTATGTTCCACATATGTTACAGATTTTGAGGATATGAATGAGGTTCTGGTTCATGACGACCATTTAGGTCAAGATCAGCTCACTGGTGCAACAATGTCAGATTGGTCTGAAGTAATGAAAAGTCTTGACCCTTTCCTTCATCTCGTCTATTCTGACAAAGGAGAAATTTGTTCTGTAATTCAACTAGATGCAACGCCTAATGCTTGCCTGCATGCATTATCTCCTTCCCAGCGGGTTCAAAGCACATAATAGAAATTGAAAGTAACATTTCTGTGCAATTCTTCTTTACGGCATGAGAGCCGATTACATTGAGGTATTGCACTATATAATTAGCACGTCGTTATACCGCACTGCTACTGTGGCAGCATAGGCGAAAGACTGGCCCGAACTGCGGGACGTAGGCTCATTATTTATGCCACAGAAATAAAAGAAGCACAGGTCTACTTGCGAGTTCCCCGAGCGGGAGAAGCATGGTGGAATGAAATATATTTGTATGTCACGACGGACAAATCTGGTAGCATCGAATTACAGCCATGTGAATAGTCTTACGGATTATCAATCTACAAAGACCGCTCATACGGTGAGCATTTAGAAATCCTCAAGGTTAGATACACCTATCTGTTTATAGGGCTGTACGCCATTAAAAAGACTGAAACGGCCTTGAGAACTTCTGTGATATTATACTACTGGTAATGCAACGCCCTGTGTACTCGCATGGCACTCAGATATCGGCGTAGTGGTGTAGAAAGGAAACTCTTAGGTGTTAATCTCAAGGGATACTCACAAGACGCCGCACTCGAGACTGTAGAGGAGACCTGTCACAATAAGCTGGTTATGTAGAGCAAAAGCCGTGATTGCAACGCTTATCACAACCCGCAGTCTGTTCTTGCGAACGGCGGCAATTGACCAGCGTAGTTCATTAGTCACACATAGTCCCATGAGCCAGTTGCTGACAAATGGGAGACAGGAGAAAGTATCCACGACGCCCTGTGCGTGTAGCAAAAAACGCAACGTGTATAGAAATAGGGATGCCTAGCGAGGACGCCCTAGGGGGACCTCCGCGCAGCGAAATGATTCGTAGCCTTACGCAAGGTATCATTGACGACGGTACAAGTGGCTGGCTCAACGAAACACATTGACAACCTATCGCTTACCTCGAGCATTAACCGTCTGACCATGGCTAGTATGATATAGACAGATCAACCAGGGTTCATATCCATTCAGACTAGATGTTGTTCGAGCAAGAGTCCCGGTCTCGGGGTGTCCGTGTGAGGCCAGAGCATTCATTCGTCGAAAGGGTCTGCCATGCAACTCTCCTAGCGAGACGTCGTCACCAGCGCAGCTGGTTTTATTCCTTTTTCTTCCTTCCCCTTCTCTTCACCTCACATTCCTTCCACACATCAATTAGCCACCACAATCAGCTTGGCAAAGTAGGCAGTGATGCGGACATAGCAAATGCGGGTATAGGCGGATGCAAGAGGTCGCGTTCGCATGCGCGAGGGAGCCGACGCCGCGACGTCACAAAATGCGTTGTCTAAACCTGCTGCGAGCCAATGCCGGCAGTGGTTTTCGGCATCGGAAGTTTCGGAGATATCATGGTTGAACGGCATCGACGTTGCAGTTCTGTGGTCCCTTTCGGCTGCCGGGCGCGCCGCCCGGGCGCCACAATTGTCATATGCTAGTCCTGGTAATCTGTAGCGAGTATACTACATATACATACTTATACCTAGTAGTAATGTACCTCAAGGGTCTGGTAACTGGGGATACCGTAGGGGCGTGATTCAGCCCGACGAGAGACGGGCCGCTATTAGGCACAGCTAGGCTACAGGTATGCAACGATCTCACGTCGACTCTGGCTGGGTGAGAACCGTAACCAACGAGACGGTACTGCGAACAACCCAGGAGACTACCCTTCCACGTGGTGGCGTCACCACCGAATCTTGGATTAGTACATGGTGATGCCAGCGCTGATTGGGCATCAGCGATCCGTGGCGCTGTCGCTGTCGCAACACCCCTCTTGAATGCACAGATCGTGGTGGCTGTGCGCATTTGTGCGCCCATGTAACGTCTACTCTGGTGTACCTACCTAACTCTAGTAGCATGCATGCGTATTCGTATGGTATTTCCATGCTTTTCCATTCAATGCGAATCGCCTTTTCGTTTAGTTTCGGTGCAAGATTTGATCCCTAAGTAGGTGGGCGCACGAACCGCGGGATGACAGGGGCGTGTATATCCAATGATCTTACTTAGAGGAGTGCTGCGCATCTTACCCTACGCACGACAACCTGGTTAACGAGATAACCTAGATCGAATGCCTACCTATCAATTCTGACTTCTCGTTTGCCCATTGGATTCGCGAGTGCTACCCTTTATTTTTCAATCACATGATGGGAAATATTCTATGTACAGTTGAGAGATGAAGTAAGAAAGGGCTACGCACGGGTCACGAGACCTCGTGATGACTAACCACAGTTGACTCATTATTAGGTATCCGCGTTAAACTTTGGGCGGCCTCTACCTGACATCGTGCCTCGGCCCAACAAGTCTTTATCGCCACACCCAGCGTGCCGGTATCAGTTGTGGTCCTGTCTTCAACAACATACAATTCCACTAGTGTCTCGAAATAGCTCGAAGAAAAAACAAAGACAAACAAGGACAAACCTCAATTCTACAGTGATACTGCATACAAGGGCAATCCGAAGCCACCTACTAGTCAGTACCAACAGCCGGTCTGGCCGACCAGTGGGATGCGCCGAGTCTTTTGAAACTGCATGTTTCAAAGATGGCTTGACAGCGGAGGGATTGGGTAACCTGCCATCTTGTACGGAGTACGGAGTCTGTACGGAGGAAGGAAAATTCGCGCACAGCCACATCTTGGCAAAAGACAGGAGAGACAAGAGAAACAAGCGCTGGAGGGCGGCAACCACCGCGTCTGACCGACCGCGCGGCAGCGAGCGGCATTGGCATCGACAGGGTTTACTATGTAGGTAGTACCTAGTGCCAATACCTACCTACAGTGCACTAGGTACTCGGCCCTTCGAGTTCCACAACAGTGTTCGGTTTTTCTTTTCTCTTTTTGCTTTTCTGAAAAATTTTAGATGCGAGATCCAGATCCTCGGGTCTCATGGGCCCGCGGGAACGCGGCTCGTCTGACAGCTCGTGTACAACTAGCGGCAAGTCTAGGCTCGAGAACCCATGCAGGCACCGGTAGTGGCACTTGGTCTGGCCTGTACCCCTTCCTCTGCCCCTTCGCACAGCTCTCTGCGCTGCGTACTCCAATCCGGCATGCACCGTACTCACGTGCTACTTACATCCATAAGTAGGTATCGTGTATCACATGTGAAATTGTAGCGCATAGCTGATGGTGGTAAATACTTCCTGTAGGTGTATCAGCTGAGGACCATATGTCTCCGCCTGGCGAGCATTGGCGGATCTTTTTCCAGCTTCCAGCTGGCAATGAACCTTAATTATAGTGTATGTGCTGTACTTTGAGTCCTTGTACCCATCGTCTCATTCACCATCACTAGTACCCAATGTAGGTATATTACTCGGTTATATTGTTGTTGCGTGAGTAATGCCTCAGTCAGTATTGGTCAAGCAGAGTCATCTTTTAACAGCGGGTTCGGACTGTTCGGTCTTTGCTGGAAATGCCGGCCGGCCGACGAAAGAGCTGCTTACATGTACAGCGCACATGCATGCGGGAAAATCCCCGACCGGAACTACGCATAGGTACCTAGGTCAGAGTAGGTTGAGTTCTTTTCTCCTTCTTGCTGGAGATAAGGCCGGAGCTCAACTCCGTCGGCGTTTGGATAATTTTTCCCCCTCTCTTCCTTTTTTCTGCTTATGCACTCTACCTACACCTAAGTCCTACACGCCCGCGGCACCTGGCTCCGAATTTCATGAAAAAAAGTCGAGATTCAAGTCCTACAGCACCTGAAAGTGCCATGCACCACCACACTAGGTGAGACAGATGGGACTAGAACAGATGATGTGCACTCAATTACCATTGACAATGCATTCCCCATGGTCAGACCGCTCGTATGGGAAATCCCCCCCAATATCGGGTTGATGGTTCGTTCTCACCCACTGCTGCTCGCGTCAGCGTTGGTCAATTGTTTTGTCGCCTCGTGTAACTAGGTGCTACTGATTGATGGGACAATACCCTGCTGTTATACTAAATGTCGTGTCTACCATCTCACGAGAGCCGCCAAGGAAATGCTTTGTAGTCACAAGCACAGATCACGAGGTGCCATGCAAATTTGCTAGGATCAAGGCGGTTGAAATAGGCGAGTTTTATTTACTACTACTGGATACTTGTCCAAAAGCTGGGGCTCGGGTGCAGCCAGCAGGCAGGCAGACAGACAGACAGATAGATGTACGGACGACACATGTATCGGAGAGAAAAGAGGACAATGATGAGATTGACCTAGGGATACATGGAATTGAAAAATTCATGACCGAGACCAAGAGGCACACGAAACTCGGCGTCCCGAGACTATGGGCGCTAATAATATCCAAGGTGCCGTTGTTTGGTCGAGAGCCCGGCTAGAAGGTCTAGATACGGCGATCGGGGATCCCGCTGCACTGCAAGATGCACGCAATCTTCGATGCAACGTCGCTGTTAACTTAGATAAGCGACAATTAAATTTTTTCCCACTCTTCGCCGTTACTTTTTTCCTTTACACACCTCTTTTGGCCGGCCCCTGTGCCGCTCGTCAATTGAACACTCATGCCGAGTCACCGAGGAGAAGTGAAGATCGATCTCGATAGATACCTACTTTCTCTAGAGTACCTAGGTACTACGTGCTCTCGATAGGTAGGTAGCGTGGGGTTGGTTCCCCATCGCATCGAGGGACGTCAGTCAGACTACCTAAACTATAGTGGTGTCTTAGTGGCGTGTTAGTATCGTGATGTAGTGGATGAGCCGATGGCCGTGCGACACCTGTAGACCAACACCACCAATACCACCTCACCACTAGATCTACCCTCAGAATCAGATCTGAAGGAGGATAATGACTATTGCTACGAAAGAGGGTGGTTTGATCAATAATATGAGGTAGGTACTCACGAATATTGGTCGGGCTTCATCGGCTTTAAGATGAACGGCTGATTTCTGGTTTCTTCCACGGAAGCCTAGACTCAGGTAATCCGAGTCAATTCTCCAACGGCTGAACTTTCTCGATAAAGAAGCAGGTCAGAGTAGCGACATACGCAGCTGACCAAACAAGCTGACTCCGTCCGTTTTTCCCTTTTCCCTTTCAGCATGGATGGCATTGGCACGTGGCCGTGCGTCAGGCCGGTAGCGAGGCAGTCAAGTAGCGGAATATAGTCAGCCCGCCGAGTCAATTGTTGAGTCAATTGGCACAATCAATCAATGCAATATTATCATATACCTATGTGAATATCTAAACCAATTGGGTATATTGGGGTTAGTACAACGGAGAAGTGCTGTATGATTAATGATCAATGATCTATGATTAATTGCCAGAGATCGGACACGATGGATCCAGAAGCCCGGAGAAATGCGATGCCATTGCGGCCCGCATTCTCCCTTTCCGCACAAGCGCGCACAATCGCGCACGATAGGCGGCTTGCCAAGGAGGGCCTACTATGTTGACAAGTAAGTTTGTAGCTCAGCACGGTACGATGCACCTGAGGCCGTCTGTCGGACACCGGCGATATGGCCAAAGCCGTGGCTCGGTGCCCCAGCCGGTGTGTGACCAACATCGAAGCTACCGCCATACATCAGGTACTATGTATAGTGGTAGCTACGAAGCCGAGCATTTCCGAGTCCTGCCCGAAGTATCCTTTCCTTTCCAAATTACATGTCAACCTTCAGCTTGTTTTTGAATGTATACTAGGTACCGTTCACAAGTGGTTCAGTTAGAGATATGGTAATCACCAAGGCCAACCTTAGTAAGTAAGATTAATGTTATGGTTGCATGCACCCAGATGCGGAAGCAAGATTGTAGGTTAAAGGAGCAATTAAACGCTAAACGAATCTAAAGCTGCTACTCTACTGTACCTCTACCTCTAGATTCATAATCCTAAGGTTACATATGTATGTACATTATTTTTATTTCGTGCTTCGCCCAAGTTGATAGGCTGGAGTGCATATACTTGATTGACCTCTACTTATATACCTAGTATTACCTGTATGCACCCATGTCGACCAAGGTTCTGCAGGGTCCCTCACCTTGGCTGCAATCTGTACCTTCCAAAGCCACCACCAGAGAGGAGTGTAGAACCGTCCAGTAAGTATAGGAATAGGAGAGAGCCCGAGAGAGTTATTGCGTTGTCAGAAAAGGTCTCGCCGTGCCCAGACTGGAGTGTCTCGCATTCGTAGCGAGGACTCCGTGGCCGATAAGTCCAGCCTGCTTGGCATAGATGCACTGCCTGCGTGAAGATACTTCGATTTGTGCTGTGTTGGTGCTGTGTGCCGAGGTACCTGGAGCTCTTACCTAGATAGGCATAGCACTAGCTACTACCAGATATATGGATGGATATGTATCTATGTAGGTATCTCTCTGCTGGTCCGCGGTAGGTTTAGTAGAGGGCCTAGGTGTACACGCAACTCAGCGTACAGTGGAAGACCCGTACATCTGGCGGTACCTAGTACACACCCCGGTTGCACTTATCCCAAAAGAGAGCCAAGGCTACGTCATCACACGTCAGGTTCTCAGGTTCTCAGGTTCTGGACGCCCAAAAAAGCGAGCCAGTCTTCTCGAAGCTCGTCTAGACCCCAGCAGATCGGTTCTTCTTCCCACACCCCTCCCCCCCCTCCTCCTCTCTTCGCAGCCCTATTGTCTGTCTGTCTGTCTGTCTGTTTGTCTCTCTGTCTCTGCGTCTGTCATCGGCTTTAGTCTCCTTAGCAAGGTTCAACAGCAGTTTGTCATCCAACCTTCATTCAATGTTCGTCGTGCCAACCACCATGTATCTACTGTACCTACAGTATCTAGTGTACCGGTACCTAGGTACACGGCTGCCCAATCATGAAAGCAGTGCTGCGGCTCAAGCGATGCTTTCTTTTGGTTACGAGGTGATTACAGTAGTCACGTATGGGCATCAAAGAAAGGTAGGGCCTCTCGTCCCGAGCCCGAGATGACTCTCACCTGACTTGGGTCCTTTCCATTGTCTCCGGATTGCTTCTTTCACCCAAAGTTCTTGATTACCAACAACGGCGGCCGTCCATGCGTCTTTTCATACCTAATTACTTTATCATTCCTCGTCGAGTTCCTCGCAGAGTCAGCTCTCGATAAGTAGGTCAAAATTGAGGGACCAGCCAACGCTCGCTCAGCTTTAAAAGAAAGGGCCAAGTTATCCATCCTCCACACTTCTCCGTCTGCCGTCCAGTATCTTACAGCCATCGGCCCACTTCTCGCTACACTCACACCACTCGGGAGATAGACCTATATATATCTCTTTAAGTATCTGTGGGGATCCCATCCTTGCCAGGGTATACCTCTCACTCTACCGTCTCTGCCTGCAGCCCGCATGTACATGTAGCGTCACTTCATATATGATCCCTACCCGCCGTCTACGTCAAGTTGCTCCCTCTGACATACACCTCGCAGAGACCTCGATCCAATCCACACCCACCTACCCAAGGTAGTGACACACAGACACAGACACACACTACTCAACAGCCATATACCCAGTACTCTTTATTACCAGCTACTGCTACCAGTACTAGCAGATACGGAGCAGCATAGCCGTCCAGTCTACTACTACCATCCCTGATTGGGACTACTTGAGTATATCTAGACTCGTTCGCCACCTCCCATCATCATTGCTCTTCCCTCCCCCCCCGCATGACCCTGACAAATATCTACACCCTACCTCGAACTTCGTAATCATCTAACCACCTGTTATGATGCTTGCGCATAATAATTACCTATTCTACCAAGGACACCAACAACAACCACAACCACAACAACAACAAGTTCATCATCTACAACGATTCGGCAACCAACAACAACCGCAACAATTCCAACGACAACAGCAACAAGGTCCTTTTGCCGACCCGAACCCAGCTGCTTTCTCCACTACTCTGGATAACTTGCCGACTGCCGCCGCCGCCTTCGCCGCCACGCAGCGCTATCACGACGGCCGGCCCGCCACCTCGAGCAACCAGAGTATAAACTCCATGTCCTCAAACTCGTGGATGTTGCCAGGCCAGCACACACCGAGACAGTCCCAGCAGTTTGGCCACCAGCGAGACTCTTCTTTGTCGTCGGTGGGCTCCAACCCCCCCACGTCACCGTTTAACGCCAATACTGCGAATCCTCAGATCGCCGTCAACGACACCATTGGGGATGGCTTGCACGAAATCACTGGTCCTGGAGACAACCACTACACCTTCGGTCTCACAAAGCCCATGGCCATACCCAACAGCTTTTACGCTGGCCCGATAGGTCCATTCAATAATGGCCACAGTGGCGGTGGGATGAACGGCCATAACGTAATGGGGGACATGACCACGTCTGACGGACTGCCTGCCCTGACTGGAGCACAACAGCAGAGGCAAGGGGGCTTGGCACCCGGCTCTGATATGCCGGCATCTGGTTTGCTCTCGAGATCCCGCCCTGTGTCGGTGGCGAGTTCGATAGGGGGTGACTCACCCGCGACACCGCCCATTCATGAACACGAGGACGAGCATAGGAGGCCCAAGAATGGTGAGGATCCCGATTCTCCGGTCCTATTCCCGCTCGACTCAGACTTAGACTACGTCTATGATTGCTTACATTTTCCTTTCGATCATTTAGCCTATGCCAACGGTATCAACACACCCAAACTGAATCGCACGATGACAGATGTGTATGGAGACGAACTCTACAGCCCCAACTTCACCATCACTTCAGCGTCTCCACCCCCGGAAACTCACATGGTCATGTCGCCGCCCAACGACTTGTTTTCACAGAGGATACAGGCTGCGAACAACCAACATTTCCTCGCAACTCAGTCTCCCGTCTCGAACGACTCAGGCGGTCAGTCCCCATTCACTCAAGGCTCACCGTATGCTTCCTCAGCGAACGAGTTTCCCAAAGTGGGCCCTAATCGAGTACGTTTGGACTCAGCCCAGCAAATTCGAGAAAGGAAGCAAGCCGAAGAAGCCGCAAAACAACTGCAGCGGCAGATGGCGCGACACTCTCAGCAAGGGCAGGATCAGCAACAGCACCAAGGCACGCCGGCTACAATCTCTCCGAAAGATGCAGTCTTGGAATTCAACGACCCAGGCGCAGAATCGAACTTTCCACTTTTCCCGTCACAGGAGACCAGCACGTACGGCATGGGACAGAGCGTTAGCAGCGGAGATATAAGTAGGGCGCCATCACAGCAGCAATCTGCGTCACCATTTCAGTCAATGTCTACGACGCCAGTGCAAAACAGCTTCGATTTCTCAATGCCGTCTAACATTCAGCTTCCACATCAGTATCCATTCATGGCTCGACAACAGACGCATCAGGTACCTCAGCAACAGCCACGCCATCAACCACTGACCCCATCTGCATCGACATATTCACGCATGAGTTCAGCAGAGGCAAGCAACACAGATGGTGGCAGCACCAGTGGCCCTGTACAGAGGCCGGATCGGACAGCTGCAGACGGCGGCACTTATACTTGCACTTACCATGGCTGCACGCTCCGGTTCGAAACGCCAGCGCTTCTTCAAAAGCACAAACGAGAAGGGCATCGGCAAGCTAACACACTAAACCACTTGCGAAACCCGGGCATGATTGGACAAGCGGCAAACAGCGTGACCAACAGCCAGGCAGGGCCTCACAAGTGCGAGAGAATCAACCCGAGCACGGGCAAGCCTTGCAATACAATCTTTTCGAGGCCCTACGATTTGACAAGACACGAGGATACGATACATAACGCAAAGAAACAAAAAATGCGATGCGATATCTGCACGGAAGAGAAGCTGTTCAGTCGTGCAGATGCACTTACGAGGCACTATCGCGTTTGTCACCCGGACGTTGAAGCTCCGGGTAAGCACCGGCGACGACAATTGATGGTGTAGATTGCCGAGGGATGGGATATCCATTGGTGCACCACGTGTCAATTCTACCGGCTTTACGCGCGAACGGGGATCTCCGTCGCGATACCACTGCGTTGGCTTGTGATACTACGATCGTCGTCACATCACGTTGCGCTTCGGCGGCCTCACTACGCCACGCCATGCCACGCCATGCCACGCCCGTATAAGACGACTCCACATCTTGCTATTCTCAGGCGGGCATTCGTGGTGTTGCGTCGATGGTGGTAGAAGATTCCAAGGCGTGCGATGCACGGACAGTCGGACTAGCGACTGGATGAGGGAATTCCCAATGGGAAAATCAGGGTCCAGCATCGATAGCTTCATGCAGGGACCTGTGGGGGCGTTCCCTGTCTGGCGTCTGTTTGGAGGGGAGCTCTGGAGAGGGGCTCGAGGGGTCGCTGTCGTCGTCGTGGTCCCGCAGCACCCCTAAAACCAGGAACAGCACTAAGCCGCTCTCAGACGAGTGCCGAGGCTCGCTCTCCGGTTTTTGCGCCCGGCCAGGCCTCCCCATTGGCCCAGCCGCCAATCGATGGCATGCCTATGACGTTGGCGCTCCCTCCCATGTGCATCATCCCGAGTCACCACCTACGTCATGCTGCGCATGCCCCCTTCCCTCGCCTGCCCAGCTTGACGCCATACGATGTATGTCCATGAGTCCATGACATCCCACAGTCTCGTCACAACCGAACCCTCTTGATCTCTTCGGTCCCCTTCGTCTGGGCGAAAGCCAGCGAAACACCCTAGTTCTCGCTGGCTAATCTCCCATTGTCTTTCAGTAGACGAGCCTTGGTCACTGCTATGGCGCCGCCCTTGGTCGCAACCATGTCCCGCTTCTTGTCCCTCCATGACAATCTACCCTGAGATGGAGGGGTGTCGTTGCAGCATCATGCCATTTTGGCGTTCGCAAATCAGGATTCCTTGCATATATCCTTTTGTTTCCTTATTATTTTTCTTTTTTAATCTAATTGTCTACGTCATTGTTCGTGGATGTGGTATTGGTGTCCAACCCAACTCGGGAATAGACGCTTTCGCTTCTTTCGCATTGGCATACATTTTCTTTCTCCATCTTAGTGTAATTTTACCATTACATGTATTTCTTACCAATTGTACCTTGTCACGCCAGATTTCCACTGATGGGACCATGTAACGGTGTTGTTTTGACTTTCTTGTTTGACACATTATCATCACGAGGCGCATCAATCCCTGGACAGAAACGTTTTTATCCGAATTTTACGACATGCCATATAAAATATTAGACGATGGGACGAATTTCTTTTTTTATCTAATCCTTTTGTTTTTTTAAGCGAGAAAGACAAACGGAGTGAAGAAAGAAAAATTCTGTACGATAAAAGGCTATACCCAACCAAACAACCATAGACGGGCAGGGCCCAATTGCAACAAGATCAAAAAAGGGCTGTGGATTTCACTGCTTTATGGGTGTACGATAAAATTACTTGGCATGAAACGAGTCGACAGTCGATTGGCTTTTTTGCGCTTTAGACGAATTTTTGTTGGATTGGTTGGGAGGAAGATTGTTTGGGAGCCCATCTTAGCTTAGCTAGATGAGCAAGGATGTGGTGAGAAGGTGGGAGGTGGAAGTATTAGAAGAATGCAATATGACATAATCAGTCAGAAATAAAAAATACGAAATTTACATGAATTTAGCTGAATATCTCTTCTCTATTCTATCTCCCTTGATTAACTCTTGGTGCAATGTCATGTCGTGTTTTTTTTTGTTTTTTTTTTCCTGGTCGGCGCATTGGCGAATCAGGAGATGAATGGATGTTGAGCGATTGGCTCCGTATTGTATTGCTAGGACAAGTAAGGAAGTAAGGAAGTATCTCAGGTACATGGAGTGGGTGGGTAGGTATGCAGGCATGTATGCATCATTGGCTTGGATCTATTACGTCGTGTAAATTTTTAATACAAGTATGTTTCGTTTTTCGTAAGGGACTAAGGAGTAGGGAGAAAGGCTCCCGTGGGGATTTCAGAAGGGGGTTTTCCGGGGGTAATGAGATAATTATTTCTTTATTTAGTTACTTGAAGTATCTACTTGCTTGCTTAGGGCAGCTACTAGATCTGTGAATTAAGTCATTATTGATATACTATACTATACTATACTATACCATACCAAGTAAATGTAGATTGCACACGTTTGGCTTCTGGGATTGGGATTGATGTATGTGAACTATTCGATTAGGTAGGAAGGTAAGTAAGTACGTAGGTAGGTCATGTGCGTGGTATGATGCCACGGTGGGACGGGACGTTGATACCACCCTGTCCTGTCCTGTCCGCCTCTCCCATCTCGCCGGGTGTCAGTCATACCTAGCCTAGTGTAAGTACCTTACTCATCCCTCCATCCCCAAATGTGTAGAATTAGCGTTTTTTTCATTCATGATACTTCTAATCCTTTGCAAAATAGTCTTATTGTTCGGTTTTCATTTGTTCAAATACTAGGTATATGTGTCAATTGAAATCGACTTAAAAGCCGAACTGATATCATCTTACTAACCCGGTAAGGCCACGAAGTCTCGCGAAGTAAGGAATAACTTATGTATGGAAGAGTCATGTATCTGTAAGAGGCCCTCGTGATATCGACGAGATGTAGATCCCTCGCAGTGTGCGCATCCCATGGAATGACGTAGTCTTGGCGTGGACGTAATGTGGTGAGGAAGGCCGGTAAGTCAACTTGGATTGTGTAGGAAGAGCGAGTACGTAGAGTGGCTCTAGATGGATGTACGGTGCATAGATAAATCAGTGTGGGTTTGGTACAAATCGAGGTACGCTTTCGTGGTGTGCGTATCTACATATCTACGGTGGGGGGTAAGGTGAGAGAGTCTGGACCTAGGAATTGGCCTGGGATACGTACATACAAAGGCTAAGGATAGAGAGATCGAGCAGGAATATGGAACGGCAGGTTCAGTATAGTCCTCGTGATGCTTCCAGGCGACGGCATATAGGATTTCACGAAATGCGTATGTTTCGAGTGCCACGTTCATAAGTGTCCGTTATTGTAACACTTGGCCGATTAGATACAACTTGGAAGGTGAACATAGTCAAGGGCTTGAAATACTTGGGTTGACACATACCATAATATGGACTACTTCAAACATACAAATGATAGATAAGTTTCTTTAGATTCTTTATTTACTTATTTATTTTATCTTCCGACGGGGCCTGTTCAACTTTTTTCTTTCCCTTTCTAGATCTTCCAACGCGTAATTCCAAGTTGCCATAATTAGATATTGTTGAATTATCGATTTATACCGGTAAGGGAGTACCGAGAGAGAGGGAAGAGGAGTATTTACTCGCCCAGTACTGCTGCTCGCGCATCTGAGAAGAGAGGTGTGATGCCTGTCCAGAGTTGGAACTATAGAGCAAATTATCAGTAAAACAGGTTTTAAGATTGAAAGTCTGGTTCAAAGAAAGATAAGCACATACCTGGTAATATCCCTGAGACGTAAGCACCTCGAGACCTGGGATCGTGATCCAGCCTGAATCCTCTGCAAGTCCCATGAGCGGAGTGTGTCGGGGCTTGTACGCCATCTCGAGGAAGATGCGACTTCGCCCTGTTTGCCGTGGTTGCCTCAACACTGACACCAACAGCTCTCGCATTGACGTGTCAACGGGTCGGTCGGCCGGCACTGTGCTGATGATGACGCTTGGCAGTTGGCGGACATGGCTGGCGTCTTCTACGTGCACGAGGTTGTAATCCTGCGGGAACGAGGAGATGATCTCCTCAACCGTGCTCTTGTTTCGCGCCACGAGATAGATGGGGCTGAAGCCTAGCGAGTGTTGCGCGTAAATAGCCGCTCGCGTGGTGCCACCAGATCCTACTACCATACCGCTAAAGGTTTTGTCTTCTGAGTTAGCTGGCAACATGAGTCCGGCAGCACGCAGGGAGTAGGCCATGCCCGTCCAGTCGGTATTTTCACCAACAAGGCGAACGTTGCCCTCTTCAGACCGTATCGGTATAATGGTGTTGACGGCGCCAATCGTTTTGGCACTATCCGAAATCTCATCTACTAGAGGCATGATATCGAGTTTGAGTGGTATCGTGACCGATGCGCCACCAAAATCGGGTGACCGGATTAGATCCCGCACATCGTTTGCAACATCGGTCTCAAAGAGAGAGTATTCATGTGGCAAACCCGCTTGTTGGAAAAGAGCGTTATGCAAGGCCGGTGACCGTGATAACGAGATTGGCTTACCGAATAGGTAGAATCTCTTCTTCTCTAGTTCTCCGACCAATGTTAGACCACGGCGAATCTCGGCCGCTGAGAGCTGCCCAGGCGCTGCCTTAAAGGGGAGGTCGGGATGTGAAACTGGTGTAAGGAAGCTGTTCAGTATGCGGGACAGTTGGCCCACGGTGCCCATGTTGAGAGCGATGATGGGCTTCCCATGTGCTGCGAACATCCTGTTCCTGAAGTTGGCAAGGGCGAAGTTGTCGTCCATCTTCTTTGCTACGCCGACGAGCTTGATTACGTCGCCGTATTCGAGCGCTCTATTATACCATGCTTGCCAGCCGCCATTCTTCCAGGAGAGCTTACCCTCCGGATCGTGATGGGAGGCAATAACACGTGTAGACCCTCCGCGCAACTCCAATATTGACCTTATTGTAGCATCAGAGAGACCCATCTCCAGATCAACGTACTCGACGCCAATACGCATAGCCGTCCTGTACAGAGGAAGTATCTCCTCCTCGGAATCATAAGTGAACCGGCCGCCCTGGGATTTAGATCTGACAGTGAAGACGATGGGCAATTTTGTTGCCGAGCGGAGAAGTGAGATTTGGTTGCCCACCGATTCCAGTGATAGATCATCGAGTAGATCGACACGGAGTTCAACCGCATCAGAGCCAACGCAAGCTCTTGGAATTATGTCGAGCCCGGAAGACACATTAGGCATCGTTAACGAGACGAAGAAGGACGGCTTCTTCTTCTGGACATCGTCGAAGTGAGTACTCTTCCCACCGATGATCGAGGCAAATTGCACCAAGTCGGCGGGTGGCTCAAGGAGACCGCCGGATGGATCTAGATAGGGGCTATGGTACTCATAGTTGCTACACGCCTGAAAAAATGGTTTGCGCCTTTCGTATACGCCACGAATCTCCTCCGTGTATGCCGGACGAGTTTTATCCCGCATGAGATATTCTACCATCTGTTCAAGATCACGATGGACGAGGAGGACTATACCACCGTTGCGATGATGAGAGATGAGCAACTCCCTCGCCTCTGGAGTTTCAACAATACCGCCACCGCACGAAAATACGTGCCCTCGGCCTTGCTTCTTCATGACATCTGCTAGAAGCGCAACTTCATCTTGCCGGAAGCCTTCCCACCCTCGTCCGCTCTCACGGATCATTTGCGGTATCGTCATCCCGGCTCGTCTCTCGAGCTCTCCGTCAAGGTCGATGAACGGTCTTCCTAGAATCTTTGCCATCCAACCACCCGTAGTAGTCTTGCCTGCGCCACGCATACCGATGATAAAGACGGAGGGTCCTATATCATCGGCTTTGGAGGCTTTGGTATCATGGGCCTCAGTATCGTCGCCAGCTAGTTCTACCTTGAATGACTGCGCTAATACGTCCCACCAACCTGGCCACGTCTTGGCAGTGCATTCACGCTCAAGCACAACCACAGGGTGTGGCGACAGCACAGATAGCACACTGAAGCTCATGGCAACGCGGTGATCATCGTAACAGTAAATGCCTCCCTTGGGCTCAGTCAAGTCTTGATACTTTCTCCCCGAGACGATGATACCATCTTCAAGCTCCTCACATTGGACGCCGAATTTTGCCAGCTGTATTCTCATGGCAGCAATGCGGTTGCATTCCTTGACGCGCTGGTTGGCAATGCCGGTAATAGTAGTCTTGCCCGATGCCACGGCAGCGAGCACCGATGCTGTGAGGAAGGCGTCCGTCATGGGCTCCATATCAACCTCGATACCCGTCAGTAAACCCGGAGCAGGGCCAGTTACTGTGGTCGAGGTGGCTGTCTGCTCGACGGTGCATCCCATGGGCCGCAGAACATCAACTGCAAAACGAGCATCACCCTGTAGAGAGCTGGTGCCGATGTTGGGGACCGTACACGTAGTTCCAGTTATGGCAGCGATGGCTAGAGGGTATGTTGCTGAGCTAGCATCACTTTCAACAACGTACTCAGCCGGGTTTTTGTAAACACCTTGCGGAATATGGTATGTATGCGGTTCGTTCTCGGACTTGGTCACAGCAATGCCAAATTGTTGCATCATGGCAATCGTCATGTCGATGTACAGTTGAGAGATGGGTTTCCCACCAACGAGGCGGAGCGTCACGGGTTCTTTGGCGTAAGGAGCACACATCAGCAAAGACGAAACATACTGCGATGATATTGTCGCAGCCAGCTCTATAACACCACCACCTAAACCACTAGAAGCGCCGACCTGGACAGGCAGACTGCCAGTCTTTTCCAAGTACTCGACATTGAGACCATTGGATCGGAGGGCATCTACGAGAGGCCCGATAGGTCTAACCTTCATACGCGCATTGCCGGTTAAAACAGTTGAGTTGGTATTGGAGGGGTTGCAGAGAGCCACAACACTTGTTAGAAATCGAGATGCTGTACCAGCATTTCCAAGATAGAGCGGCTCCCCGCTCGCCTGAAGCTTACCACCCTTTCCGGTGACAACCAAAACTTCTCCGGCATCCTCCCATGAGTACGTGGCACCGTTTAATTGGGCAATGGCCGACAGCATGTACTGTGTGTCATCAGAATGGAGGAGGTTTTTGACTCGACAAGTACCTTCTCCTAGTGCAGCCATGACGAGAGCACGATTCGAGATACTCTTGGAACCAGGAGGCGTTACTTGTACGTTCAGGTCCCGGGGAATACCAGGCGTGACACGAACAGCTGGTGATAGCGCTACGCGGATGGCACTATCTTCAACTACGCTGGCTTTGGGCTCGTAGGTCTTGCCAATAGCAGAAAGAAGCACAATTTTCTTTTTTCTTCCATCGTTTTTCTTGTCGACGGCCATCTTATCCAGGAGGACATCAACGGGACAGGGTTTTCCCGCCGTCATTTTAACTATACGTTTGTCTTGGAGCGAAGTGGGCAAATCGAAGCTCGCGATGCATTTGGTCAAGCGGGCAACGGCACCAGGCTTCAAAACACCGAGAAAACGAGCCAGCTCAGCTTCCCTGACCATACCAATAGCCACACACTCGCCGTGAAGCACTTGTGGCGTAAGGATGGCCTCAATGGCATGACCGATGGAGTGGCCGAAGTTAAGCAAGTTTCGTAGGCCACCCTCCTTCTCATCCTTAGAGACAACCTCAGCTTTAACGCGAGCAGAGCCTAATACGATGCGTTTGAGAGTAGAGCGGATAGGCCGTAGACGAGCGCCAGGGTCGTCGGGGGTACTGGGGGCTCGGAAGGATTCCAGGATATTAGCAGCATTTTCCTCTAGGAAAACGAATTCTTGCTCATCCCATATGGCAGCCGTCTTAACGACCTCGGCCATGCCGTTGATGAACTCGCGCACGGGCAGAGACTCGAGGAAGGCGAGGTCAATGTAGATGCGGCGGGGTTGCCAGAAGGAGCCGATGAGATTCTTGCCCATGGGTGTATCGATGGCTGTCTTGCCGCCGATGGACGAGTCGACCATGGACAACAGGGTTGTGGGCACTTGGACGAAGCGCACACCGCGCATGAAGGTAGCGGCGACATAGCCGATCATGTCGCCAATGACACCGCCACCGAGGGCGATAATGACGGTATCGCGAGTGCATTGCTGGGAAAGCATCCAGTCCTCAATCTCGGCCTTGGTCTCACGGCCCTTGGAAGTCTCGCCTGGCGGGATGGTGTAGGTGAGCAGGCGGGACTGGACATTGCGCCGGGCGACGGCGTCGCGGAACTGGGATTCGAAGGACGGCACATAGAGGGGGTTGATATTCGAGTCGGTGATCAGAACGTAGGTGGAGGAGGAGAGGTTGTCGAGAAGGTCATCGGTTACGAAGGTGCGCCAAAGGCCATGGTCGACGATAATGTCGTCGCTACCGAGAATGCTCACTCGGGTGGGGCCGGACGAGCCATTGACCTCGTGTGCCATGATGCCTAGAGTGTCTAACGACTCTTGAATGGACAACCAGAGGCGTATAGGCGCGTGTGTGTAGGCGCGTAATTGGAGGCACCACGGCGTGTATAGGTTGATACGTCACCCACCGACGTGAAAGTGAGTATATGGTTGTGCAGGTACTAGCGTAGTGGATGTTTCGTTCTATAGTGGCATCCTGGAAGAAGCACGACAGTCCCGACTCGTTTTAGCGGTGCAATGCCTCGCTAGAGCTGCTCGCTATTCCTACAAGCAGAACGAGCCGATGGGGGTATGTGAGGATGTGTCACTCAACATCTTTTGCGCCGTGTGAATTTTGCCTGGTGTTGCGATTTCGGAGTGGTGAGCTAGCCTGGCGAGCTGGGTCCATTGGCCAATCACTTGGCGCTTTACAGTGAGGCATTGTACCTATTTAGCTGCCCCCGATCAGTCCTGGTACTACCTCATACTTTCAGAATGTAGATTAGGTACTTACATACTTAGTATCAATTGAACAGTGAATGAAATGAATGAATGAATGAAGAATACATACTACCTCGTATACACATACTTAGTACCTAGGTAGGATAATTGGTAGGATACTTTGGTAGGATCCTTGGTAGGTAGGGAAGAATCAGCAGATGAGGTCGTTGCTGCTAAAATTAGGTTGGTGGTACCTTCCCCTTCCCCTACACAGCATGCCGATAGTTGCTTCCAGCTGAACCAGACAGATAATATGTACCTAACCTCCCATCGACGGGCCATCGACAGGGCCATCGACAGGGCCATCGACAGGGCCATCGACAGGGCCATCGACAGGGCCATCGACAGGGCCATCGACAGGGCCATCGACAGGGCCATCGTACGCTGGATACAATTCCAACTCTGTTCAGTAACTCATAGCTCGCTCATAGCTTATATGTACTACTACTATTGATATACAAGGGAACCCCAATCTACTTAATCGCCTTGATACGTCTTACTCGACGATTTGCTGGCTGACGTTCGCCTAGAGACGCAAGACGCGCTCCGTATCATACTACCTATCCCATTTGCTTGATCTCCGTCCGAGCGCCTCTGAAATGATAGATCACAACAGCACGCCGCCGCTAGATCCATCGGCCTGCCCGGGGTTCACGCTGCCATAGGATGACTGGCGCCGCGGCACTAACGTACAAGTCCGGAACCAGGACACCTTGGGTGCTGCTATTGAGATGGGACGAACTCTCGCTTATCCACCCGAGCTGTCGGTTAGTTGTAATCAGAGAGATGCTGTTTTGTGCTTTGCCAGCGATCAAAGACCCGGTAGTGGCTATACTGTTGGTCCTCTCAGCCAAGAGGAAGTCATATGTTATCGAAGCTCTCTCTCCTTGTCATTACATAACTGGCTTTACACCCGGCACGTTGTCTGTATACGCTCCTCAATGAGCACCGGGCACAAGCTTCTTGTTCCTGCAACGCCTCCTTGGCAATTACCCGTGGTGAGCGTCATTAGCATAGTCGCAATCGATAAACCCGATCTCGTAACAGATGATTCGGGTTTAACAGTTTTCAAAGGAAAACCTTCATTGTTTGGTGACCCAATTCAAGATGCGTCTGGCATTCCGTACCGCCGCTAATAATAAGCACGAGCTACTGGTTCCAGGTGCGCTAGGATGCGGTGGCTGCCAGAATCCACCTCATCTAATAGTTCGATACTGGATTTCAGTACTTGACGAGCCAGAATTCCAAGGATGGTGGAGAGAGATTGTAAGTTGGTCCAAAGTTTCTGCGCTGGAACAATAAGGATATATCAACAGGATGTTGGCGACTGTCGAGCATAAATCCTTATCACCATTCACCTGTCCTAACTCCCACCGTTCATATCGGAAATCTTGTTAGCGTTGGTGAATTGAGGCCTCACTAACATTCAATGCGGATAGTGGTTTGCCATCATAGACCAAGGAAGCGAAAACAACTTTAATATCTTCTACGACTATCTCGATGAATATTATATCGGAGCTCATGATTGATATCGAAGTTGTGAGAAACTAGACTAGAGATCACCCAATGCAACACTGTAAGTTCTACCCATGCATATCTGTTGGCTCTAAGAAGTTCAGAAGGATAGAACCCTACCTAACAGGATCAACTTCCCCGCTATTTCTATGCGCTATCCATGAACGAATCTGTCAAAGACTAAGAAGAGCGTCTCCGCATTTGTCGTATGTACGAGCGGCGCTTTCAATTTGCGATGTAGTCGACATCGCCTTCTTGTGGCAAAGCGAGGCAAAACCGATGTGCTCAGGAAATAGTTCCGGCTACAGTCAGACCCTTCTGATAAAAGTCGTTTGGAACTAGCTAATGGATCCAGTTGTCATGAAAGGACCCCTGTCAAGCATCGGGTCAATTGAGGGGCTCAAGGTTGCGCTTAATAAGTTGCCGTGGCCCAGAAAAAAAGGTTGGGTATGATGTGTTGGTCATAATGCTACACTAGGCTAACCAACTCTCGCCTAGAAACCCAAATCCGTCGTCGGAATTAGGACGTATGAGCAAGGACTATGATTAATTCGGTGATAGCTCGCTGTAACTATGCGGAAACCGAGGCGACAATTACTAACGCTCCGCGTCTTTTCGTGCTTGTATAATAATCATTCCTAGATTCTATAGAGAGTAGCTTTTTGAACGCAACACTAATAGCTATTGCTTCCAACTTCAAGTTTTTGAAACTAAGATACAAGAGCCCATATCATCCTCACACCTCTTCGGTCGTTCCTACCCTGAGCACACGAATTACAGACGTGAGGTAGCTGGATGCTAGCTGCCAATGACGCATATGGAGGACACAAGATCAGACCTCAAACATGAGGGTGATCAAGCGGCGATGTCGGCTAGTAGAGAGGACGTGGAATCTCACTCGGACGAAACGATTGAGCTTGGCCCAACTCGCTCCCAGAACGGTCACGGCTGCGCAGACATCTCAGACAAGGATGATGAGGGGGATCCCTTCGAGGTTTCATTCGATAGTGATGAAGATCCCCTGTGCCCGCGTAGCAGTAGGTCACAACATACGGTGCTCCTAGTCTATATCGTTTCAACATGTCGTTTTCTAATTCGCACTCTCTTAGTGAATATTGCTCGCAAGTGGTTGCTTGTCTGCATAGTAGGATTAGGTAGCCTCTGTGTGTGAGTCTTCATTCAACCTTTTTCATCCCCCCGTGCAGAACTTGAAGCGCTGATTTCGATTCAGAACGGCTACGAGTTCGATATATACGGCGACCTATGCCCAGATGAATCCCGAGTTCCACCAATCCGAGATCGTGGCTACCTTGGGACTTTCAACATTTGTTCTTGGCAGTAAGTTATAACTATTTCGTTATGCTACGTTACTTTGAAGACTTTTGCACTGACTAAAGTCGTTGTCAGTTGCCCTCGGGCCCCTTTTTTTAGGCCCCCTGAGCGAGTTTTACGGACGGAGGCCGATTTATCTGGCGTCGTGGACGATGTTCGTTATCTGGCTCATCCCGTCTGCTGTGGCGCACAACACTGCTACTATAGTGACGGTACGTCTCCCACCTTATTCGGGTGTCCTTGATGTGATGTAATGAGGGAGTGGTCTCTATATGAGACTATAGTTATACATGCTCGTGTGAGCGGTACTGTAATGTTCATTAGCTGACTGACGGTAGACGCGCTTCATCGACGGATTCACTGGAAGTGCATTCCTAAGTGTTGCCGGCGGCACGGTTAGCGATGTATTTCGAAGGGATCAAATTCAGGGGCCAATGACGATTATATCACTTAGCCCCTTCATTGGTAAGGCTTGAATGTGGTATGGATCTGGAAGCGCGGCGAAACTAACTATCTTTGTGTTCAAGGCCCAAGTCTCGGACCTCTAGTAGGCGGATTCAGTAAGAAATCATCATTCTACTCCCAGAGATCTTCAAGTCACTGTAACTAACCTGAACATAATAGTCAACTACTACACGAACTGGCGGTGGACATACTATGTAAGTTCAAGTAACCTACATTTGGCCGAGTCTCGTTTCTCTATGTCCAAGCTTTTGGACTAACGTGAAATTTTTACTAGGTTCTCATCATCTGGGCCGCTGCCCTCCTGGTGCTGATGGTCTTTTGTGCACCAGAGACTTATCGTCAGTAATATCGTTATTTTGTACGCAAATGCAGGCATGTTAATGAAGATGATAGACCCGATTAAATTGCGTGAGAAGGCTCGTCTCATGAGGAAAGAGACTGGAGATGAAAGGTGGAAAGCACCCAGTAAGTAAATACGCGCCTTCATGTAATCCGGAGCTCCTGATATTTTCCTTCCTTCGCGTTTCCGAGTCTTCCAGGTAAAGATCATTGCTAACTGATTGCTCGCGACGGTTACAGTGGAGAAATCTACGAAGTCGATTCCACGCACAGTCGGCCTCTCACTCCTGCGGCCCTTCCAGCTGCTATTGCTCGAGCCCATGTGCCTCCTGCTATCATTGCTCTCGGCTGTCTTGTTAGGAGTAATCTACCTCTTCTTCGGGGCGTTCCCGTTGGTTTTCGGCAATACATATGGATTCAATCTCTGGCAGGTTGGCCTCAGTTTCCTGGGAATCTTCGTGGGCATGCTAGTAGGTGCTGCGACCAACCCGATCTGGCGGAGCATCCATCGTCGGCTTGTGCGTAAAAACCACGGTGTTCCTGAGCCTGAATTCCATCTGGCGTCTTCTATTCTGGGTGCCGTGATCGTGCCTATTGGGCTCTTCTGGTTTGCGTGGACCTCGTTATCACATTGGATCTTGCCGATTATTGGGTCTGGCATCTTTGGCTGTGGAACGCTCCTGGTGTTCAACGGCATTTTCACTTTTCTCGGTAGGTTGTTACCTTGATACGGGCGTGGCGTTTGGGGTTCATCCAACCAAATTTACGACTAATTACGATGACAGTGGGCACGTATCCGTTGTATGCCGCATCGGCTCTCGCGGCCAACAGTTTTCTTCGCTGTACTTTTGCGGGTAAGTGGACTAGTATAAAACTCTCCAGAGTTCTTCTCGTTTCCCGCGTGTGATTGAGCATGATAGCTGACATGGCTCTTTAGCTGCGTTTCCTCTGTTCGGGAGGCAGCTGTATGAGGCGGCGGGCTACCAGTGGGCGTCAAGCGTGCTTGCTTTCATAACGTTGGCTCTCATGCCGTTACCTTACGTGTTCTTTCATTTCGGAAAAAGACTACGAGACAGGAGTAGGTTTACGGCGACTAGCGTTTAGAGATAGACGCTGACAGACACTACCTGCTGTATGCGATCCCAATAATGATCGAGCGGAATCTTGTATGGACGGGATAGCATTGTGGGGAACTCTTCAGCTACTTACTTAGCTGGTCTTCCATCACTCATCCAATATAGCATCATTCCAAACAAGACGTGAAACGTTAGAGCGACCGGCCAAATATGGTGAATTGGGGCCGAGTATTCATGATGCCGCAATTCAACTGCTCATATGTGTATCTGCGCCTTGGTTTAGGCCCAGTATGGCGACTGTCACCATGCCAGGTCAAGCCAGGCCAGGCCAGGTTTCGATCATACACGTACATATTGCGTACTGTATGCATTCTTTGGTAACACACGGCAGTATGTCGTTTGCACAGCTTCGCTTCGGAAGGGGCACATAGCCGAGTCCGTGAACATATACCTACGTATACGTACCGTACTCTAGTAGGTAGGTAGGTATGTCAGTTACTATCTAAGTACTGCGTGGCCAAGATGAAAGGCTTAACTACTGGCCCATGCGAAGCGCCAAGCGCCGTCTCCCCAGTCGAAACCCAGAAGTGCAGTCCGCCAAGCGTCTAGCCAGGGGTTCTACCAGGCTCCCGATACAAGACCAGTTTCACATCTACAACGCCCCCTCAACCGCACTTGGAGATCGACGGGGCCGAGTACGCTCCTGTAAACATACGCGATATCATTTGCTATGGATGGTATTTCTTCCCCGGCCATGGCTTGCTCTGTCTTGCCCTCGCTCTCCACGAGTCCACGAGTCCACGAGTGCTGGCCTGCCTCGCTTCTCTTGTAACCATGTTTCGTAACCATGTATCTACGGAGGTAGCAGTACCGTATGCAGCCCATTTTGGCCCTGCGCTAGATAAAACGCGACAGCATAATGAGACCAGACTCGCGAACGACGTGATATATGCTACCAGATTCGGTCCAGCCCCTATGTCTTCCGTTTCTGGTTGGCGCCCTCTGAGCTAGATGTTTAAGTATACCCAGGCCCCATCCACGCATGACCATGCAGCTGTAGATCATACGCAACTTTCTTTCGTTTCTTTCTTGTCTCTATATATTCTTTCCAGCGAGGTGTTTCGATCTTCCAGGTGCCCAGCTCACCTTCAGCCGCTCCTTCGAATCCTTAGTCTGCTTCTTCGTTCGCCCTCTTATTCATTTCTTCCTCGGCTGGCCGAATTGCCGTGTCTTAGACAACCCAGTTTCTCACCTCATTCTACATTCTCTTTACGACGACAGCGTGTGAAACCCGTTATCCGTAATCATGCTCGCTTCCATCCTTCTCTTCTCCCTCTCCGTCTTCACGGGAGCTGTGTCGGCGAGTGCTATCCCTCAGCATCAGCAGCACGGATTGGAGAAGAGGCAGAACACAAATACAATTCCGACATTCAGCTATGGCCCCTCCAGCACTGTCTACCTAGGCGGCGGGGGGGCTTCTACGGGCGTCTCAAATACCTCCCAAGAAGCAACAGTGACTGCTACTGCTACAGCTACTGGTACTGATGCTGGTAGTGCCACTGCCACTGCCACCGCTACTAGTACTGCGGTGGAGTCTGGGGATGCGACAACGACCACCGCGGCGAATACTGCATCAGCAACGGGGACCATTCCCACATACAGCTTCGGGCCATCCACGACGATTCAAGTTGGCCCAGGCGCAACGGACGAGCCTGCGACCGGCAACGGGGATGGCAAAGGGAATGGCGCTGGTGATGGCAAGGGCAACGGTAATGGGCGCGGAAATGGCCGTGGTGGCCGATTTGGAAACGGGAATGGAAATCAACGGGGCAACGGCACCGTCCCTGACAACGGCGCCGGCAATGGCGCTGGCAACGGAGCAGATCAGAAACCGGGGAATGACGATAAAACCAACCTCGACAAGCTAACCAGTTTGTTACAAGGTCTGTTAGACTTATTGCAAAACTAGACGCTAGACGCCCTCATTCATCTTTCGTTGTGGTGGTTATCTCCTTGGCTGGCTGCGGCGTTATCTGCGAACACAAACATACATACATGTGTCGGAGACGCGGCGCAAAGAACTGTTTATAGAGACACTTCCAGCCTTGCGCATTGTATATTGTGTTCGTTCTTATACCTGTTGTATACTGAATTGCGAAGGGCGGTATGGTGCTGTGTTGTTGCTTGATTAGCTATATAGTTGGAGCCACAGAACCTGGGAATGAGATAATTGGTTCTGGCAACCTTGTATTGTCAGCTCGGTAGTTGAATTAGTTGAAGAAAGGTATCTATGGCCGTAATTTAACTACATAGTACTGAAACACTCTTAAAGCACCTCTATAGATGACATCTATACAGGCTGTTTGTACCCTGTACCCAGAGACAGTTTCTTGATATAGCAAGTTCTTGGTCTCCAACTGCGGCCTGTGATTCTGTATCCAGGGTAATACTACGGCAGTATTGGGAAGTGAGTATAGTTTTCTCTTCATTTACTAAAGCACGAACACATCAAATGCTATGAGGTGGAAGCAAGCATCTAGGGTACCCGTATTCTTAGCGCTTCCTAACTTGCAATGTAGTTCGAGCTGAAAAGAGATAGGAGTCACCATCCAATCGCAGCTCTCATGACCTTGGCGGTGGCTGGAGCAGCAAGCCCCCGCATCATTTCAGCTCAACAACCCCTCAACCGTGAGGCGAAGTGAAACATCTTGCCTTGAAGCGGCTCTGGAGCTTCATATCTCGCGAATATGCCTGACAACAACAGCGTCGCCTTACAAGCGGATGTAGTGAACCTCGCCTCCATAACGCACTTAATCACAGGGAGGATATTGAAAGCCTTGAGCGATGGTGGCGTCGATATATATGCAGTCGCAGCCTCGATATGGCTCGGGAAACAGTTCAAAGTTAAAAGGGCACTGGAAAGCACTGTTCATTCTCACCTAGCGTCACGTAAGGGCATCAATGGATTTCTTGCGAAAGCCTTGCACATCGGTTGGGGACATTCCGAGGTTGCAGTTGAGATGTCGCGAACGCGGGCCGGCACGAATGCGCTGCTCCTTATTGGCGCCCTCTCGGTCGGTACGCCGTACTTCGAGGCTGCGCGTTGTCTGTCGGAGCTGCTAGCTATCTCTGGGTGTGAGCCTGATCGTCTACCCAATGTCGATGTGCTGAAACCCATGATTGCGTACCTTGGTCCTTTTATGGCGGATATAGGATTTGCAAAAGTGCTGCAACATATCACGACTACTGCCGAACATGCCTCTATTCGTTCACGGTCTCATAGTCCGAAAGGCCTTCAAGCAATAGGAGATGCTCCCGTTCTCGCGGGTGCAATAAAGCAGCTGATCGTCACCTCGGAACGTAAGGAGAGCATATATATGGTTGCGCAACAAAGAGGAGCTTGGCTTGCCGCTTTCGCGAGCCATATACTCGGCATGTCAGTTGAATTGATATATGACGAAGATGTTCTTTGGGCGAGTGGTGGAGATGGTGGTCACGTCGTGCTCCAACTCGCGAGTACATATACCGGCGGGACCATCCAGCGTAGTTCTGACACACACATTCAGATTATCAGCCCGCCCTCGTCCGGCGATGCCACTAAACACTTATCAATCGATTACGCGCTGTCAGACGCCCTCGAAGCGGAGTTGGGCCGCTACCCAAAGCTCACACCAGATATGATTGCAGGTGTGCATAGAGCCATATGCCACATGACTCATGCGATTCTAAAGACCTTGCGAATGAAGTCCTCTTCAGCCTATGAAACTACTCATCAAATCAATGGTCCGTTTGAAAAACATGACATTGTCTTGGAGACATTCGCTCAGTTCAAGATCCAGCCCCCCACCCGTACGTTAGGACTAGAGCCGAACCAGGAGGGATGGGCTGGCTCAGCAATCGAACAGAACGGGCTGAGATTCTTAGAGTACTCGGACGCAAAGAAGTTTCGAGAAATGTGCCACATCCACAAGCTCGGTGCTGCTCTCGGGAGATGCACCTGCTGCCACATCGGAGCTCTCATCCACGGCTTCGCCTCGAGCATCGCAGCGCTTGTGCAGTGCCGCTACGAGCCTGACCAAATCCGTGTTCAAGTTGATATTATCAGGGGGGCTGCCTCGACCTCTTGGAGCCGGGGCTGTATTGGCGAAATACTAACTATAAATAGCCGACAGCTCTTGTCGCATATATTGCAGCTCGTGGGTGGGGATGACGCAGACGTGGTCCAGGAGAACAGCATTCTACAGCTGACTCCTCGATTCGAGATACTTGGGTTGTCTGGAGGTGCCTACACTATCTTTTATGCCTGCATCTTGCAAGAAGACTGCTATGACGATTCTGGACGCATCTTGATGCTGTCTCCTGGGCGCGTGAGTGTGAATGGGACCATGCGAGGTCTCATAACAGAGCGCGTGCCCAAATGGGACAGTGATCAGCCAACAGCGTGGCCAGCGCCATACGACCGTGACGTCCGGGAACGCAGTGACGACAAGTTTTCCGTCCTTGCAGCTGGCTCTTACATCGAGTCCCACTATGCGCCGAGTCGGTATCATGTAGTTATGCACGCCTTCCTCGCGGAACACGACATATTCATTCATACCTCAATTACCTTGGACGCCTCCCATACATATCTAGCCCTCATCTCTAGGGCCGTCCACAATTTGCTGACAATAGTACATGTACCTCGAGCATGTCATCATCCCATAGGAAAACCTTACCAAGTGTTAGAGAGCGTTGACCTTGTCGTTTCCCCCTTCGCTGTTATCAGACAGGATTTTGACTCTACCATGTTGATGACTATCAAGGATAACAAGTTCGAACAACTCATGCAGATCGGTACAGCTGGGCCGTACGTACTGCAAATATACAGCTGCCTTGAATGCGCAGTCAAGTACGCAATTAATTCAGGAATTCGAGAAGTAGGTTTTAGTCGTTGGAGAATAATAAGTAAGTTAAAAGGCTTTCTTATTGTTCTTTTAAATGACCTAAAGCAGTGATTTCATATAAATGATGATCATTTAACTAACAATTAAATAGTGATAAAATAAATAATGAAATAAATATAATGTATTATACAAGCAAGTTACAATATCCTAATATATGTCTCTACTTTATAGGTGGTAGGATTAAAATTAGGAACGGATGGATAAGCGTAGCCGTGTTTGTTCTAAGAAGCATTAGCTGAACAATTTCCCTTTTAGGGGATGCTGGCATTGATACGCATAGTAGTGATATACAGCCTTGAGAGGGCATGTGTTTAGGAGCGGCTTTGCCGCCGGTAGCGAGTGCGTGGTTTAATACACCAAGACTGGAATACTTATGAAGTTACATCCACGTAAAGTGTAGGCCCATTATTATTATTATAAAAGTAATAATGCCCTAGTAGCCAAGCAGACTCTGCTTAATAACAATATACCTTATGATACACTTTCAATTAATTGGTTCGCCTAATCTGACAATTGCCCTCGGACAGTATCCATTAGGTATTCTCGTACATACCTACATACATGTATGTAATAGGTATGTATGTAGTCCTGCAGTTCGATAGGCGCTTCAGGTGAAAAGGATAGTCCCTAGTCCCCGGCCAGTAGCTAGCGTGCGGTGTGCGTATCTTGCAGCGCCGAGTTTAATATTTGGATACTGTTGCAAAGCTCTTCGAGCATGTTTGTCGCCCTTTTTCCTTCATCGCAAACTCGCCGGCTCACAAACATGGTGATATGCAGGCAAGATCCTTCAACGTCGACATCCCCTATGATATTCACGTCATGAATCAATCCTTGTTCCACCAGGTTTTCGAGCTGCGGCAGCACACCCATCTGCACCACCTGTCCTTCCATGTGACTTTGTGGGTGGGAGTCAAAGCTCTGGTATGCGAGATTACAGCTGTAGTTATCTACTTCATCTGGCCAATTTGTGCAGTGCTCCTTGATCTCGTCGAATCCCAATGTCTCAAAGGGTATACTGTTGATGTATTGGTCTTGCACTTGGGCGAGTAGCTCTCTCAGGTTGGCCGCTCCATCTAGCCGAACACGCACGGGAATCTGATTCGTGCATGGACCGACGAGGTTTTGGTAAGCCACCGGTAAGCCCTGCCGCCCAGACACAAGGCGGCCGAAAAGAATGTCCCTCGATCCGGTTTCCGTCGACAACATGAAAGCGCAGGCGGTAGTGAAAACCGTTGCCTGTGTAATGCCACTGCCCCCTCCTGCGTGGCGAGGAATATGGATAGTCTTCGACGCCTGATAAGTCCCAATAGTTGGAATTTCTTGACCAGCGCTGACGCTGATATCTTCCATCTTGGTCATCGACGAAGTCCGTAAAACGGAACGCCAGAACTCGTAGCCATCTTCACGACTGTCCGCCGCATGCTGCATGTACTGATGAAATGCGGGCGGCGCTAAGGGTTCGTTTCCGTTGTACAGAGCGTGAAGAGCTTGCAGGATGTGCTCTAGACTCAAGGCATCATAACAGACATGATTCATGCGAAGGATCACGCGTAATGGCGACCCATGTGTCCTTAGAATGGCAATGCGGAGCAATGGTTGCCCTAAAGTGACTGGATGCTGTGAGGCCCTTTTGAGCAATGCATGTGTGGCGACGTCGATGTTTTCTGAGGTCTGTATCATCTCAACAGGCACATCGAGATGCTTCAGGACGACCTGGTAAAGCTCACCTGCGACGGGCAGGAAAACAGTCCTGAAAATGTCGAAATACTCGACTAACGATTTACAGGCTCTGGTGAGGCCGGCCAGGTCCGACTCCTGCGGGAAGTCTATACTGAAAGGCGCTAGGGGCCAGGGATTTCCTGTTAAAGGATAATGGAGGTATCGCTTTTGCAACCGCGTAGCAGGATAAACATCTAAGATTTCGCCGCAGGAGTGGTCTAGTTGTGGACGTATTTCTCGCTGTACAAACGACTGCGGGTCTTCAAGGTCAAGGAGCTGGAATGAAGCGCTGTTAGCCGTTCGTTGACCGTTAGCCACATGGTCGCCCTCGGAGCGAGTAAGCTTCAGCTTGTTTGCGAGTTGGCCAGGAGCCGGGTGATCGAAGATATCCTTTACCGACACGCCAACATTCAGCCGACGCCCGATGCGTATAGCGAGTTTAGTAGCCATGAGGGAGTGTCCACCGAGTTTGAAAAAATTGTCGGTGATGCCGACATCAAAGCCTAACACATCTGAAAACTCCTCACACACCATAGTTTCTGTCTCGTCGAGCGGAACTCTAGGTGCGGGTGCCAATTCTGCCGCAGGCTCCAGTGCTACTTGGGCCCTCCGGGTAAGCTCTTTTCGGTCGGCTTTGCCGTTGGCGTTGAGAGGCATTTGGTCAATCACTACGATATGAGCTGGGATCATGTAGGGTTGTAGCGAGGCCTGCAACCTCTCGCGGATCTGTGATACGAGTCGGCCACCATGACTGCTGGCCTCATCCTGCTCGATCGAAGGGTCTCGCTTGTTCAAGACAAAACCCACCATTTCTGGCCCCCGACCCTCTTGGTTCCGTATGACGACGACAGCATCGCGGACTGATTCGTGTTCAAGCATGCCCCGCTCCACCTCTGCTGGCTCGACACGGTGGCCACGAATCTTGATCTGCTGGTCCATACGTCCAAAGAACTCTATTTGACCGTCCCCCGTCCGGTAACGCGCCCGGTCACCCGTCCGATATGCCCTCACGAGTTGACCATCGATCATCACTTGAATGAAGCGTTCTGTATCGAATGACGTGTCGGTATATCCCCGAGCCAGTCCGTCCCCAGTAACAACAAGTTCTCCCATAACACCAACAGGGACAAGCTGCTGGCATAGATCCATGATATAGGCCCCAGAGCCGCTGATGGCCCGGCCAATTGGGACTGCGTTGACAAAAGAGTCCTTTTTCGTAACATTATAAATTGTACTGATGACTCCATTCTCAGTAGGGCCGTATGCGTTATATAAACCCGTCCCGACGAGTGCTTGTGCCGCAATTGCATCCTGACTATCGAGCCTATCGCCACCACTGATCAAGACGTCGAGCCTTCTCAGCATAGTAGGGCTGTCACTCAGACACTGTTTAAGCAAAGCAGGTGTAAGCAATGCCGCGTGGACTTGCTCTCTCGCAAACACAGCGTCAAGGGCTTTGCTGTCTAGAACGGTCATATAGTCAATACAGACTAGAGTCCCGCCGTTAAGAAGCGGGGTATAAATCTCCCAGGTAGCGGCATCAAAGGCGATATTGGATAGATGGGCGATATTTGCCGCCAATTGGAGCCTGGGTACAACAGTACCCTTCACAAGTCGTACAATGTTGCGATGCTCGATCATGACGCCCTTAGGCTTTCCAGTCGACCCGGATGTGAAAATTACATGGGCAAGACTTGATGCCGAAGGGCTCGCAGGGGTATATACTTGGCCATTCAGACCATTTATATCATGATGCTCCAGAATGTAGCTGATTCGCACTACCTCCACACCAGGCAGCTGAATCTTCATAGACGTCATCTCATCAGAGCAGAGCAAGAGAAAATGGCGCCCTGGTAACGCAGATATGATCGATTCCAAGCGGGCGGTAGGAGCTTTCACGTCAAGCGGTAGATACGCGAGGTTTGCCTTCAGGATACCGAGTAAGGCAGTAATAGTTTGACATGACCGTGGTGCCAACACCCCGACTAATGTCTCAGCCGCCATATGCCGTCGGCCCAGCCAGCTTGAGAGCAGGTCAGATTGGTGATCCAATTCAGCATATGTGAGTCGCGAGGACGAGTCCGTGACGGCCAGAGCTTGCGAATTAATAGCTACTTGTTCGCGGAAGAGGTCGACCACGCTTGACTCACGAGAGTATTCAGTCGTTGTGATATCGGGATGGCTTATATTTCGGAGGCCAGCCAGCCCATCAGTAAGTGGTAGAATCGCAATCGGGGAATGGCGCTGACCAAGGCCTTGGCGTAGGACCATGTTAAAGACGTTGATCACATTTTGAATGTTTTCAATTTTGAATAGATCTGTCGCGAATGTCATATGACCGCTGAGCTTTCCGATACCTTGGAAAAGGTGGAACTCTACGTCGAATCTAGTCATTACCGGATTAGCAAGGGGCTCTCCTTTAAGAGCCTCTAACTCGAACTTGCCCAGGTCATGTTGAGAATGCAGAGCAAAGACGAGTTGCACCAGCGGGTTTCGGGACGTGTCTCTCGAGCCGGGTAGAACTGCTGATACGACACGGTCAAAAGGGACATCCTGATGCTCCAAGGCAGCTGCGACTGTTGATCGAACTTGTCGCACAAGGCTTTCGAATGTATCGTTATCTTCAACACTGATTCGCATGCACTGGGTATTGACGAAGAAGCCAATCATATCCTCTAGTTCCGGCCGGTTACGATTGGCATTAGGTGCGCCGATGGTAGCGTCTTCGGCGCCGGTGAGACGATAATGAGCAGCACGGAAGGCCGCCAGCAGCACGGCGAAAGATGTAGCCTTGTGTGCGTGGCAGAATTTTAAGAGCGTCTCGTATAGTTCGCCCTCTATAGTGACCGGTACGGAGCCTGCCTGGCCGGACAGTGTGTTCGGCCGGGGGAAGTCAGTGAGGAGTTCGGCTGGAGAGTTGTCCATAAGTTGATGGGTCCAGTACTCAAGCTGACGCTGATGTTCGGACACTTGCTCCTCCTGCCTTTGCCATACGGAAAAGTCGCGGTAGTTGATTGGGAGTGGCTTTACAGCTGAAAGAGGGTTATGGCCTCTGAGAGCAGCAGCGTAGAACTGCCCGAGTTCCCGGCATAAGATGCTAACAGACCATCCGTCAGAGATGATATGATGCATAACGATAGATAAGATGTGATCGTCTTCTCCCAGACGTATTAATAGTATCCTCCAACCTGCCTCAGAAGCCAGATTGAATGGAGTGGTCTGTTCTTGCCGTAGCAATTGGTGGTAGCCGCCGTTCTTGACATCAATCACTCTTAACTTTTCCATGCAACTCGCGTGAACAACTTGCATGCCCGTGCCATCCTGCTCCTCAAACGTCGTCCGCAAGGTTTCATGCCTTTGCTCCAGGCCTAGCAGTGCTGTAGTAAGCGCGTCGATACGTAGCGTTCCACGCATACGGACGGCGTACGGGATGAGGTATGATGACGCTTCAGATTTTAACTGTTCTAAGAACCATAGACGGCCCTGCGCAAATGACTGTTCAACAGGACCTTCGTAAATAATTGTCGGGATGGGCTTGTGCGCAGAGGAGTCTCGATAAATTGCACCAATCAGACCAGTAAGCGTAGGATTCTCGAATATATCAGTCACCCTTAGAGCTATGCCGGCTAGCCTCGCCATATTCACCATTCTCATCGCTGCGATTGAATTTCCACCCAGCTCAAAGAAGCTCGCGTTTTCGCTATCAGAATTGGGATCGAGATCCAAGCTTCGAAACCAAAGCTCCGTAATTTGGGCTTCATTATTAGCAACCGACGAACTAAACCTCACATCTTGCTGGTTTGTCACGATCTCAACTAATTCATCTAAAAGCTTATTGGCAATTGATCGAAGCTTTCGTCTGTCCGTTTTCCCGGTCACAGTTTGGGGAAGATGGCTAACGAGAATATAGTAGGCTGGAATTGAATGCTGGGGAAGAACCTGCTGCAGCTTCGAGCTTATACTTGTGGCACCACTGGTGTCCAAGATGCGTGCATCTATGTCCTCAGTGGCCCTTGAAGATTCTATTAGGAAGGCAATCAAGTGCGTGTTGCCTAACGCGCCCGAGCGTTTAATACCCTCGACCACGGGTATGTAGTTAGATGATTGTTCTCGTAGACGAGTTTCTACCTCGCCGGTTTCCACGCGCTGCCCCCGGATCTTGACCTGTGAATCTGCGCGTCCAAGGTATAGAACGCTTCCATCAGATCTGTAACATACGAGATCTCCGGTTCTGTAGAATTTGATGCCATCGGGGAGTGTCTGGGAAGGATACCAAGCCGGAATCGTTGAAACAAAGCGAGAGCTGCCCTGCGGCGGAGTGACAATGTATCCGCGCGCAACACCTGCGCTTTCAACAACCAACTCGCCAATGCAGCCGATCGGAGCGAGCCGATTGAACTCATTGGGATCGACGACCCAGAAGCGGGCGCCTACTGCCCGGCAAACATTGCTCGGCCCCTGAGACAGCGAGATTACCTGGGTGGCACTGCAAATGATTGAGATTTCGCTCAGTCCGTATGCATTCAAGAGCTTAACTCGTGGAGCCCAGGAGTCAATGAGAGATGCTGACATCAACTCCCCAGCCGACACTAAGGTCTGGAGTCCCGGGACACTGCCGGGATCAATAGTGCCGATGAAAGAAGGAGTCAGCAGCGCCCAATTAACATTCCATCTTCTGATGAAATCTGGAACATTGTTCATGCGATCGTCCTCAGAAGGAATACAGACGCAGCCTCCGTGAATCAGAGTCACCACAATCTCCACCATAAACGAACCGAAAGAATACGACGCAAACTGAAGAGACCGGGTATTGCTGTCAATACCCAGCGCGCGGCCGCATTCGAGCGCGCGCGACACGAATCCCTGGTGTTCAATCATCGCCCCTTTCGGTTCCCCAGTGCTACCGGAGGTAAAGAGAACGTAGGCCAGGTCTCGCGACTTTACCGTGGGCTTAACCCACTCTTTATCGCAAGGAAACGACCGGCAAGCGTCGTCATTGACCACTATGCAATGGCCCACAACACTGCCCATGGTGTCACGGTAGAATTCAGAGGTGAGAGCAAATGTGGCGGAAGTCTGCGAACATATTTGTGCGATCCTAGCTCGGGGGATGGATGGGTCGATAAGCGTAAATGCCAGTCCTGCTTTGAGCACGGCGAGCATTCCAGCGACGACCCATTTCGACTTTTCGAAGCAAATTGGCACCACCGTCTGCCCCTGGATAAAATTGTGGCTTTGGAGATGCGCGGCGAGACGTGAAGACACAATTTCTAGCTCATTGTAAGTCCAGTCCCCGTCCCAAGCGGATACTGCGGTTTTTCTTGGAACAGCAGCCGTTTTCGCTGCAATCATCTCGTGAATGAAGCCGTCTTTGGTTCGAGGCCTTTCTAAGTTCCAATGCGCGATCTCCGCTCTGTCCTCTTGTGTCATAAAGTCTAATTGTCCCACCAACAGCGGATCGACAACGTGACTCTGGAATTGCTCGATCAAACATCCCAGCTGTCTCAGAAGTCGGGCCACCTGAAGAGCGTCCATCACCCTCTGATCATAATTCGCCGTCAGTAACGCAGAATCATCCAACATGTGACAATGAAGTAGGAGAGCGCGGTCGCTAAAGGGCGCAAATCTATCCATCTCATCAGCAGTTCGATGACTAGGTGCATGTGGCGCGCTATCAGCAGTGACCAGCAAAATGGTCTGGAATCCCCAAGCGGCAGACTCGTTGTCTCCCGCGTGACCAACGTCGCACAGACCTATCCGTCCAAAATTATTTACGGCATTCTCGTAGGCAGTTATCGCTCCCATGATGTCCGACACGGAGTGATGGGACGCGCATAGGACACGCATGGGCGTCAGTGTTCGTGCTGGACCATCGAGTGAGTGCACTTGTTCCTCACCCATTTGAGTTCGCTCAGTGACAACACCGAAGAGTGCCTCCGAGGCAAGTGTCGACCGAGCCGAGACCACTGCGAGGGCTCCCCGGCATATGGTCGTACTGGACCACGTCTGCTGCGTTGGGGCTGAGTAAGAAACACGATGCTTTAGTTGTGTATCGAGACGGTATCCAGCAAGTTGGGACGGCCGAGCCGGAAACTCGGAAGCATTCAGTTCCTCAAAGTGTCGCCGCCAAAATATATTTGCTTCCTCAGTTCTCATAGATTGGGATTTCTTTGCTATTCCGGTGCTATTAGAAAACTGAACTCCCCGGCCATCGCCAGGCACAAAGGATGTTGAAGTCGCCATTATATCGTTACCTGATGCTATAATGGCCGTATGAAGGCATGTGTCTAAGTGCCTTCGTTTTTAGAAAGGAGGTACAAATGAGTGAAACGAATGGGTTTCTTGAGTATGCAGACAAAATGAGGGTGGCCCGCCCGGCTTTGTTAGATGGTCTGTATATGAGCGTACACTTAGCTCGACTACTTGATTGAAAATTGGGAATACGTTACTTATACACACGAACGAAAGTCCGTGCCTCTGAGTCTGTAGAAAGCATTGAGTAGTAGCTCTTTGACATGACATACTTTTAAAACAGCTCACCTGAGGAAAGCTGGGTTTATAGTGAGAGACATGACAAATAAAGCAGAACGGCATTTTTAAGAGCGAGACAAATATCAAAGCGATAATTGGTAGAACCAACTTGATTATACCCAAGTAGTTGGTATGTTGAACGGGCTTGGTAAAAGAACTATAGATATTAGCATGATACTTTACAGTTGTACAGCGCCAGACGGATATTCGCTAGCTCGGATCTTCGCTTACTCGGATCCTGCTCGCTAATTCGGATCTTGGCAACACCTGCAGTAAGAATGAATTTCGTTAAGTGACACCGCTTACTTTGCCACCTAATCTACTAAAAGTAGAATTCAGCATATGCGGCTCAGGTAGGATAATGAGGTTGTATATAGGCACCCACCCCATTGCACCTGCGTAGAGCTGACCGCATTACGCGATAGACACGTACTAGTAAGCCGGGCTTGTTTATATCCTCTATCGCCATAACCCCGATGAGCCCACAGACTGAGGAGGTCGTGCGCGTCCTCGTGCTCGAGGTATATGAGTTGAGGGAACGGTGATGGTTGACTCTATGGCACGTTTCTTCTAGTAGAGGGCACTGCTGAGATGAGGTCTGACGAGAGAGCTAGAGCTAAACTGATTCATCACAACGGCAACATTGACATAAGGCTGAAATCGTCAAGCTTCAGGATGCAGGCGGCGTATCGGCGGCGGTCGGTCAGAGGCCGCCAGGTTTGGTACTGTTTCTATAATCAAGCGAGGGTGAAACCGCCGCCAGACAGCAAACGGAATGGAGTAGTACAGCACATCATATTGATAGCCTCAGGTGATTTCTTCCTTTTCGCGACCTCGGTCGTATCACGATCGCGGTTTCAGGGCATCATAGCTTGATTGATACTATGGACGAAGATTCTACGCTAAGGAAGGAAGGAAGGAAAGGATGAAGCTGGAATATAGGTCTGTATGGATAAAGGTAAGAATGAACGGTTACCCGTTGGGACTCCACTTCTGTCGCTAACCTTCTGCCTTCCAGTAGAAGGGTTGGGGTCTTTAACTTGAAAACGACCGGTCGACTTAATGAAACGGAGGTACTTCCGTTTATATACAATTCCTATTAAAAATAAGGAGCTATACTTAAACTAATTCTACTTTATATATTAATTAAAAACCTTATATATAGTTAAATGTTAAATTAAGTAAGCACTTTTTAATTTATTTAATTAATTTATTTTTATATATTTAATACCTTTTCCTTTAATAATAACCTTACCTTTAACTTTAATATATTTTTTTAATTATTAATAATAATTTAAAAAGCTTTAACTATATATATAATATTTTATTAATATATAATAAAGATTTTATAATATTATTTAATTATAATGCATCTCCCACTTGACCTAGCTACCCAATTAACCTGGCCACCCCAATAATTTATATAAAACCCCATTATTTCAATCTATAATAACTTTACGAATATTAATCGTACAATTTAATAATTGGTACCTTTAAATAATAGATTTAAAGGGAAATTTAACGGTATTCTTTACTATTTTTTATAAAATTTATTAAGCGAGATATTAAGTAATACGTTAAAGTAATATTAAGTAAGGATTATTTTAACGCTTACTTTAATATATTGCTTAATAACTTTATAAATATAAGTTATAAAAGTTAATAAAGGGTATTATTAAATAGCTTTTTTCATTATAAATTTAATAATATATTTTATTATTTTATATAATTATTTAATATTTATAAAATTATTAAATTATTATATAATTATTATATTAATGTTTTTTATATAGGTTAATAGGGTAGTTAGCTTAATTAAATAGTTAGGTTAAATGGGAAATAACGCATCTCCCACTTGACCTGGCCACCCAATTGATATGGCCACCCCAATAACCTATATAAAACCCTATTATTTCAATCTTTAATAACTTTACGAATATTAATCGTACGATTTGATAATTAGTACCTTTAAATCCGTTATTCAAAGGGGAATCCAACGATATTTTTTACTATTTTTTATAAAATTTATTAAGCGAGATATTAAGCAATACGCTAAAGGGGCGCTAAGCAAGGATTAATTTAGCGCTTACTTTACCGTATAGCTTAATAACTCCGCGAATACAAGTCGTAAAAGTTAGTAAAGGGTACCATTAAATAGCTCTTTTCATTACGAATCTAATGGTATATTTTATTGTTTTATACGACTAATATTCGTAAAGTTATTAAATTATCACGTGATTAGCGCACCGACGTTTTTTGTAAGGGCTAGGGGGGTGGCTAGGTCAATTGGGTGGCCAGGTTAAGTGGGAGATGCGTTACTTTTATTTATAATATTTTTTATATAATATTTATTCTTTAAATAAAAGGTTTTAAATTAATAAATAAAATATTACCTTTAAAATTTTAATTAATTAATTTTAAATAAAGAAAAATTAATTAATATATTTTTTATTTAACTTAACTATTTTATTTTCCTATATAAAATTTAATATTTTAAACTTAAATAACTTTATAAAAAGTAAATTTATAAATTTATAATTATTATTTTTAAAATATTAATTTAAAAAGGAATTTAATAATACTTTTTATAATTTTATAACTATTTTATTTATAGTTATAAAATAAATTATATAAACATTTTAATATAGTTATTAATATAAAGCTAAAGAAATTGACGCATTTCCTACTTAACCTAACTACTTTAATAACTTATATAAAACCTTATTATTTTAATCTTTAATAACTTTATAAATATTAATTGTATAATTTAACAATTAATACTGTTAAATCCTTTAATTAAAGGGGAATCCAAAGGTATTTTTTACTATTTTTTATAAAATTTATTAAGCGAGATATTAAGTAATACGTTAAAGGGGCGTTAAGTAAGGATTAATTTAGCGCTTATTTTAGCGTATAGCTTAATAGCTCTACAAATATAAGTTGTAAAAGTTAGTAAGGGGCACTGTTAAATAGCTCTTTTTTTTATAAATTTAATAGTATATTTTATTATTTTATACGACTAATATTTATAGAGTTATTAAATTATTACGTGATTAGTGCACCGACGTTATTTATATGGGCTAGGGGGGTGGCCAGGTTAAGTAGGCGATGCGTTAGTTAAAGTAATTTATTATTAATATAATTTAAAATAAAATTATTAATTTCTTTATTTAAAATAGTTATAATTATTTAAAATATTTTAACGTGTTTTATTAGTATATAGTTATTATTAGTATATGGTTACAATTTTAAAACCTATTTTGGTTGTATTTTAAAAAAACAACCATAATATAATTAAATCAATTTAAATTAATTAAAATTTAATTTATTAAATATTTCTATATTTATTATATATATATATATATATTATAACTAGTATTGCTATATATATTATAATAACATATATATTTAGTTACCCTTATTTAATAACTATTACCTTTACTATTTTTTTAACCTATAATACTATTACCTTTTTTAATAACTTAAAGTTCTATTCCTTTAACTTAAATAAGTATTCCTTTAGCTTAAATAAGTATTCCTTTAACCTTAAAATATTTATTTTTAATTTTTTAATATTTATTAAGGATATTATTAGCTTTTTTAAATTTAATAACTTTATTTAACAATAATATTTACTTATAAATTATTTAATATATAATTTTTAATAAAAAAGCTATAATATTAATAATTTTAATTAAAAAGCTATTTTAATACTTTTTAATTTAATCTTTAAGGTAAATAAATTATAAAATAGCTTTTTTAATATTAATAGGGGTTTTTAAAGTTTAAATAATTAAAGGTAATTTAAGGGGCAGTAATAGTATAAAAGTAATTGGAATAACTTTTAGTTTAAAAATTATAACTTAAAAATTAAAAAGTATAATATTAATAGCTTTAAATCTATTAATAATATTTTTAAGTATTATTAACTTTATATATACTTTAAAAAATGTTAAAAAAAAGTTCTTTTTAAAAATATATATTATACTTATATATATAAAATTGTTAATTTTAATATTATAAGCCTTTTTTAACGGGTTAAAATATGCTATATTTAAAAGCTAAAATTTATAAAAGGAATAGGTAAGTATTATTATAATATAAATATTATTTTTTTAATAATATTTTTTAAAAACTTTTAAATAATAGCTTTTATAACTATTAAGGATAAAAAGGTATTTTATATTAATTAAATATAGTTTAATATATTTATTAAAATGTTTAATCTATTTTAAATTAAGTTTATTATTAATTTAATTATTTTTTAAAACTGTAATATATTAATTAAGTAATATAGAATTATTATAATATTAAAATATTAAATAGGTTTTTTTTTATAAAATAAGGAAAGGTAATATTATTTAATTATAAAAATTAATTAAATAAATAGCTATAAATTAATTCTAATTATTAAACTAAGTTTACTTAAGCTTATTTTGCCTTTTAATACTTATTATAATTATATTAATTATAATTATATATATTATAAATCTTATTTTATTAAAATTATAAATATCCTCCTTTATAATACTTTTTTATTTAATAGTTACTTTTATATATTTAAAATAAACGTTATATTCGTTAGGATTTTTATAAAGGATTTAGCTATAATTAATTTAATAGTTTAAATGTACTTTTATAATAGGTATATATTATATAAAATATATAACTTAATTTGGTTTAATAAATATATTTTTATGTTTAATTAATAATTAATTAGTTATATTTTAAATATAATATATCCGGGAAAGAAACGTTTATATATTTAAATTAATAATAAATTTAACAATTAATATTTTTTTAATTTCGGTAAATTTTTAAGTAATAGGCTATTACTTACGTTTAGGTATAATTTTAATAATTTAACGGCGTAATATAATATTAGGAATGTAATATATCTTTATAAGTATTATAATTTAAAGATAAGGGTCTTATTTAAAAATGCGTATAGCGGTTTATAGCTTGGTTTCTTTTAACGCATTATTTATTATTATAGGCAAAGAAAATGAAAGTTAAAATATAAAAGGTAAAAAGTTTTAAAATTGTAACTATATATTAATAATGATTATATATTGGTAAAATATATTAAATAATTATATTTATTAAATAAAAAATATAATGTTATATATTAATAAATAAATATTATTATTATAATATAAAGGTTATTATAATATATATTAAAATAAAGGGAATATAAAGGTAAAGTAATATAATTATTTTAAATATATTATTAAAACTTTTATAATAAATAATATATCTTTTATTAAACTTAGCTATTTAATTAACTTAACCACGTTTTTAATCTTTATATATATATATAAAAAATCCCTTATTTCTTTATTAATAATAATAAAAACCCTTTATAAAAAAAGCAACCTATAGCTTATATTTTAAATTAATAAATAAAACTTAAAATTATTTATTTAATATATTATTATTATTTATAATATTTTAAAAGGAACATTAAGTACTTAAGTACCTATATATATTAATTAGTTAAATAACGTTTAATAAATGTTATTTATTGGATAATGTTTTATAGAAACCCTTTTATAGAAAGGCTTCCTATAAATAGCAGGGTTGGTAATTTAGTCACTTAGTCTTAATCTTAGTCATGAGTGACTAAATTAGTCTTAGTCTTAGTCACAGGTTTAAGTGACTAAATTAATCAAAAATCAGGAAAGTGAGTAATTAAATTAATCTTAATCACTTAAGTGAGTGACTAATTTAGTCTTAATCAAGGCTGTAAATGACTAATTTAGTCTGACTAAAACTTTAGTCTAACTAAAGTGATTAAAGTGACTAATTTAATCTAACTAAGAGTGATTAAAAGTTTAATTGTAATTTTTTAAAAATATATTTTATATAATATAATATATTATTAATATTAAAATAATAAGTATTATTTATAAATTATTATTATATATAAATTATTAATATAATACCTTTATTTAATAATATATATTATATTTTTAAAGTTATTAATTTTAAAAGTTTTAATAATATATTTAAAATAATTTTATTATTTTAGCTTTATATTTCCTTTATTTTAATATATATTATAATAACCTTAATATTATAATAATAATAAATATTTATAATTTATTATTATATAAAAAATAATAATATAAAACTTTTATTTATTAATATATATTATATTTTGAAATTAATTTATTTTAAAAGTTTTAATAATATATTTAAAATAATTCTATTACTTTACCTTTATATTCCTTTTTTTTAATTTATATATTAATAACCTTTATATTATAATAATAATTAATATTTATAGTTTATTATTATATTTATTTATTAATATATATTTTCTTTTTAAACTTATTTATTTTAAAAGTTTTAATAATACATTTATAATAATTATATTATTTTATATTTATTTTCCCTCTATTTTAATATATATAATAATATTCTTTATAATATATATTTATTATTATATATTTATACTTTAAAGTTTTATTTTTAATTAAAAAATAAAAAGAAAAATTAAATATTAAATAATTAAATATTTTAATCTTTAGTCTTAGTCACCAGTTTGAGTGACTAAATTAGTCTTAGTCACCTGAGTGAGTGATTAATTTAGTCTTAGTCAAGGCTGTGAGTGACTAAAGACTAATTTACTCACTCATTTAATCACTTTAGTCTGACTAATTACCAACCCTGATAAATAAACTTAGGGAATATATTAACGTTTTCTATTATATTAAAGGTTTACTATTTAGTAGCTAACGAACCTAATTATTATTTTACAAATGTTAACCCAATGGTAGAATTTAAATTCTTTTAGTTTTTAATCTGTTAATCTAAAAGATTGTAAAGATTAAGTTCCCTCTAACTTTAATGTACTTTTAAGGTTATTCCGATATATTCCCTCCCCTGTCTTTCCCTTTTCCGACTGGCCCCCTGGCCTTTAACCGGTTCTAATTCCAACTATCCTTAAGGCTATATTAATTTACTGTATTAAATAATTATTATTTAAAACGATAACTAATAAATGGTAACGAAATTTAATTAATTACCGATTGGATAGTATTATTAATCTTAATATTTTAATTTATTTTATTTACTTTACTATATATTACCTTTTAACAAATAACTTAAAAAAGGTTCCTATTAGAAAACCTATACCTAAAACGTTAATAATTACTATTATTATAATCTATATTATATATTGCATTATATTATTTAATATACTTTCCTTTTTTAATTAATAATAGTAAATTTAAATATTTTCCTAAATCCTTTAAATTTTTAAGTTTCCTTTCCTTATTTTATTATCCTTAAAATATTTTCCTATAAATATTATTTTATAAATTATTAATTATTTTTTATAGCCTTTTTGCTATATTATTTTAAGGATTATTATTTATATTATTATATTATATTATTTTTTTAAAAAAATGCTTAATTATTATAGGTATAAACACTTAATTAAAATAACGTTTAATAAATCCTTACTTTTTATTAATAAATAATTAACTATATTTATATTATTAACCTAATATTAGGAAAATATATTTAATAATTAATAAATATTAAATACCTTAATTATTTAATTATATAGATTTTTAATTTATATTAATTAAAGGATATATTGATATTTATTCTAATTATTTTAAACCTATTATTTATTAGATTTATAACTTTATTCCTAATTCCAATTAATATAAATAAGTTAATTAATTTAATTAAACTTTATAAATTAAATAAAATTCTATTTTTATTACTTTATATAGCGATAAGTTCCCCGTTTATTTTTTATATATTACTTTAATATTAAAATTTATAATTTAACTTTTTAATTATTATTTAAAAAAATATATAAAATAGTAAACCTTATAAAACGAAATACCTTAAAAGATCTTATAATAATATAATAGGTTATAAAAATAGCTTTAACTATTAAAGTAATCTTTAATAATAATATAGTTAAAATAATAGTAAAAGATATTATTAATATAATTAAATTAGTTTTAAATTTAATTATTAAAATGGTAATTATAATAAGTTTTATATAAAAGATTTAAATAATAAGGTATTGTAATTTAAACCTACCCCTTATTTATAGCATTAATAAATATATAACCCGTTTTTATAATATTTATTAATAAAATATATATTTATTTATAATGTCCGTTTAATAATATATTTAAGATATAAAAAAAAGAACTATTTTATAAAATAATCTTCTTTAATTATTTAAAGGAAATATTTAAATTTAATATATAAAAATATTAAATAATATTATTATAATAGTAATAAGTATTAATTTTAATTATATTTTTTAAAAGATTAAAAAAAAAGTTTAAGTATAACTTTATAAATACTTTTAAAGAAGCTATAGGTAACTTATATATTAAAAAAATATTAATTAATATCCTTATCTATATTTAAGTAATAGAAATAATGAAACATTATTATAAGTTTAGCTTTATTATTAAGGCTTAATTTAAAGGTTATATTTAAAACTAATTATATTTTAACTTTTAAAAATTTTATATTAAATTTAATATAATTATATTATTAAATATATTTTTAATTTATTTAAAAAATAAATAAAAAGTATATTAAGCTAAACTTTTTAAATATAAAAAATAGTTAATAACTTTAATACTTAAATAATTTCCTATAATTTTATAAATTATTAAAGCTTATTTAATAATAATTAATTACAATATTAATAATATAGCTATATAAGTTAGCTAAAAAAAATATTATAAAGGATATTATAAATATAACTATTATAGTTAAAATAGTTAAAGTAATTAAAATAATTATAGATATTTCTGTTAAATATAATGCTTTTAATATTAAACTTTTCGTTATTAGGTTAGACCTTATTATAATAAATATTCCGGAATTAAAGATAAAGTTTTTTTAACTATTAATTAAATAGATTTAAACTTTAAAAAGTATAAACTTATTATATAAGGATATATTATAATAAAGGAAGTTAAAAAGGAAGGTAATAAAGAATTTTATATTAAAGTATTAAATATTAAAAATAATATTAAGTAATTTTTTTATTTTTTAAACCCTGCTTTAATAATATTATTAATAATTAATAACTTTACTATTTTATATTATTACTATTATAACGCCTAATTAAAAAGTAAAACTAAATACTTTTTATATTATATTATTAATAAATATATACCTTTAAAATATATAGTTAAACTATTTAATAAAGATAAAATAAACCTATTTTAATTCTGCTTTATTATAAAAGAAGCCTTTATAATTAATAATATTTTTAATATAATATTAATTAAATCTATAGCTTTACTTAATATAAATAAAAATGGTTTTATATTTTATATATATCTTTTTATAAAAGTTTAAGTTAAAGATAATTTAATAAAAATTATTGTTTGTTTTAATATAGGATATTTAATAGTTATAATAAATAAAACGTAAGTAAAATATATAAACCTTATAATAGAATTTTTATTCGATTAAATATTATCCTTATGTAATATTATTAGTTTTTTTATATTAAAGAAATAAGTTAAGCTACCTTTATACTTTTATAAATAAATTAATAGCGTTAATAAAATAGGTATATATAAAATAATAGTATAAGTTTTTAATAATTTAAAATTAAATATACTTTTAAATATAAACTTTTTAAATAAGTATAATATTTAAATTAATTATATATAGTATAATATTATAATTATATCCTATAAAAATATAATAATCCTTATAAAAGTTATTTAAAAGAGTAATCTATTTTAATATAAAGCAATAATAGTATTTATAATAATTATTTTACTATATATTATAATATTTATACCTATAAAATATATAAACCTTTTTAATATTAATTAAAAAGGATTTAATAAAAATTATATCTTTAAGCTTTATATAAATAGATTAATAGTTATAATATTATTATTTATTAATATTAAAGTTATTTTATTTATTAATAATATTAATAAATTAATTAAAATTTGCTATAAAATTAAATTAAGCATTATTTATAATTATAAAGCTAATAGCTTATTTATTATAATGTATATTAAGGTAAACTTTATAGCTATTATAGCAATAATAAGTATAAATATATTAGATAATAATAATTTTTACTTTTATATATTGTATAAATTTAACCTTATAGAAGAAGTATAGGCAGCTTTAAGCTTAAATAATACTATAATTAAAAATATATAAATAGCTATATATAATCTTACCTATTTTCAGGGTTGGTAATTTAGTCACGTAGTCATAGTCTTAATTATGAGTGACTAAATTAGTCTTAGTCTTAGTTACAGGTTTGAGTGATTAATTTAGTCAAAAATCAGTAAAGTGAGTGATTAAATTAGTCTTAGTCAAGGCTGTGAGTGACTAATTTAGTTAGATTAAAACTTTAGTCTGATTAAAGTGATTAAAGTGATTAATTTAGTCTGACTAAGAGTGACTAAAAGTTTAATTCTAGTTTTTTAAAAACATATTTTATTAAATATTATATTATATTTTATATAATATAATATATTTAAAATATTAAAATATTTATCATTATTTATAGTTTATTATTATATATTAAGTATTAATATAACATTTTTATTTATTAATATATATTACATTTTTAAAAATGTTAATTTTAAACTTTCCAATAATACATTTATAAAAATTAAATTATTATACCTTTATTTTTATATATTTAATATTAACCTTTATATTATAATAATAGTAAATACCTTTAATTTATTATTATATAAAAATTATTAATATAATACCTTTATTTATTTATATATATTGTATTTTATATTTATTTAATTTAAAATTTAAATAATACCTTTATTTTACTTTTATTTCCTTATATATTATAATATACTTTATATTATAATAAAAATAATTATTTAGATTTTTTAATTATATAAAAGCTATTTATATATTACCTTTATTTATTAATCTTTATTTTATTATTATACTTTTATTTTACCTTTATTTCTTTATATATAATAATAAGCTATATATTATAATAAAAGTAATTATTTATAGTTTTTTATTATATAAAAGCTATTTATATATTACTTTTATTTATTAATATTTATTATATAAAGGTTATTTTTATATTACCTTTATTTATTAATATATATTAAAGTTTTATATTTATTAAATTATAAATATTTAATTATTATATTATTTTACTTTTCTATTACCTTTATTTCATCTTTATTTATATATATATATAATAGTTAATATTTATTATTATATATTTATATTTCAAATTTCCCTTTTAAATTAAATAATAAATTAAAAAATTAAATATTAAATAATTAAATATTTTAATCTTTAGTCTTTAGTCTAACTAAAGATTAATTTAGTCTTAGTTATGACTAAATTAGTCAGACTAAATTAGTCTTAGTCAACAGTTTAAATGACTAAATTAGTCTTAGTCACGGCTGTGAGTGACTAATTTAGTCACTCATTTAGTCACTTTAGTCTGACTAATTACCAACCCTGCCTATTTTAAAGAAAAAGAAGAATGGAAGCTATTCCTATTTAATATTTAATATTTTAAAGATATCCTTTATATCCAAATAAAGGATAATGTTTATATTTATATATATAACCCTATTTTATATTAAACATTTATAAAGGCTTTTAAATAAATATAAAATTTAAAGAGTAAAAGGTATTATAAAATTAAATAAAGATAAAATAATATATATAGATCTTATTAATAGTTAATAAAATTAAATAGCGTTAATAGTTAAACTTTATATTTTAAATATTAAAGATTATAAAATTATTAATAATACTTTTAATAAGATATATAATAAAGGAAAAATGGAATAGATATAATAGCTTATATTATTTAAATGCTTAATATTTATAATTTAAAGATTAATTAATAGTGTCCAAAAAGGAAGGGCTCTTATTAATTTAAAAGCTTTTAATAAAGTTATTATTTTTAATATATACCCTTTATTATTATTAGAAGCTATTATAGTTAAAATAAAAGGGGTAACGTTTATTATAATAGTTAATTATATTAATTTCTTTTATTAATTATTAGTTTAGCTTTTATATTAAAATAAAATAATAGTTATAACGTTTAAAGGTTTAAAAGTTTTTAATATAGCTTTGATAGGTTTCCAAAATAAGCTAAAATATAAATAAAGATTTATAAACCGAAAACTAACCCCTTATATTAAAGCAGGGTTGGTAATTTAGTCACTTAGTCTTAGTCTTAGTCATGAGTGACTAAATTAGTCTTAGTCTTAGTCACAGGTTTGAGTGACTAATTTAGTCAAAAATCAGTAAAGTGAGTGACTAAATTAGTCTTAGTTAAGGCTGTGAGTGACTAATTTAGTCTGACTAAAACTTTAGTCTGACTAAAGTGACTAAAGTGACTAATTTAGTCTGACTAAGAGTGACTAAAAGTTTAATTCTAATTTTTCAAAAAACATATTTTATTAAATCTTATATTATATTTTATAAAAATTAAATTATTATACCTTTATTTTTATATATTTAATATTAAACTTTATATTTTAATAATAATAAATATTTATAGTTTATTATTATATAAAAACTATTATTATATTACCTTTATTTATAATTATATAATACATTTTTTAAGTTATTTATTTTAAAAGTTTTAATATAAGGATTTAAAATAATTATATTACTTTACTTTATTTTCCCTTTATTTTAATATATATTATAATAACCTTTATTATTAAATAATAATAAATATTTATAGTTTTTTATTATATAAAAACTATTTTTATAATACTTTTATTTATTATTATATAATATATTTTTAACATTATTAATTTTAAAAGTTTTAATAATATATTAAAAATAATTATATTACTTTACCTTTATATTCCTTTTATTTTAATATATATTATAATAATAATAAGTATTTATAATTTATTATTATATAAAAACTATTAATATAATACCTTTATTTATTAAAATATATTATATTTTTAAAGTTATTAATTTTAAAAGCTTTAATAATACATTTAAAATAATTATATTACTTTACCGTTATATTCCCTTTATTTTAATATATATTATAATAACCTTTATATTATAATAATAATAAATATTTATAGTTTATTATTATATAAAAACTATTATTATAATACCTTTATTTATTAATATTTATTACCTTTTTATATTTATTTATTTTAAAAGTTTTAATAATACATTTAGAATAATTATATTACTTTATTATTATTTTCCTTTTATTTTAATATATATAATAATAACCTTTATATTATAATAATAATAAATATTTATAGTTTATTTTTATATAATAATTATTTTTATAATATATTTATTTATTATTATATATTTATACTTTAAATTTCGATTTTAAATTAAATAATAAAAAGGAATATTAAATATTAAATAATTAAATATTTTAATCTTTAGTCTTTAGTCTGATTAAAGACTAATTTAGTCTTAGTCATGACTAAATTAGTCAGACTAAATTAGTCTTAGTCACCAGTTTGAGTGACTAAATTAGTCTTAGTCACAGCTGTGAGTGACTAATTACCAACCCTGTATTAAAGATATTATAGTTTATATTAATAATGTTATAATATTTTTTAATATTATAAAAGAATACCTATAGAATTTAAATATTATCTTTAACCTATTTAACAATTTTAATTTAAGCCTTAACCTAAAAAAGTCCTTTATTATATATTTATATATTTACCTATTAGGGTTTTAAATAAATACTTTTAATATTACTATAATCTAGGATAAGGTTAAAGTAATTATTAAATTAAAGCAGGGTTAATAATTAGTCAGACTAAAGTAATTAAATAAATAACTAAATTAGTCTTTAGTCACTTATAGCCGTAACTAAGACTAAATTAGTCACTCACTTAGGTAACTAAGACTAATTTAGTCACTCACTCAAGTAACTAAGACTAATTTAGTTATAACTAAATTAGTCATAACTAAAACTAAATTTATCTTTAATCAAATTAAAAACTAAAGGTTAAAGTATTTAATTATTTAATATTTAATTTTTCTTTTTATTATTTAATTTAAAATAAAGCTTTAAAGTATAAATATATAAATAAATTAAAAAGAATAAAATATATTAATAAATAAAGGTATTATAATAATAGTTTTTATATAATATTAAATTATAAATATTTATTTTTATTTTAATATAAAGGTTATTATAATATATATTAAAATATAAAGAAAATAAATTAAAGTAATATGTTTATTTTAAATGTATTATTAAAGCTTTTAAAAATAATAACTTTAAAAATATATTATATATTAATAAAGAAATATATTATAATAATAGCTTTTATATAATAATAAACTATAAATATTTATTATTATTATAATATAAAGGTTATTATAATATATATTAAAATAAAGGAAATATAAAGGTAAAGTAATATAATTATTTTAAATATATTATTAGAACTTTTAAAATTAATAACTTTAAAAATATAATATATATTAATAAATAAAAGTATTATATTAAATATATATATATAATAATAAACTATAAATGATATTTATTATTTTAATATTAATAATATATTATATTATATACAATATAATATAATATTCAATAAAATATATATTTTAAAAAACTAAAATTAACCTTTTAGTAACTCTTAGTTAGATTAAATTAATCACTTTAGTCACTTTAATTAGACTAAAGTTTTAGTCAAACTAAATTAGTCACTCATAGCCTTAACTAAGACTAATTTAATCACTTACTTTAGTGATTTTTAACTAAATTAGTCACTTAAACCTATAACTAAAACTAAGACTAATTTAATCACTCATAACTAAGACTAAGACTAAGTAACTAAATTACCAACCCTGAATTAAAGTAACCTTAAATATTATTAATATTTAAAACATATATTAAGCTTATTAGTTTTTAAAAGAAATTTATACCTTAATATTAATAGAAATTATAGCTATTATAAAATAAAAAAACTGCTTTATTAATAAAAGGATATATAAATAAAGCTATTTTAAGTATAATTATAATATAAAAATGCTAAATAGTAAAAGTAGCTTTTAAATTAATTAAAAAGGAAAAACGAAGCTTTTTAATCCTATAGGATTAATTAATATAAATAGCCTATTTAATATATTAGAATTATTTATACTTTATCTTTATTAAATTGGACTTATTTAAAAAATAAAGCGTAGGAATTATAGTTTTTTATTTAAACGATAAATAGGATAAATAAAGCCGTTTTATAAATTTTATCTAACTAATTATATTTTTAAGTAAGCAGGGTTAGTAATTAGTCAGACTAAAGTGACTAAATGAGTGACTAAATTAGTCTTTAGTCACTCACAGCCTTGACTAAGACTAAATTAGTCACTC